>NC_141164.1:58161223-58505390 GCF_053477565.2 Lygodium microphyllum | reverse complement strand
GTTGTGCTAGTCATATTAACATAATATGGGAATGTATGATAAGATGTTAACATAAAGAATCTTATTGCCTAAACGCAACCCCACATGCAGGTTCCAAATTTGACTCCTGCACTAAGTCTAGCTATGGTTCAAGAGAAGAAATTCCTTCTCAAACAAATTAAGACACCCGAGTTTGATGGCAAGGGAAGGACTGTTCAAGCCGATGTCAAGATCTGGATTGAGTCCATGGAGGACTATTTTGAGGCAGCAGGAACTACACCTGCTAATCAAGCCACGCTCGTCAAACTTAAGCTTACAGGTGAAGCGAGACTTTGGTGGAAACAATAGTGTAGAGACCAAGTGATCTCGGAGGGGACAATCACTTGGGATAAGCTTAAGGAAGCTGTGCGAGGAAGGTATCTGCCACCTGCCTACCGCACACAAAAGATGAATGAATTCTATGACTTGAAGTAGCTAGGATTATCCCTGGAAGCATATTATTCAAAGTTCATTTCACTCCTAAAATATGCACCCCCAATGGATATGACACAACAGGTGTCAAAATTATGTGTTGGGTTGAATCCACCCATAAACACTCGATTGGAATCAATGCGCCCAACGGACCTACAAGACGCACTCATTCGAGCTGCTCCAATAATACGGGCGGTGCAGACCAAACCAAGGGCCAACAAGATTTGGCCTTACAAGGATCAGAATAAGGGTATGTTTAAGGCTCAGACCAAAAGAGCATAGGGTCAGAATCAAGGTCAAAGAAAGAAAGCTAGGGCCAAATGAGCCCGGACACTTCAAGAGGGAGTGTCCAAGCTTAGCAGAGGACATTGCCAAGGGAAATTCCAAGGTCAAAATAGAGCCGCTCATAGCCAAGGAACCACTGTTATGGCCAAAGGGAGAACCTTCAATGTTTCCAACAAGGAGCTGGACGATGAAGAAGATCCATCCATGGATGTTGACATTGAGAGGGCGATGGTTCACGCCACTCTTCACAAGAAGGGTCCGAATCGCCAACTCTCGGTGATTCAAACTCCATCAAAATATCGAGGTAAAAGCTTCAAAATCCTGATTGACTGTGGCAGTACATAATCCTTCATTTCACCAATCTGTGCAAAAATATTAGGGATAGCCACAATAGATGCACCTACTTTACTTATGGAATTAGCAAATGGTCATGAGGTTACTTGTACTAGGCAAACTGCTAAGGTGAAATTCCTACTGGGTGGGAAGCCAACTTCTGTGAGATTCAGGGTAATGAACCTAGGTATCCATGAATGTTTACTCGGAATGGATTGGCTAATACCCAATGATGCCCACATCCACTGTGGGAAGGGTCAAGTCTCCTTCTAAAATTCTGAAGGGGAACTAGTCATGACTCAAGGTGAGGCTGGTAAGCCAAAAATACAGTTGGCAAAAGCAACACGGATAATAAAAGGTGTTCAAAAGGGTCTACCTGTCTATCTGATTAAACTAAATAAGCTAGATCAGAATTAGGAATCTGGAGAAGAGCCTTCATGGTTAAAGGAATACGCAGATATATTCCCTAAGGATCTGACGGAACTTCCTCCCCAAAGGGAAGTCGACCACGAAACCAAACTTGTTCCAGGAGCTACATCAGTCACAAAGAGGCTGTACAAGATGTCCATTCCGGAAGCTATCGAACTGAAAGAGCAAGTCAAGCAACTGTTAGATCAAGGCTACGTCTGTCCTAGCAGTTCACCATTGGGAGCTTTAGTGTTGTTCCAAAAAAAGAAAGATGGAACGCTTCACCTATGCATTGACTACAGAGGGTTGAATCAAGCAACCATCAAAAATAAATACCCCATTCCAAGAATAGATAAATTACTTGATCGTCTTCAAGGAGTGATATATTCTCAAAGATAAATCTCAGATCTGGATATTATCAGATAAGGATCAAGGAAGAATATATCCCGAAGACTGCATTCAATACAAGGTATGGACACTTCGAATTCCTAGTGATGTCATTCGAGCTGACGAATGCTCCTGCTACCTTCAACAGGTTAATGCAGGATATCTTTAGGCCCTATCTTGATGACTTCGTACTTGTCTTCTTTGACGATACCCTAGTCTACTTGAGACATGAAAATGATCATGAACCCCAGCTTCGCATTGTTCTTGAAACAATGAGAGCACACAAGCTTTATGCCAAGAAGAAGAAGTGTACATTTTTCGAGCAACAGATTGAATATCTGGGATTCATTATATCAGCAGAAGGAATTTCAGTAGATCCAGCTAAGGTCAGAGATGTTCTGGAATGGCCAACACCAACTTCTGTCAAAGAAATACGTAGTTTTCTTGGGTTGACAAGATGGTACAGGATTTTCATAAAAAATTATGCTTTGATTGCAGCACCTCTGACTGATCTACTAAAGAAGCAAGTAGCAATTGTATGGTCACCTACCGAATAGACCAGCTTTGACAAACTAAAGTAAAGCTTAGTATCAGCACCCATCCTGAAACTTCTTGATCTTAGTAAGGAGTTTGAAGTGGTAACTGATGCTAGCACACTTGCTTTAGGATGTGTACTTATGCAAGAAGGTCATCCCGTAGCATATTCTTCAAGGAAGTTGAAGAGCCATGAAAGGAATTATGCTACCCACAACCTGGAGCTGTTGGCTGTCATTCATGCTCTCAAACTTTAAAGACATTACTTGCTAGGTAATAAATTTTCCATAGTAACGGACCACAAGAGTCTTAAATGGATATTCACCCAGAATGAGCTCAATATGAGGCAATGTCGATGGATCGAAGTGCTGGAAGAATACGATTTTGAAATCAAATATAGGCCTTAAAAAGAGAATGTGTTTGCTGATGCACTCAGTTGCAAGGCATTTCTAAATTCTCTTATTTTGCAAGATCCATCAACAGCAAGGTCTCTAACCACAAAGGTTTCAATGCCAAATAACCTGATTCTTGAGCTAGCAAAAGAAGAGGCATATCATGACCCAATCTATTGGAAAATGCTAAGGGAGATCCCCATCAAGGATCAAGACCCAAAGCTAAAGACGAAGTATCAAGAATTCTCCATCAGTAGTGGACTTGTCTACTTTAGGACAAGATTATGTATCCCTACAAGCCAAACTCTCAAGCAGAAGATACTATGGGAAGCCCATGACTCCCCTTTCTCAGGACATCCTGGTTATGCCAAGACCCTTAATGCGGTCAAAAAGAGCTATTATTGGGAAATGCTCAAAGGAGACATACTCAAATATGTCACAAAATGTTTGTCTTGTCAACGCATTAAGGCAGAACATGTCAAAATGCCTGGGAAATTGCAACCACTTGACATTCCCCAAATGAAATGGGAGTTCATTAGTATGGACTTCATTGTTGGCTTACCCCAAGTTCAAGGAGGATATAACTCTATTATGGTTGTAGTAGATATGCTTATCAAGGTCGCACATCTCATCCCTGTCAAGAGGAACTATAAAGCTTCAGACATCGCAAGATTATTCATCAAGGAAATATTCAAGCTTCATGGGTTACCCAGAAGAATCATTAGTGATCATGAATCTCTTTTCACATCACACTTTTGGAGGGCTATATTTGAGGCTATTGGAACTCAACTTTGTTTCAATACAGCTTACCATCCCCAAACTGATGGTCAAACAGAATGAGTCAATCAAGTCATTGAAGATATGCTTCAAGCATACTGCTGTCACGAACCCAAAAAGTGGATCCAATACTTGCCATTGGTTGAGTTTGCCTACAATAGTTCTTACCAACAGAGTATTCAGATGACCCCTTTCCAAGCATTGTATGGGCATGATTGTCGTACTCCTTTGAACTTCTCTGACCCAACTTTGAGGGTAGAAGCTTCAAGGCAGATGCTAGAAGACATGGATGATCAAATCAAATCAATAAGGCAAGACATTCAAGCTGCCAAGGATAGACAGAAGGCTTACGCTGACTTGAAATGGCAAGACAGATCCTTCATCGAAGGTGATATGGTCTTCATCCGTATACGCCCTAAAAAGAGTTCACTATCCTTGGGAGAGTACAAGAAGCTAAGTCTAAGGTATTGTGGACCTTATAAGATCACTAAGTGCCTAGGACCTAATGCTTACAGACTACAGCTGCCTGCAAACCTAAAGATTCATAATGTATTCCACGTTAGCCTATTGAAAAAGTATCTACGTAATCCAAATCATGTACTTGATGATCAGCAAATTGTAATGCCTAGCCAAGGAGTCCTTGAGCTATGACCTAATAGAATCCTAGATGTAGGGAGAGGCATTTGAGATCAAGGACCTTGAGAGAATACCTCATCCAGTAGAAAGACTATCCCGAAGAGGATGCCACCTAGGTGGATGAAGATATTCTCAACCAACAATACCCCTAGGTCTTCTCGAAATGAGGACATCTCGATTCCCCTAAGGGGGAGAGGATGTAATATTCCCCCCCCCCCCCGTGCTCCCCCCGTGCCTCCCCCCATGCGAACCCCCCCTTAAATTTTTTAAATAATTTTTTCTCAATTTTTTTTTACTCTCACTCTCTCTCCCCCTGCCGACTGCATGGCGGGGAGAGAGAGTGTGTGTGAGTAAGAGGTAGAGAAGGGGGGCCATGCAACCCCCCAGATGGAGGGTGGCGCTGTCTCCCCCCCCTTACCACCTCTCCCCCCCACCTTATAAGAGCACCCTCCCCCCTTGGTGGTCCAAACAGTGGCCTCCTCCTCCTTGGCTTTAGCAGCAACACGCCCCCCCTCCGTGTTAGCAAGCAATGGCCCCCCATCATCCTGGTCAACAGCGTAGCCCTCGCCCTGTGGCCTGCATCATCATGCCTCCCTCCCTCGTGGGTGAGAGGAAGAAGAAGAAGAAGAAGAAGAAGAAGAAGAAGAAGAAGAAGAAGAAGAAGAAGAAGAAGAAGAAGAAGAAGAAGAAGAAGAAGAAGAAGAAGAAGAAGAAGAAGAAGAAGAAGGAGAGAGAGAAGAAGAAGAAGAAGAAGAAGAAGAAGAAGAGGGAAAGAGAGAGAGGAGAAGAAGAGAAGAAGAAGAAGAAGAAGAAGAAGAAGAAGAAGAGGGAGAGAGAGAAGGAGAAGAAGGGAAGAAGAAGAAAAGGGAGAGAGAGAGAGAGAGAGAGAGAGAGAGAGAGAGAGAGAGAAGAGAAGAAGAGAAGAAGAAGAAGAAGAAGAGGGAGAGAGAGAGAGAGAAGAGAAGAAGAAGAAGAAGAAGAAGAAAAAGAGGGAGAGAGAGAAGGAGAAGAAGGGAAGAAGAAGAAGAAGAGGGAGAGAGAGAGAGAGGAGAAGAAGGGAAGAAGAAGAAGAGGGAGAGAGAGAGAGGAGAAGAAGAGAAGAAGAAGAAGAAGAAGAGGGAGAGAGAGAAGGAGAAGAAGAGAAGAAGAAGAAGAGGGAGAGAGAGAGAGGAGAAGAAGACAAGAGGAAGAAGAAGAGAGAAGAAGAAGAAGAAGAAGAGAAAGAAGAAGAAGAGAGAGAGAGAGAGAGAGAGAGAGAGAGAAGCTTCTGGAAGCTTCTTCACCCCCTCCTTAAAGAGAGGTCACACATCCCTCTATATTGCCAAAAATACACCCCCCGTTATCTCTTCCTCCACTCAAGGAAAGGCGGCAAGAATTTTAGAGTGCGAGAAGTCTATCGCTCGTACACGCGTCTTCAAGTATGGCCCCAAAGTGTAGTTCCACAAAGATGGCTGGAAACCTCGCAAGCGTGGATGGAGGTTCAAAACAAGGTGGCACCGCAACTGCGAAGGGTTCATCAGGCATCAATACCGCTAGAATCACGGCATCACTCCAAACCCAGGTGTGAACTTAGTTGGGATGAATGTAACAAGAAAGATCATTTCCGTCGTAAGATGTCATCATAATAGGTAGAATTGATTAGAAATTGCACCGTAAATTGCCAAAAATTCTTGCATAAAGTGCATTGCTCTTTGCACAAGTTCTTGCTTAAAATGCAATTCAGAGGACATTGGAAGAAACAGAGTGCATGTCCATATCGCAAGATGGATTCTAAGGTACATGTAATAATCTGCTGAAAAGATTAAAGTGCACTAGGCTCATACAATGATCACATAAAGTTAGATCATTCAAGAAGGTTATAGATCGTGTAAATAATTACATAGTGGATAATGCTAAGATTGCATGCATCTTCGCCTGTGTGGCATAAAATAATGCATGGATTATGTCAAAATTGTAAGTATTGAAATGAAGGCCTGGCATTACGTTGCGTGCCTTAAAGTTTTTGGGAAAAATTCAACGTTGCTTGTAATTTACCAAATGGGACTGTGATCCATGAATCCCATGTCAAAGCCCTTGGTGACTTCAAGAGGGATAGGTAAAAGCTTAAGTGCCTATGAGCATTATTAAGAGGTCTTAAGAAGATTGCACTTAAGTCGGAGTAGGATTTGTTCTTCATTTCAATACTTACAATTTACCAAATGGGACTGTGATTATCCAAGGGGGTTGTTAGCCGCGCCGGGTATATGGACCTAACCCACCGTGAGAGGTCTCTCCGTGGATGCTGCTTGGAGCGGGAGGATGCTTGGGTGCCAGGGGAGGCCTTGGCTATAAATTCCTTGCCTCTGGATCCCACACAAGAGGCCGACGTGACTCGAGATAGGATCTCGAGGCCCGTGTACTAGTCTACGGGCGGAACTTGGAGCAACGATCCTGTAGATTACTGGGATAGCCTTCGGGCATGATACTTGATGTATTCCAGGACTGTGATAAATAAAGATCAGATATTTGAAAAAGGAACTTGCTTGACATTGTTTTTGTGTCAGTGCCTAAGTTACGTGAAGGAACTTGTGTTCAAATTGATTAATTAAGAAAGCTGCTTTTGCATGTCAAACATAATGTGGTAGGTAATTAGAAATAACTAAGTAAACTGAGGAAAGTACAGTGGATGTGACTTAGGTCCGTCCTACGGAATGGTGGTCCCAGTTAGCTGGGAACTTTTCTCAGAAGACGAGATAACGAGACTATGAAGACCTAGTGTCAGTAGAGTTAGAATCCCGATTTATGCTGTTTTAGGGGAACGGAAGGGGACTATGCCTTATGGGCAGAGAGGTTGAGCTTCGCATCCCTCTCATTTTCCATTCTCCATGAACCAAGTGCAGCATAAATCCGCTTCAACTCCGTTGTTCCTATGCAAAGTGGTTCATCTGGAGCTTGACGCCAGTTAGTTCCTAGAGACTTTGTTGATAGGAAAGGAACCCTGACTTTAGGTTCAATCCTAAGTGGGAACGGCTGGACACTTCCGCTCGAGGCACACTCAGGAAGACCTAGATTGCAAACCCTGTGACATTCCTTGCGAGTGACAGGCGACGATTTTTAGACTCTCTTCCCGATGGTCTGCTAAGACATGTCCCACAAGCGGACGAGCAGACACATTACAACCAAATTCGGAAGGAAGTTGAAGACCTCTATGGCCCCAATGTCGGTGGCATTGGAAGATCCTATTCTAGATAGATGATGGAAATTGTGGTGCCATGTGATTTGGATTAATTACTTCTGTAAGGTAGAAGGGACATCTAATTTCTCATGTATGGGCAGGAGACAAAGATTAACTTGAAGATAAGATAAGGAACTTCTTTGTCAAAAGGACTGCTTGTTCTATTTTTGTGTCGGCTTACACAAACAAACCATGTTCCCTAAAAGGCTTAATCAAGGAAGAAGATTTTAAATGTCACACATAAATGTGGTAGGACCTAATTCAATAACTAAAAAATGCCTATTGAGGGAAGCGAGTGGGCGGAACCCCCGACTGGTCCACCCTATGGTAGGATGGTCCCGGAGAATGAGGAGGCTTCCCATAAGGTTTTACTGATGTTCGGATCTTAGTAATTGTTAGGGTGGTCCCAAAGAACTAGTAGGATTTTCACAAGGTTTTATCAATTCTTGACCGTTAGTAAGTATTAGGTTAGAATGCCGATTCATGCCATTTTAGGGGACTGGAATGGGACTATGCCTTACGGGTATAGAGCTTGAGTGGAGCATCCCTCTCATTTTCCATTCTCTTTGAACCAAGTGCACCCTAGATCTACTCAGATTGGGTGTCTCTACGTAAAGTAGGATGTCGAGGACCCAACGCTAGAATGTTGTGAGGAGACCTTGACCACTTGGAAGCAAAAATTTAGATCAATCCTAGTGGGTTCGGCCACGAACGTTTCGTTGCGAGGCGGAATCGAGAAACCCTAGGTGAAAAACCCAGTAGCATTCCATGGGAGAGCCGGGAAGCAATGCTTAGATTCCTCTCTTGATGGACTGCTAAAAAACATGCCTAGATAGCCAATAGGCAAAGGCATGTTACAATTGGTATCAGAGCGAAACTTCGTAAACACCATATTGGGGAATATTGGAATTTTCCATAACTTTGGGACACATGGTCAAATCTTTGGATTTGTCATAACTTGAACACTATAACTCCAAATCAAGCACTCTATAGCTCAATAGATTCAATTTTTCAAGCACTTTCCAATGATAGGTCATATCATATGGTTTTGAGAAACTTACAATCATGTTATCCACGTGCCACATTTTTAGTATTCAAAAAATGGGAATTGGGAGATTCCCAAACTCACTAATATTGTGTTCGTAATGATACATGATTGATTAATGTATGGTTTGTAGACATATCCTAAACAGAATAACCTAAGTGGTATGGCTTGATTGTCAGGCACCTTCTACACCCATGAATACTGACATGCAAGAGAAAAAATTCATTCTCAAGCAGCTTAAGGCACCCAAGTTTGGTGGAAAAGGAATAGACGTCGTAGCAGAGGTGGAGATATGGATTAAGTCGATGAATGATTATTTCTCTACTATGGGAACTACTTTTTTCAATCAAGCAATGATAGCCAAACCTAAGTTAGTTGACTAGGCTCAAATATGGTGAAGCAACAGTGCAAAGATCAAGGTATTTCTGAAATCGTTGTCACTTGGGTTCAGGTAAAAGATGTTGTACGCGGATAATACCTTCTGCAAACCTACCAAACTTTGAGGATAAACAAATTCTTCAAGCTAAAACAACTAGAATTAACCTTGGAATCCTACTACTCAAAGTTTGTAACCCTACTAAAATACGCACCACCTATGGATATTGTGCAACAAGTATCCAAGTTTTGCCACGATCTGAATACTCCTCTGAAAAACCACCATCTTGAAGAAACGCATCCAACATGCTTGCAAGATGCATTACTTCAAGAAAAGCCAATCATCCGAGAACTTAAATCAGGAAATTGTGACAAAGATGATTTTGAGATCACGACAAGAGATGTGCCACGTGCGGAGAGATAGGGCATATCCATAAGAGATGTCCCAACCATCGATTCTTCCACTACAATAAGCCAGGGCATCTCCAAGTAGATTGCTCTGACGTAAGTCCAGAAGATATTGGGCCCCCGAGAAAATGAAGCTACACAAGTGTAGTGTTTGGATATATAGAGGAACCAGATGAAGACGAAGACCTAGAACCCACTACACCTCTTCAGGATGACTAGAAATCCTAGAAATTTTATGAACATGTAATACAACCTGTATTGCAATAAACCTTACTCTTGTAACTACAATTAATTTGAGTAATATGAGTTGTATCAATTTTGAGCCTAGAACTTACAAGTAATCAAAGATACTTTAGCAAGGAATGACAGCTATAACTTACAATGAATTTCTCTTAAGTTGTTTCTTCTCAACTAATATAGATTGGGTCTTACTAGAATGTCGAAGCTTGGGAGTATTTTTTAGTAATACAAGCAAAGACAATTGTCCATGGATCTCAGTCCAGATCTAAGAAGATGATAATTTGGAAACAGAGTTTCTGAGATAAAGAACCACTTCAATCTGCTAAAAGGATCCTAGGGCAATTTGGTCTAAAGAAGAAAATCCTACTAAAGACAACCAAGAATCTTGTGACACCAAGTGATAAAGCTCTGCACTATTTCTATTGCAAGGAGATAGGTCGTTTCAAAAGGGAATGTCCAAAGTACCCTAAACATCGATGCTCCTAGTGCCACAACATTGGACATATCCACATCAATTGTTCCAACAAGATTCAAAGAGAACTTGAACCTACAAGAAATGAAGTTGTACAAGCTTCGTTGATCCAGAATCTATGAGGAAATTATCAGACACTTAGGAAAAACCTAGAAGATATTCATGAGAAGAAACTATAATAAACTTCCCCCCCCTCCGTGTTCCATAGGAACCCCTTTAATTTTTACTAAAATTATTGGAAAATTGTTTACTCGCCCTCTTTCAACGCCGCCACAACTAAGGAGGGAGGGGAGGCTGAAGTGGAGTAAGACAATGATCTTGATGATAATTATGATGAGGGGGAGGCCACATGGCCTACCACCCCCTGTTGGCTAGCATGCCTAGTTCGTGGACAAGGGGGGGTGGTACGCCACCCAACTAGGAGGTTCATAATCCCCACCGCCATGCTAACAGACAGGTGGTGGGTGGGGTGGACACCACCACCACCCCATACCACTTCCCCCCACCTATAAAACCACTACCTATCCCCCCTTGGAAGCGGAGAGAGGACACCTTGACCTGCTGTGTTGATGGGCATAGAGAGAGAGAGAAAGAGAGAATATTCTAGAAGTTTTTTTATTTCCCTCCTTAGAGGGTGACCACACGCACCTCCCTTTTTCCCCTACCCCGTGAGCCTATTTCCCCCATTTGCCCCCCTCTATTTGAGCAAGAGGCTGTTGAAGTCCCTACAGGGGTTTCACTTAAGGAGACAAAGATTGAGAATGGCCTGCAAGCGAAGAATGACACATGTGGGTGGCAATCCCACAACCAACAACGAAGCTTGGCACGAGGGCATCACTATCAATCCAACTACAGTATCGGACATAAGTAATATATTTCCAAATTGATAGATGCTTGCTTTGACTCCCGCATGAGACACGTTAGGTCCCAAACTATACTACATGAGAATAGTTTATAGAAAAGATAAACTTCGTCTCAAATATTTGAAAACATTGAGTTTTCAAAATGCATGTATCAGGAGAAGTTAATCACATCTAGATGCTATGCGAAAAATTCATATGTAGCATGAAAAGCATATAAGGTTGTCGACTCCCTCCTCTTGCAAATTAATAGTTATATTAGTGCCACATTGAAGATATGTATTGCAAATTGCACGCTTGATGGATTGCATGGTAGGAAATCTAGTCTAAAAGAAACTCATCTTAGAAACTCTAGGCCTTTGTTGAAGCTCTTACCAACAACACGAACTGATAGCTCATGTTTGATGGATTGGGATCTTGATGATATGTATAATTAGTAGAAGCAATGATTATAACGATTAAAACTAAGATTCCTTGAGATCTGTCTAATAACTACTATTTCCACCAATCCAATTTGGGGTTAGGCTAGATAAAAACAACAACTTGCGGCCTCAAAGGCGAATATAGAGCTCAAGGAATAGGGAACCCTAATTCAAAGGAAAGGCCAATACTTTTATTCTTGTTGGGAAGAAGGTTGGGTTGTCGATCAATATAAGTGATCAATAGATCTTACATCTTGTATATGAGACCTTAACACATGCTTTAGTCAAAGGAAGGGATACATATGCCTTAGCCGAATGAAGGAAGTGTCAAGAAAAATTTTGCATAGTATTTCTCTTAGATCCCAAGGGGGAGAGTGAGTATGTGGATGGAAATGTTATCACGACTATTCTTACATTGTTTGGAGAAATACAATTGGTTTTTTTGGTTGATCAAACATATCCTAAATGCTTTTACATTCAAATGATTGTTGGATTGTCATTTGGATGATTATTCCAAAAGCTTGTGATTGATGGTAAATTCATGGCAGGGGTGTGTGATGACAAATTACCATGGGGATAAATGAATTTTTTCTTGGAAGATGATATTAGGGTAAACTGCCCTAACTATGCCTAATTCTTAAATGAATTAATTAAGGAAAGGTTCTTTGCAGGGTGGATCACCTCCATGATCGCACCACGGATCATGCAGAAGGGCACTGCTCAATTCACAGGCCGAAGGTTGAGTAGTGCTGAAAAGGCCAACCATGGGAATAATGTTTCACTCCTAGGCTGCTTGCGGGTCAGGTGGAGCTTTGGACACCCCTTACCAAGTCCGGAATGGAGTTGAAGACCTCCGTGGCACCAACATCTGTGGCGTTGGAAGATTTTATTCTAGATAAAGGATGGAAATTGTAGTGCCATGTGATTTGGACTAGTTACTTCTGCAAGGTAGAAGGGACATGTATTTTCTCTTTTATAGGTAGGAGAGAAAGATTAACTTGAAGATAAGTTAAGGAACTTGTTTGTCAAAAGGACTATTTACTTTGTTTTTGTGTCGGTGCTATAAATTACACGAAGAAACCATGTTTCCTAAAATACTTAATTAAGGAATCTCATTTTAAATGTCACATATAAATGTGGTAGGATCTAATTAAATAACTAAAGAATGCCTATTAAGGGAAGTGGGTGGGCAAAACCCCTGATAGGTCCGCCCTACACTACGGTGATCCTAAAGAATTGGGAGGCTTTTCACAAGGTTTTAGCAACATTGTCGTGCTGCTGCGAATCCGACCCGTAAACACCTCCATTTTTGTTGTGCATCTATGTTATCTTTTCACGTGTGTTTCATTGTGTTTGATTGCTGCGTTATCTTTCCGTCCTTTTCTATACCCGCATCCAATGTACATACTCCACTTGTGTGTTTGTGTTTGCGTGTGTTTCTGTTTGTGTGCATGCTGTGTGTGTGTCAGAAAAATATGAAAAACTGATGCCAAAGAATATTATCATACTGTCAATTTCAATTATGAACTCCAAGAAAAGTGCAGGAAACCGTGGAATCAAGGGAAGCTTTGTAGAAGCCGACATTTAAGCTATGAAGACAAAGGTTGCACATGAACAAGGCCAACGTAACATGCGGGATAATGAAGCAGAAACTGTTTTTACTAATTTGTCCCAGCTCAACACTGTGTTGTGGAATGCAATGCTCACAGCATATGTAGAACAAGACAAAATATCTCTAGAATTGTATCGCCATATGCAAGAGGAACATGCAATTCAAGATGAGATTACATTGATGGTTGTTTTGCAAGCCTACTGTGGAGTAGAAGAATTGGAGGCTTGTAGGAAACTACAATTTTGATGCTGTATTTACAGCTTGCAGTCACTGGCTTTGTCACCGAAGGTGTTGAGTGTTTCAAGTCTATGAGCAAAGTGTTTGGTTTACATTGAGAATCAAAGCATTATGCCACTATGATAGACCTTCTTGGACATGCAGTCGACTTTGAGAGGATACAAAGTTGCTTGTTAGGAATGCCTATCAAGGCAAATTTAGCTATTTGATTGCACTATATTGGAGATGAGGAGCTTCTTATGTCGTGGGGGGGCCAAAGCTGTTTTGGGATGAATCCTCTCGGCAAAATCTTAGGATTTGGGGGAGCTTTCGTTTTATGGTGTTAAGGGCTGGATCGAAAACTGTGGCTCTAGCAGCTCACGCCTCTGATCCTGGTGAAAAGGACAGATTGAAATTTCTGGCTTCGCCCCTTGCCAAGGATGAGTATCAGCAATGGATAACCATCTATTTTACCTCGTCTTCAGGCATGCTATTATTCCATCTCTTCTTCACCAAGGTTTGCACCTGATAGGATCCATGTCACATGTTCTCTTGTATGGAGTGAGCCCGAGTGGTTGGTTCCATAGAAGGGTCTGCTCTACATGGATGAAGAACTCTTTGCCAGTAAGCGAAGTAAAAGTGGCAACTCAAAGAACGTGCTGAGACAGGTTGAAAGGAGCTGTGCAGAGAGGCTTGCAAGATAGAAGGGGACCTCGATGTCAAACTCTCATCATATGCCAAGTTAGGGGGGGAACTTGTCTATCTGCATAGAAGGATATACTCTGCAACTAGACTGTGAGGGTCACACGGATTGAGATGTTGAAGTGAAGCATGGTTGAAGAGGGCTTTAAGCTTTTGCAATAAGAGCTTTTATCAAACAAAAAGAACCAAGTCGGAATCGGATAGATTTGAGAATGAAGGGAGTTGGTTGTGGTGGCCTCTTTCGTCCCTTCTATAATTCCACAGCTCTGCACCTTTCGAATCATGGTAGTCATGGCCGTGCATACGATGTTGACTTTGCTGATTTATGGCAGAGCTAATACATAGACATAGTCCTAAATGACCTAGTAGCTCTTTCGGTTGTCTCCATATATTCTCCTGATCCATCTGGTCATCATGAGAAGGATGGTTGTAGTCTCCGATAAAACAACAGTGAGGATGGCAATGTTGGCGAATTCCTTGAAGACGTTAATGAACACTGTAACAATGTCAAAGATGACAACGATGATGAGACTGCCAACAAAGAAGATGATCTGGATGAGGAAGACAACAACATTAACGGCGAATAGAAGAAGGAAGCTGATCGAGATGGGGAAAGCATTTTGACAGGAATTGTGCTTGTTGGTGGCATGTTCAAGCTGGTGTCTGAGTAGTAAAAATTCTATTTTTGAGCTCAACTCACTCACCTTTGTGATGGTATATGACAGCAGATTTCTTCTACATGGCACCTGAGCTGCTGTGTCTGCGAATTTAGCTTCTTATCGTAGGCACGATGATGACGTAATGTTAGATAAGCAAAGGAGCTGAACTTTCCAATCTTCTTATTTTTCTAAGGCGGTTTAACTACAGCTTCTTGTCAATAGTAGTTGGCAACTTCTTTGTTGTAATTCACTTGACAAACAATATAGTGATCTTTGGCATCAAAAGTTGAGATTTTCTTGTTAGCCTCTTGCCTTGCAACATCTAAACCCTGTGTTCAGGAGCTCTTGCACGAAATCTACAACATTTTTTGTGAACCCGACGTGAAAGCGCTGCGTCAATTTCCAGAAAGATGGGAGACTCACAAGAAGAGATGACGGACGAGAATGTCATGAAACATCTGTTTCAATTGTTTACATCCTACATGCAGCAGCAAGCACATGTGAAACACGATAGTGATGCCATGGATGCCTTGAAGGCTGTTCAACAGGAGATGAAGTAGTTCAACGGCCAACAAGTTTCAACTTACCTGCATTTGTATGAAGAAAATATGAAGTTTTTTGGGGTTTCTCAAGACGTTTGGAGCCACTACTTCTTGCGGATTGTGGTTCGCGCGCTTGAGGTCCGAATTTCAGAAATTCAAGGAACACATGCTGGTTGGACAGAGTTTAAGAATGCATTAAAAGATAAATATTTCCTGGAGGATACAGGTCTTATGAACCGCAGGAATTTCTTAGCATGGGTTTCTATGCCTAATAAGGGACTTTCAGTTACCGCCCTTCTGCGAGAGTTCGAGAGCCGCTATGATCAGTTAGACGGGACTGAGCAGCAAGCTTTGGAGATGCAGAAGGTGGAATTATTTTTACAAGCTACTGATGTTGATTTACAGGAAAAGTTGGATGACCTTTTGGAGGATCAAGCTACAGATACATGCTTAAAGACCGAGTGGAGACATGTCATTGATGCTGTGAATGCGCTTGTTAAGAAGTAGCGCAGGAGGGTACGATTGCATCGTAATATAGGATTTGCTTCTGAAAATTCCTTGGAGACCTCTACTTCTACCTCTGCTGCAAGTTCTATGCCTAAGCCTACTCCTCCTGTTGTAAATCCATCAGCTCCTGCTGCTCCAGTGCCCTTTTCAGTAGATGATGTTATTAAAAGCTTGGTAGATTTGACGATAGAGGCAGTCAAAGCTGAAGTTGGAAAGTTAAAAGAGCAACTTATGCTAGTACCTGCTGTAGCACCTGCTCTAGTGACTGCTTTCCAAGTTGGCCAAAGAAAAGGGAGATGATGTATTTGGTGCGATAGTACAGAGCACCAACACTGTAGAGATTGTGATGCTTTTCAAGAAGCGCATAAGAAGAACGTAGTGTTTTGGGGACAAGATGGGAAGATATGGCTAACAGAGATTGGTGCTCCTCTTGACACAAACTTTGGTAAAGGAGGCATGAAGAAGCTCGTTGATGATATGGCTGCGCGATCAGCTTATGTGAGTGTTAGAGGAGATGCTTCAGCTTATGGAGTCCAGCTTGAGCAGAAATCAGATGGAGCCTCTGCCTTATGGTCCTCTGCCTTGGAGATAGCGAGAAGAGGGAAAGTTCACGCATCCACTATGACTTGTGTGGGCTCTAGCATCCGAGGAGAAACGGGATGGGATTCTCCTGTTGACAAGTATTCTGTTTTTGCTTATATGGTGAAAACATAGGGTTTAGATGCCATGGTTGAGAAAAAGAGAAGAAGAGATGAGGAGGGTCTCAGCACCTCCAAAACAACTAGAGGGGGTGACTTTGTTTCACCACCTGTTATAGCTCCACCTATGACAAGTTCTCCAGCACAATCCGGTCCTGAACAACCTATGGCAGACAAACAGATGAAAGAAAAGAGACAACCAAGAAAGGAGCCAGGATTCAAGCTCTTGTCAGACCTTGACATGCAGACGGATATGAGTAAGATTTTTCATGAAAGAATTTTAAATAGTGAAGTCACTTTTACTGTTGGTGAAGCTCTTGGGATTGCTAGAAGAGAAATACAGGATCAGATGCAGGATCTTTTGTGGAGAAAATGACATGCAATGGAAGGACTGCTTTACAGGGGTTATGGCATGGAGCTCTTGAGGAAGAGCAAGATGATGCAGTGATGGTTAAGAATGCTTCTGTCAACCCGCAGTTGGAGAAAATAGTTCAACCTATGCAATATGAGGATGATGATACCCCTATTCTCATTCCTCGCAGCCATTTTTCATGTAGTCATTGGGCTAGAGAAACCACTGAGACGGTGGTAAGGATTGGAGAGAAACAGATTCCTTTGGTCGCTTTAGTCGATCATGGTTCCGAGATTAATCTTATTGCTCGAGGTATTTATGAGAGTGGCAAGTGGCCTATGGATGCAGAGCATGGCTGGTGCATGAGAGCAGCCAATAATACTTCTGGTGATATGATGCTGCTTGTCCGAGCATCACAATTTCTATTGGCAATGTTGAAGAGGATTATCATTGCTTTGTTCAGGATTCTTGCTCTTATCCGATTATTCTTGGACAGCCTTTCATTACAGAAGCAAGAATGGAGACGAAAGTGATGGATGATGGCTCAGCCTATGCACGAATACGCAGTAAGGATGGTATGCGAGCTGTTTAGTTTATGACTGTTGGAGTAAATCATCCGAGAAACAGGGACTCCTTGTGTGAGGCTCCACTACCTGCGAAGGAGCTGGATTTTCATTAGGTACCACTGTCTTGTGAGACGCCAGTGGTACGGAGCGGAGAAAAGAGGAGATCTCACCTCCTGGCAGCCAGTCTTTCTCCACTAATTTTTTTGGTTTTTCTTCAGATAGTTCAGTGAGTTATCAGAAATTTTCAGATTTGTCTAGAGCTGCCAGGCAGTACATTGGTCGTAAGGAGAAAGAGTTGAAGACTACAAGTATTTTGCAAGCAGAAGAGCATGTGGATGGGCTGTATGATGGAATGTCTTATGCAGATACTTTGTCTGAGATGGAAAATATGCTGAAAACTGATGTATATAAGGGTTCAAGGATCATACTAGTGCAAACCTTGGATATGTATCAGAAAATTTCTGATTTTATGCTGAAAACAGAGTCAGAGGCTAAGAAAACTCAGCAAACCGAACTTGATCAGCTTTCAGAGTTGTAGAGGGCTGAAACCTTTTAGCCAGCAGAGTTAAATGCTGGAAAAGTTCAGCATATAGAGTATGAGGCTGCACCATGGTAGTCCACAAATCAAAGGGCTGAAACCTTTCAGCCAATAGAGTTTAATGCTGAAGAATTTCAGCATACAGAGTTTCAGGCTGCACCCATGCAGTCCATAGAGCAAAGGGCTGAAATCTTTCAGCCAACAGAGTTGAGAGTTGCTGAAAAATTGCAGCAAAGAAAAGAGTGTCTGACCGATGCCAAGGTTGACACGAAGTATAAAATAGTTGATAAGAAGGTTAAGCCGGTTGCAGGGCCGCTTCCTTCTGATAGTGATGAGCAGATAGAAAAAGCTATGAAGCAGCCTATGTTGAGAGATCCTGCAAATATTGGACATGAATTTACAGCTAAAACTCTTACAAAATTGAAGATTGAAAATGATGATTTCTTGCTTCCAGTGGAAAAATAATGTTTTAGAGAGATACTTGGACGACATGGTAAGGCATTTGCTTTCTTTCCTCATGAAATTGGCTGCATTAATCCCGAACTGGTTGCACCTATGGTCATCTTTACCGTTCCTCATGTGCCATGGAATATACGTCATATACTTGTTCCTAGAGCACACTTGCCAAAGTTGATAGAGTTGCTGAATGAGAAGATTAAGATGGGGATTTTGGAACCCTCTTTTGCGCCCTATTCTAACAGGTGGTTTACTGTACCAAAGAAGAATGGAACCTTGAGATTTATTCAGGATATGCAGCCCGTGAATAGAGTGACAATCAGGAATGTGGGAACATTACTAGTTGTGGATGAGTTTGCCGAGGCTTTTGCAGGACGAGCCATCTATTCCCTAGGTGACTTGTATTCGGGTTATGACCAGTTTCAGCTTGCCTTGGAAAGCATGGATATTACCACTATGCGGACACCTATTGGTCTTGTGAGGATGTGTACCTTGCCTCAAGGTGCCACCAACTCAGTTGCTCATATGATGAATGCTATGCATAAAGTTCTGCGAGACTATATTCCACAGTATACCATGCCTTTCTTAGATGATGTGCCTATTAAAGGCTGTGCAGAAGAAGAAAAGAATGAGAGTCTTGATTTGCAAGGATGTAGACAGTTTGTGGTTGAACACTTGGTTGCTTGTGAGCAAATATTGACACGATTAGAGGAGGTGAATTTGACTCTTTTAGGGCTGAAATCTATCTTTGGTGTTAATAAAGTCATCATAGTTGGGCATATGGTTGCTTATTATGGCAGAAAGCCTTCACCTGCAAAGGTGGATGCCATAAGCAGGATTGCAGAGTATTGCTCGACTACTTCAGAGGTGCGGAGATTTGTGGGAGCTTATGTATTTTACATGATTTGGATTTCTCATTTTGCTCACATAGTAGATGTTCTCTATCAGCTGCTTTGAAAGGGGTAGAAGTTTCATTGGGATGAGAAGCATTCGAAAGCTATGCGTAAACTCAAGAGGCTGTTGCAGTCAGCTCCTACTCTTCACAAGGCGGATTATCAGTGTGGGCGACCAATTATGTTGACAGTTGATACCAGCCCTATTGGCATAGGTTGGGCAATGGGACAGGATGATGCTGATGGGAACAGATATGCAATCCGCTTTGGAGCTAAAGTTCTTAATGAGCGACAGAGAATATATCCGCAAATTAAAAGAGAGTTATGGGGAGTAGTCACTGCATTGAAGTGTGATAAAGAGTATTTTATTGGTGCTCCAGTTGTTGTAGAAACAGATTGCTTGCCTTTGCTTGGCATGATTACTAGTTGTTCGACTCCTGATATAGCGATGCTTCGGTGGATTGCCTACATCAAATCATTGAATCCAGAATTTCGACACATAGCAGGAAAAGATAATCCAGTTGCTGACATTCTATCTAGAGCGAGATATGAGGATGAGGAGTCGTTGCTTGCAGAAGATGATGAGATAGAGTTTGCAGCTTCTGTCCTTGTTCATGATTGTCATGTATCTACTGTTGAAGCCTTTACTGAAGAACTCTATGTTGGCGAGTGGCTGAAAATTGGTCAGTATCTGAGTTCATTGACTCGAAGAGCTGATTGGACAGATGATGCATTCAAGAAAATCAGAAGAAAGTCTTATGGGTATTTCTTGAAAGATGGTTTTCTTTGGAAGCACCCAAAGAAGAGAGGCGGCCTACCCTTGAGAGTAGTTTGTGAGGCAGCGATGCAGATACAGATTATGCAAGAGTTTCATGAGAGTTCTTGGGCTGGACATAGAGGTGTGTGGGCTACCTATGAGAAAATCAAAGAAAGATACTGGTGGAAAGGGATGTATAAGGATGTTTCCCACTTTGTGGAGACTTGCAGGGACTATCAGCTCTACTCTTTAGTGCGGCATCATGATGAGTTGCATCCAACCTATCTACTATGTATGCATTATAAGTGGGTGGTTGACTTGGTTACTTTGCCTGTGGGACTTTGGCAAATGAGATATCTTGTCTTGGCCAGGGAGGATCTTACAAACTATGTTGAAGGCAGATCTTTGTGGACAAAGACCACCACTACAGTATGTAAATTCTTATTGGAAGAAATATTTTGCAGGTATGGATGTATAGGCAAGATTACTGCTGATCGTGGAGAGCTAGATGCAGATGAAGCTAGAGAATTTTTCTCACGGCTTGGGATTAAGTTGGCTCTTACTACTACCTATAATCCAGAGGGGAATGGCAAGAGTGAAAGAGGGCATCCGCCGATAGTTAAGGCATTGGCAAAAGCTTGTAGAGGTCGGATTGGAGATTGTCTGAGATTACTACCTTTTGCATTGTGGGCAGACCACTCTACACATAGCGTGACTACTGGATATATGCCTGCAGAGTTTATGTATGCGCAAAAACCTATCATGCCTACTGAAATTTGTGCTCTCACATGGAGTGCTCTTCCTTGGCATGAGAATTTATCAAGAGAGGAGCTTCTAGCTCTTCGGATTCGTCAACTAGAGAGAAGGGCAGAAGATGTGCAGCTAGCAATTGATCATTTGAAGGCAGCTCGACTCAGAAACAAGGACAGGTTTGATTTGAGGCATCGCTTGCAGCCTAGAGCCATAAAAGAGGGAGATTGGATTCTAGTCTACGACAGTAGCCTAGAGAATATGCATAGCAACATGAGAAAAATGGTTTAAAGATGGTTTGACCGTATGAACTGAAACAGGTTTTTGACAATGCTACCTATGAGTTGGCTGAATTGGATGAGATAGTATTGAGGGTGCCCATTGCTGGAAAACGAGTCAAGATTTTCAAGAGAAGAGAAGATGAAGAGTATGCACTTGAAGCATTGGTAGAAGAAGAGCAGTCAAAAGAAATTTTAACAGAAGAAGCAGAGAATATGGATGATGTAGCTGATGGAGAAACATGTCTACCGAAAACTGATGAAGAACTGGACCTGTTTGTGGACTTAGATGATCATGGATAGTTGGCTCATCCGAAGGATGCGCAGGTTTAGAGGGGGTGGATGTCGTGCTGTTGCGCATACGAGCCGTAAACACCTCCATTTTTGTTGTGCATCTGTGTTATCTTTTCACGTGTGTTTCATTGTGTTTGATTGCTGCGTTATCTTTCCGTCCTTTTCTGTACCCGCATCCAATGTACATACTCCACTTGTGTGTTTCTGTTTGCGTGTGTTTCTGTTTGTGTGCATGTTGTGTGTGTGTAAGAAAAATATGAAAAACTGATGCCAAAGAATATTATCATACTGTCAATTTCAATGATGAACTCCAAGAAAAGTGCAAGAAACCGTGGAATCAAAGGAAGCTTTGTAGAAGCCGACATTTAAGCTATTAAGACAAAGGTTGCACGTGAACAAGGCCAACGTAACATGCGGGACAATGAAGTAGAAACTGTTTTTACTGATTTGTCCCAGCTCAACACTGTGTTGTGGAATGCAATGCTCGCAGCATATGTAGAGCAGGGACAAGACAAAATATCTCTAGAATTGTATCGCCATATGCAAGAGGAACATGCAATGCAAGATGAGATTACATTGATGGCTGTTTTGCAAGCCTACTGTGGAGTAGAAGAATTGGAGATTTGTAGGAAACTGCAATTTTGATGCTGTATTTACAGCTTACAGTCACTGGCTTGGTCATCGAAGGTGTTGAGTGTTTCAAGTCTATGAGCAAAGTGTTTGGTTTACATTCAGACTCGAAGCATTATGCCACTATGATAGACCTTCTTGGACATGCAAGTGACTTTGAGAGGATACAAAGTTGTTTGTTAGGAATGCCTATCAAGGCAAATTTAGCTATTTGGTTGCGTTATATTGGAGATGAGGAGCTTCTTGTGTCATGGGGGGGCCAGAGCTGTTTTGGGATGAATCCTCTCGGCAAAATCTCAGGATTTGGGGGAGCTTTCGTTTTATGGTGTTAAGGGCTGGATCGAAAACTATGGCTCTAGCAGCTCACGCCTCTGATCCTGGTGAAAAGGACCAATTGAAATTTTTGGCTTCACCCCTTGGCAAGGATGAGTATCAGCAATGGGTAACCTCGTCTTCAGGCATGCTATTATTCCATCTCTTCTTCACCAAGGTTTGCACCTGATAGGATCCATGTTACCTGTTCTCTTGTATGGAGTGAGCCCGAGTGGTTGGTTTGTGTTTTTGGTTGTGGTCGTTTGTGTTTTTGGTTTTTGTTTGTTAAGGAAAAATAAAAAAATAAAATAAAATAATGGAAAATGGAGGGGTAAGAAACACACCCTCAGCTCGTGCGCATGCGCGGGCAGGGGTAAAAAATTTTAGAGTGACAGGATCAAATGGACAGGGACGGTGACATGCAAGCCAAGGGGCGTCCCGAGGCGCCTAAAACCAAACACAAGTGCGTTCATGCACGACACAAAAACGTGGTTAACGGGAAAAAAGAAGAAAAATTAATAAAATCCAAACCGTTTGTTGGATCAAAAATCCGTAAAAATGAAAAATGTGCCAAGAGACGAGAGGAAAAGGATGGATATAGGCAACACCAGGTCTGGGGCAAAATCAAGGTGTTCACATGGAAAAAACACAAAAAGCAAGCCCGAAAACACATACGGGAATTAATATCGGAAGATCCACGCATCGGAATGAAGTGAAAAAAGAAGGAAAATTGTGCAGAATAAGTTGCCAACAACCTATCACAGCAAAACACAATTTCTATTGAGATAGGATGCGTTCACATGGGAAAAACCCCAAAAATGGGCTTGAAAATGAACTCAAAAATTAATACGAGAAGAACCGTGCACCGAAATAGAGGGTAGTAAAAAGAAAAAAATCCAAAAAAAGGAATTCACAAGATTTGTGCATCAAAACTCAGTTTGGGAGAAATTAGGAGGGGTTCACGAGAAAAGAAACACGAAAAATGCATCTGAAAACACTTGAAAAAATTAATAACTTAAAATCTAGCACTTGAAAGAGGGAGAAGAAAAAAGAAAAAAGTGGGGGAAAGGCTGGCAGGACACGGCTGTCAAATTAAAATGGAATTTTGATGAAAATAGGGCAGGTTCACATGGAAAAATGTGAAAAATAGATACAAAAAGATCCCAAAACTCGTAAAATTTAATAACAGATAAACGGTGCATCGAAATGACATGGAATAAAAAGAAACAATGTCAGGGGGAATAGGTAGGACAGGGCTGATACATCAGATCAGGGTTCCGAAGCAATAAAGATGCATTCACATGGAAAACCGTCCATTTTACAAGAATTGCTTCAAAAATTAATAACTTGAGAACCATCTGTCGGAACCGGGGTTGGTAAAAAGGAAAAATAGGCAATTCAAAGGGAAGAATAGGGATGTAAGGTTGGATTGAGTTTTCGGTGAACATAAGGTCCATTCGTATGAAAGAAGCGCAAAACCAAGAATAAGGGCAAATGGCCAAGAAACAACCCCAAGGACATGGTGAAATAGAACGGAAGGGTGGGGAAGGGACCCCATCAAGGTAAAATGAAATCACGGCATAGATGCATGATGAGGACAAGGTATATGCATAGGGATATGCATCATCGATGCGCAGGGATACGTCCCCACACTTAAGACCTTAGCAGGAAGGGTAACCCAAACATCAAGGACTGAGTACCTCACATTAGACCAACCCCAACCTCCCCACACTTAAGACATGACTGTCACTGAGAAGTAGAAGGTGTAGGGTTAGAAAAACTTGGCCCATATTGCCGAGGAGGAATGTCGACTATCGAGGTTGCGTCTGGTGTCATTGTGTCAGCTAGAGGAGGTAACAAGGTGTCTTCACAGCACTCTCCAATGTCCTTTATGGAAGGGACCATGTGGCAGTACCCAGGGAGGTAGCTGGTTGAAGGAATCACATGAAATTTGTCGATGACGAGGGATATTGCACTCAACTCACGATCTCGCAAATGGAATGAAAGAAAAGTCACTCGCCCCATTACTAATATCACTCGAGGAAATAAGGATGAAAACCTAGAGCTCACACCCGGTTTAGGAATCGACAAAGGGATGGTGCAGAGGGAGTATGCCAGGGTGCACAATTGATGGTGCATCAGTGCGTCCAACCCCATCTGGCATAGGTGTAAGGAGGAAGGCCAGGGAGCCTTGTAGTGCAGTGTACAAAACAAAGTGACATGTCCTGTGCTTATGCCAGAGACCCATCCCATGGGTGCATAGGGAAACAGAAACGTACCTGACTCCAATGGTCGTAACGTCCCTCAATCCTCACCTCTTGATAATTGATTGAAGAATCATCAGTCACACTCAGTCCACCCTCTGTCTCACGCTCTGTTGATAGATACAGAGGGCAGCCCATTCCTGAAACCCATTGATGTAATCCTCACGGTCACTTGTGCAAAGGTTGTATGCCTTGTGCGCAATTGATGGTGCAACTGTGCATCCCGCCCTGTGTCGGCATACAGTGCAAGAAGGAAGGCCACGGAGCCTTATGGTGCAGTGCACAGGAACAAATCATGCTTTGTGCATTGAGAGGCCCATCCCGTGCGTGCAACACTCCGTTCACACATCTCACCTCTCATTTTATTTAAAGGGAAAGACTGGTCACTCAGCCCACCCTCTGTCTCACTCTCTGATAAATACAGAGGGCAGCCCATACTCACGTCCCCATTCTGTTAGGATGAAAACTCGCATCACTCAAGGGGTTGGTGATGAAGATCATGTCGGCTGTTATTGTCGTCAGGATCTTGAGACGGAGGCATATCCAGGGAGGCAGCCAACAAGTCTCATACTTCAATGATTTTTAAGAAGAGTCGTCTGTGAAGAAGGGCAAACGGATTGATATTGTAGGGACAGTGCACCAAGGGAGGTGGCTTCAAATTACTTACTGAAGAGGTTCTGCTGGTGATGAGTCAGCTATCCTGAACTGCAGGGTGTTACCACCTTTTCCGCAGTCAGCTTCTCGCCCAAAGGTGTTTTCACCTTTTCTTGGAACAAGGCCTGTTATGATAGGGAATTTCTTCATTTTCTCCCATAACAATTTTGTTTGTTTTGTTTTTCCTTTTCTTTGCTTTTTCTTTTTTTTTTCTTTTTTTTAATTAAGAAAGAGAATGGTAGAAATACCATACGTCAGGACCAACCTCGCCACCGTTGTTGGATCAGACGAGAAGAGAACAAGGTCGGGTTGAGATGTTTCTGCAACGGGGTAGCAGAACGAGACTGCCTCATGAGAAGAATCATAAGGGCTATTAGAAGCACGATGAGAAGGACAGTGCGACGCCGAAAAGGGAAAGGGTAGGTCGACTGTGATTGTCAAGATCCCCAGGGAGGGAAGTACTTTTTCAAGCGATAGCCATTGACGAGGAAAGGATCATTAGAGGCATCAACGATGTGTACCTGAACAGAACCGTTAGGATTGACAACAAGTACCTTATACGGGCCCATCCACCATTATTGAAGCTTGCCAGGAAACTTGCCAAATCTTGAATCGTAGGCTAGAATAAGATCACCTTCTTTGAACTCCTTGTGCTGGATGAAACTATTCATGATAGGCCTTGCGTCACGCTTGAGTGGTTTCCATGCAATGTAAGGCCATCTGTTGTATCTCATCCAAGCATTCCAAGTGCAGGAGATGGCGTTGCAGTGACTCATTATCTCCCAAGCGTTCTTTAACTGCCACTCGCAAAGAGGGCAATTCCATCTCAACAAGGAAGACGACTTCTGTACCATACACTAGCTGGAAAGGGGTCTGTCCTATAGCTGCCTTATGGGAGGTTCTGTATGCCTAGAGGGCCTCTGTAAGTCGATCATCCCAATTGTGACGATGTGTGGCAATCGTTCTTGTCAGAATCGAGCAAAGGATGCGATTGGTGACTTCAACTTGGCCATTGGCTCTCGGGTAATAAGGAGTGGACTTGCGACGGAAGATCTTATACAGCTCAATCAGCTCCTCCATGATTTTGTTAAGGAAATGAGTACCTCTATCACTCACTAGCTCAAGGGGACTGCCAAAACGGGTGATAATATTCTCTTACATGAATGGGCTACACTGTTACCATCGTCCTGCTTCAGAGCTTTAGCTTCACACCACTTTGTGACATACTAAGATGTATCTGTTCTACCTCTGTCTGGTAAGTGGATCAATAGGACCCATAAAATCAATCCCCCACTTCTCGAACGGCTTTAGGGGAAGAATGGGTTGCAGTGGCATGGCACTTGTTTTGGTGGGTTTCCCCATTCGCTGACAAGCATCACATCTCTAGCAGTAATCATATGCATCCTTGTGGAGGGTCAGCCACCAATATCGTGCTAACAGAGCCTTCCTGGCTATCGCTTCTCCTGCGAAGTGTCCACCGCAAGGTTCTTCATGGCATGCTTTCAATACTATGCCGATTTCATCCCCCTGCAACACATCTTCGCAATACTTCATGCTTGCCTCTCTTATAGAGTGCACCGCCTAGCAAAGTGTAGGGGGCTGATTCTAATAGAAGCTTCTTCTTCTCACGGCTTGAGATGCCAGGAGGATACTGTTGAGTTGCTAGGATATTGGCTATGTCTACATACCAGGGAGTAATTGTTTCAACTAGAAACAAGGAAGCATCAAGAAGGTCTGGATCATCCTGTTTCTCTTCTTCTGTTTGAGGGATCCGTGATAGATGATCGGCTAGGACATAGGAACGGCCAGGCTTAGTTAGCACTTCGAAGTTGAACTCCTGGAATAGGAGCAACCATCTCATTAGTTGTCCTTTAACATCTGCTTTATTCATTAGGAAGGACAGGGCTTCATGATCCACATAGAACTTGAAATGTGTTGACAATAGATAGTGTCAAAACTTCTCCAGTGCAAACACCATTGCCAAGCACTCAAGCTCTGTCACTGTATAGTTCCATTCCCTATTAGTGACCTTTCGGCTTGCATAATAAATGGGTTGATCTAATTTAGAGGGGCCCTTTTGACATAGGACAGCACTTAGCCCTTCAACTGATGCATCTGTGTGCACATGGAACTCCTTCGTCCAATCAAGAGGCTATAAGATAGGTGCTTGGATAAGGCACTATTTTAGGGTATTAAAGGCCTCTTCACAGTCATCAATCCAAAGGAAGTCAGCTTCTTTCCTTAGGATCTTGTGTAGAGGGGCTACCTTGGTTGCAAATTGTGCAATAAATCTTCTGTAGTAACCCACATATCCAAGAAATCCTCTTAATTGCTTGAGGTTTGTTAGTGCTGTTAAGGCGACAATCTTTTCAATCTTTGCCGGGTCTGTTGCAATCCTTGTGCAGAGACAATATGGCCCAAAAGAACTCCCAAGGAGAAACCAAAGACACATTTGTCAAGGTTGAGAGAAATCCCATACTTGTGGTATCTCTCAAAACATTGCTCTAGGTGTCCCTAGTGCTCTCAGATCAAGCTATAGACACAGAAGTCATCAAGATACACCTCAATGAAATAATGCAAATGATTCTGAAAGGCAACCATCATTACTCATTGGAAGGTGGCAGGAGCATTACAGAGCCCAAATGGCATCACTCTCTATAGGCATAGGTCCCCCATTCTGTGGTGAAGGTTGTTTTGGATTGGTCCTCTTCTGCAATTTGGACTTGGTTATATCCGTTGAATCCATCCAAGAGGGAATACAGCTCATGGCCTGCCACTGCATCCAACAGTTGATCTGTAAAAGGGATAGGGAAATGATCCTTCTTCGTCTTCGAATTGAGCTTTCGGAAGTCGACACATATTCGAATTTTCCCATTCTTCTTGGGTACTACCACAATGGGCAAAACCCATTCACTATTAGCCACGGGATAAATGAACTCTGCTTCAAGAAGTTTCAATAATTCAGCCTTCACCAAAGCAGAGTAATTAGGATTCATTCGCCTTTGTCTTTGCCTTACAGGTCTGGCATTAGGCTCTAGGTCAATATGATGCTGGCGTACTGTGGGATCAATCCCCTTTAGGTCTTTATATGACCAAGCAAACACATCTAAGTTCTCTTTTAGTAGATCTCGTAGGACCACTAGTTCTTCTTCTAGAAGATTGACACCCACTTTCAAGTGACGTTCGATACCGTCAATATCCAAAAACGTTACTTTCCTTTCACCTTTCACTTTGCGAATAAATGTCCCACGGATTGCTTCTGGATAGAGGTCTGACTCTTTCAAGAGAGTAGTATCCTCGTCTGATGTTCCGCTAGAACCAGTGTCCTCCTTTTGAACAGATGACTCATTTGTTTGTATAGGTTGTTGGAAGGGTATCAGAGCTTTGTTTGCTTCTGTGTGAGTGGAAATTTTTTTTGGACTTACGGATTCATCTTCCGAAGATGCATCCAGGAATGTCACATAGCACGGACCTTCTAGAGACCGGGGCTCTGAGGGCTTTGGCTTCTGTTGGCAGGGGGCATCATCATCATCATCTTTTCTTTGGACTGAACAGTTAGGGCGACAGGAGCCACTGGTGAACTTAATTTTTATGCTTTTAATCCATTGCTTATACAGATTCTACATACTTTGTAGTCCATTGGTCAACTCAAATGGAACCATGGTCATTCCATCCAACACCCGGAGATCTTCGGCCTCTAAGGACTCTGTAGGGATATCAACAAGATCATCCTCTATCAGAGGGAATTCTTCATTTGCACTTTCATATCCTGCTTCATTTTCTTCCTCATCATTTTCATTCTTTTCCTCTAGAGACTCTGTCTCTGCTTCTGTAGAGGCTCTGTAGGAGAAGAACAGATATTCTGCCTATGCATCTGCTTCTGCTTCTGTCACAGATTTTGACTCTGCTTCTACCTCTGGCTCTAGTTCTGGCTCTATATCTGTTACTGTCTCTGTGACTGTCTTTGTATCCGCTTTGTCTCTATTCTGTATCCGCTCTGTATCTGCTTTGCCTCTGTACTATCTCTGCTCTGTAACTGTACTGTCTCTATACTGCCTCTGCTCTGTCTCTACGACTGTCATGTAACAGGGAGAACAGTACATCCATGCTTCTATTTCATTTTCAAAGGTGATTTCAAAAGTTAATTCTAGTTGAGGCAGGAGATATTCTCCCATGGACAAGGATTTTACTTCCCTTGGCAGTTGGCTTACAGTGCCCACTGTTAGGGACTGTGCCTCGGTTTTCTTAGGAAAGATCTACTTAACAGCCTCTTCATTTCCTCATGTACCATCTGTTACCTCATTGGAGGAGTCAGTTATGACTTCAATGGATGTGGATCCATTGCCTTTTTGCGATCCATATAGCTTCAATACCGCTTTGTTGGGTCCTCTGCCTAGGGTTAGGGTTCCTTTGAACCAGTCTGTCCTGGCTCTTGCTTCAAAAAGCCAAGGTCTTCCCAACATCAGAGGGTATGAGGTCTCATAAGATTTTGATTTGACCACCAGGTATGTCAGCCAATAGTCTCTTCCTGCAAGGGTTGTTTTTACGTATGAAAGGATGCCCAACAGTTTGACTTTACTTTGGTCTGCCAATCTGATAAGCCCTTTGTAGATTGAATTCCTTGCAACCCTAAGTCCTTCATTGTCACATCCGTCATTATGTTTACTGATGATCCTCCATCAATCAATGCATCTAAAATGAAGCATCCTTCTATCCATACACTAATCTCTGGGGTTTCAGGATCTAGGAAGGCATTAGCCACATCTACTTCCTTTACAAGATATGGGTCCTTATTGGTCTTGATCGTTGTTGAAGGAGCGATCCTTAGTACACGTCTTCATGTCAAGATGCTTTTGAATTTCTTTCGACAGCTGGGAGACAGCATCAGCAACTGCCGTAATGTTAAGTGTGGTTTAAAAGTGTCTAGGTCTTTGACCAAGTCATAATCTTTGATAGGATCCACAGGCTTCTCCAACCGGTTGGGAAATGGGGCTACACCCATTTTCATCTTTCCGTTTTCTTCTAATAATTACAGCATCGGCACTTCCTCCATTTCTGGAGGTGCTTCTGTATCATCTATCTCCTGGGCCTCTGGTCCTGTCTCTAGGACTGTCTCTCTAACTCTCTGTGGCACTACAGTGCTTTGTACTGCACTGTTCTGTTTTGTACTGCTCTGTCCCTCTGTTGGCAGGTTGAACTTCACAGTCTTGGCAGCAGAATTATTTTCGTTTTGAACCACTGGTTCCTTCTTCTTGATGCACGTAACAATGACAACTTCCAACTCTACCAAATTGGAGGCTGGCTCTTGTACCTTCTGTTGGCTATCAGTGGCATTAGCCTTTACATGGGCTGGACTTGGACAGTCCTTTGCAGTGTGGCCTTCACCTTTGCATCGGCTGCATAAGGGCTTGTAATCCACTGATCTTCTAGGGTTTGGACAATTCGGGGAGATATGTCCCCTTTCTCCACACCTGTAACATTCCACCTCTGATCTCTGACCACCGCGAGACTGTCGGCCTCTACAACTTTGAGAGGAAAACCTCCTTGGACAAAAATTAGGACCAAACTCCCTAGGCTTTGGTCCAATATCCTGTGTTGTCATTTCGGATTCCAACAAGTTGAATCTTGCATTTTCATCCTTCTGTCTTCATTCATGCATCCCTTTCAGAGAGCCAATATCCTCTGTATGGTTCTTCCACAAACAGTAGGAACAGAAGGCTCCAGGAATGGTTGGTTTTCGGATACATTCAGTGGCTAAATGTCCCGCTTGATGACACTTTCCACACCATGTATTAGAGCATATCACATCTCTTCTAGCTCCCGTAGGAGTGGATATATTGGTGGTATTCACCTTCAGCATTTGTAGCTGCTCTGTAATCACATCCAGAAGCTCTTTCTTTATACTTGCAACTGAGTTGGATAAGTAGTCCTTCATATTTTCACCTCTTGAAGTGCTTGTAGTGGGATTTTGGGAAGCGTCTGTAATTACTACATAAATTGGTTGGGTCCATCCAAAAGGTCCTCTGTTCTGGCTATGATTTAGAGCTCCTATTGAGACTTGGGATTGTTGATTCGAGTTGGTAGGGCTCCACTGTTGTTGAGTCGCCATTGGAGAAACCGTTTGAGGCCACTGTTGCTGTGGTTGAACCATCATTTGAGGCACTGTCATCTGCGGCAACCACAGTGGATTAGGTGCATTATATTGCGGCACTATTTGCATCTGGGGATAGGGGTAGGGAACTGTCCTTGGGACTGCATTTGGTAGGTATACCATTCCAAGCATGGGAGGAGGTAAGACTCCTCTTCCTGGAGTCATTGATAGCCTTGCTTTAACTTCATCATACAATCTTGCACCTTCCACTACAGTTTGCAGATTGATTGGTCTTCTCAATTCCACGAACTTGCAAACTTTTGATTGTAAGCCCTTGAGAAACACTCCTTTTTGTATTCCTTCGTCCAAATGATGGTTAGTCCATCTCTTCAGGATGGATTCAATTCGCAAGACATAAGCTTCTACTCTTTCTCCAGAGGATTGACTTAGGTTCATGAACTCCTCTCGCATCCACTCTTCGAAACCTTCATGTTTGAATTTAGTGAGGAAGGCCAACTTCAAGTCATCCCATGTGCCAAAAGCTCTTGCTACTTGTCTCTCATACCACTGAAACACCGCGCCCTTGAAAGTAGCGGGGAATATTGCTAACTAATGCTCAGGAGTTTTGGCATTGTTAGCCACACATGCTACCATGAATTCTGCTACATGAAGATCAAGGTCTTCATTGTACTCTCCCTTAAAAACTGGCAATGGGACTACATTTGCTGGCCTATCATCAATATTTCCAGGACGAATCTGACTAGGAAGGGGACCTTGAGTCGCCATGGGGACTTCTGTAAAGAGTGCTTTTAGGGCGTCAAAGGAGGCTTCTGCTATAAGCTCGTTCTCATCTTTGATTTTTGCATTCTCCCTTCTCACGTACCTCTGGACTCGTTCTAACGCTTGCCTCTTTATTGCGTCATTCATCAGAGGGTTGGCTCCAACCAGTTGGTCTATACTCAACAGGATAGTATCAGAGAGGGCTTCAGTCTCTGGAGGATTCTCTGGCCAACATCTCCTCTACTTCCTTCTTTTCAACATCTCTGAATTTGGCTTTCAAACCACTACAGAGGGGAAGATATTCCATTCTGAAAGTATCAAAACTCATTCTTCTTAGGATCGTTGTTGTGTCATTATAATAATGCCAACTTCTAAGGGTTTCAACAATGTATGTTGTGAAAAACACTCGGGCTATCAACTTCTAATGGGTTGCTAATTGGACAAACAGAAGATTGTCAGTGCAACAAGCATCTCACGTATCTTGCTATTGAGCATCCACGAACAAATTCCAACTCTTTTCCTTCTTGTTTTCGTGAACCTCCATAGACCACGACTCTTGAAGCTTCTTCACAATCTCCCACTTGATGATGTCTTGAAACTTCTCAATGAATGCCAAATCTTCCATAGATGGTCATTCTCTCTGTTTCTGCTCTTCAGTTTGTTCCCAAACAGTTTGCCACCAAGATGCAAGTTTCTGCTGCTTCAACAGGAAGAGGAAATAGTCCATCGCATAGAGCATGCATCATGATGGTAATATGTTTTCGCCATTGTGGGATGAAATTATTGTAGAAAATGGCTTTGATGATAAGAATCTTCAACTCTTCAGTGGAAGAAGGAACTTTGCAAATATCCATTAAATTCTCCTCTTCTTGGCAATGCCATTTCCTTCATTTTCAGCCTCTTTTGATGCTTGTTGATGGCAAGTTTCCCCAGCTGCGCACCAAAAACATGGAGCCCCAAGAGGAACACCAAGGAAAAGGGAATTCTCTTGCAAGAAAATCTATCTTGTAACATCAACAAGCTTTTATTTCATTCTTTTGATCATCAAAACAAAGAAAACAACAAATCTTCACGTAGCATCATAGTAGATTTCTCCCACGGATTTGATAGAATCAACCATAATCTTTAACATCCTCATAGAATTATTCAATATAGCAAAGGACACAAAATAATACACCATCTTTGAATGGAAATCAATCACATATTATTCATCTTCAATGTCTTCATAGTTCTCTCTCTCAATCTCTCATATATAGTTACAATGTTTTGATAGAATTGACTATCTCTGGCTATCTCTCTCTCTCTCCATCAATAGTACATCATATCCTCACTAAAATACTCTCATAATAACTCTCAATAATCCTTCTTAGGTTGTGGATGCACCTCCCAAGAGGTATGTCTGATATGAAGAGTCACCAGAGCCACTACAGTGTCTTTTCACAGCTCACTACTGTCACTGTCACTCAGGTTTCTCTTCAGTCTTCAGCAGCTGCTTCTTCCATTATTTTTAGCTCTTTTGAACTTAGATTCATCCTTTTCAAAGGTTATAAAACTTTCCCAAAGTCACATATACATTCTACAGAACACTTACAGAAGGTCTACAGAACAGTTACAGTACAGAGACAGAGCAGAGACAGAGGCTCTACAGAAGGCCTATAGAGGGTTACAGAAGGTCATCAGAACCTCATAACTCATACTCAAACCATTCCATACTATCAATAACTATTCAATAAGCTTCCAAAATATCTCAATATTCATCAATCATCAATCCATGCTTCATACAGAAGAAAATCAGAACAAAACAGAAGCTATACAGAAGGTATACAGAACCAATCAGAACCTCAACAGAACATCATAGAGCTTCATATCTCCACTGAAAATCATCATAAACTTCCAAAACATAATCAATATCATCCAAAAAACTCTCAAATACTTCCATTAACAACCATACATCACTCTAAATCCATCAAAAATCAATCATTCAGTCCTCAAAAATAACAAAAATCAGTCAAAAATTTAGTGTTTTTCCACTCTCAATATTGATGGATACAAGTCTTTGGACCATAAGTGTGGGACTTTATACATGATTAAAGTTGGAGAAGGAAAAGCATCCTATGATGTAATTGTTGATGCTTTTGAGACTTGTATCATTGGTGGTTATACAAGAGTCTTTGTTGCAAATCCACTTCATGAAGCACTGGCACGCTTAGTTGTGGCTGCTCATTGCACATGCAATCAATTTGATGAAATTTTTTACCAAAGAAAATGGAGTGAAATCTCAACATTGTGGGATGAGAAGCTTGCCTCGATGATAGGTCCTATTATTGGACATGCATCAAATGGAGATAGGCAACAAAGAAAACTAATGTTAGCTAATTATGTTCACAAACATGGCACTAGATACAAGATTGAATGGGATGGATGGCCTCTCTCAACCAAATTATCAAATGGAGAGGTTTTGGGTCTACATGATCAAGATTTTATACATAATGGAAAAAATCTTGTCAATATTCTTGACAAACCAAAGTGCCAACTAGCTCTTGGTGATGTTTGGATTACCTTGAATCATGTTGCCATTGTTTATGATTCCTTTTTAGTTGACAATCATATTCTCAAGGAAGCTGATATTAGGCTAGATGATCATCAAAATAGGCTGTAGTGCAAAGAATGTGTAGTAGGCAAGTCCAATGGTGTTTGGGGAAGCTAGCAAATAATGGAAAACATAAAAAAGAGAGAAGCATGGTGGGAACACAAGCTTACCTTGAAATTGTAGGAGACTACATTGATATTTTCTTATCTCCACACTTCAACTTGGTGGAGAGAGTCCATTCAACAGATAAAGTGGAATTTTTTTTCAATTTTGGAGATCTTGGATGATGAAACATGCCACATATACATTGTCAAAAAAATTTATTAGTAAGGAGGCATTCCTAGATGTACAACTCTCGTGCCACTTTGTTGTACTGCTTATAAAATATTTTAAAGACTTTCATTCAAATAAGATGCTTCCAATACATTTGACTGGACCTGATGCACTTGAAATCTTATTCAGCAAAGTTGGGAGAATGGTTGGGCAAGAACGCACTTATGATTTGATGGACATGCTACATAGTATAGGGATCTTGAATATGCTTTCATATTTTGAGTGTAAGGAGAATAGTGTGAAATAATAAGAAACAGGAGCATGAATGGAGAGAGTTGAATATCAAGGAGACCATGGAAGAAGAAAATTTAGGTGATTACAGATGTGTTTCGACTGATGACAATATAATTGATGCCTTGAAAAGGGGATTACAAAGTGCTCACCACATTTGTGAGCATTTACAAATGAAACCAAAAGGTAAAGAGGATAATCAATGGTGGTTGGAGCCTTGGTCCAAAGGTCTTTTTAATACTTACCTGAGTTTAAATTTCTAGGATTCCAATAGAGATGAGGAATTTTCAGCTCCTACAAATGATGGAGTGGATTCAGAGGAGGATGTATCCACAAGTGAGAAGATTCTTTGTTAGATGAAAAGGACAAAGTAAATCCAGTAGTGGAGCTTGACAATAAAAAGTTTCTTTTTTAATCAACATTGGTAAGTCAACTCAATGGCAATCCCACATTGTCCAAAGATAGGCTTACAAGGGTGCGACAAGGAGTATACTATAGTAAGGAGGAGAAACATCATACTCAAACAAATGACAATCTATTTGGCATTGGTTCAGATTGTGTTGTGATCTTCCAAGAAGAGCATACCAATGGGAAGATCACAAGGCCATTGATAAGATTTTCAAAAAATATTAAAAAAATAAAAGCCAAAGTGTGTGATACTTAGGACGAGTTCAAAAGATGAGAAGAAAAGTTGGTGGCGCCTATGTGGAATACAAGAGAGGGTTTAGCCTCCTAGATAGGCCCTTACTAGTGGAGGTTCGACTTGGATGGTATCAAAAATCAAAGGGAACATGGAGCTTTACATATGATTTGACAGACCTCCATATGATAGATATTGAAAGTGTCATTGCTCTTACAAACCTCACATATGATTATAATAATAACAAAAATGATCTTGATGAAAATGATTGGAAGATCTTTAATGAATTTGTAAACAACCATTTAGGATAGGTAAACAAACATTATTTTTCCTCTTTTTTAGTATTATTTGCTATGTAAATTGAGTGAAGGAAAAAAGTCTTATAGAGTGATTTTTTGGCATTTTCCTTCATGTTAATGTTTTATATTTGTATGTCTGTGTCAGGAATGCGACTAGTGGATCATGATGATGCATCTGTGCATGTCAAAATCAGCATGGACTCTAGCTTTGAAAATGCCAAGGTGTGAGTAGAACACACTTATGGATTGGAGAAAATTTTTGTACATCACATTTTTTGTATAGCTATATCTACTTTGTAAAGGAATACAAAATAACTTTTGTATAAATGAAAAAAATAAAAAACCATATTTTTTCATTGAATCATCATGTGTATTTTGTATATTCACATTTTTTGTATATCTATAGCTACTATAAAGGAACACAAAGTAAGTTTTCTGCAAATGCAAAAATCAATTATGTAGATTATTCTAAAAGTTACTTACGGGCTATCAAAATACAACATGTTTTTGCTTTTAATGTACCTACCTCCTTGAATTACAAATGAAGCGTGGCTTCATTGTGTTGCTTGAATTATGGATTGAGTAGCATTTATCTCTTGTCATCTGAGAGAGAGAGAGAGAGAGAGAGAGAGAGAGAGAGAGAGAGAGAGAGAGAGAGAGAGAGAGAGAGAGAGAGAGAGAGAGAGAGAGAGAGAGAGAGAGTGTGTGTGTGTGTGTGTGTGTGTGTGTGTGTGTGTGTGTGTGTGCACGTGCATGTGTCACGTGCACATGTATGTGTGACACATATGCCTTTGATCTAGAAAAGAGAAATGGTGGAGAGGATATTTTGAGATGAGGTAGATACAACAAATATAATGATATGCCTTGCTAGAGCCTTGCTACCACCATAATAGTGCAACATCAAGATCAATATTGCAATGTAAGCAAGCCCAAATTGAGTAATAGGATGGTCAAATTATTTATTTTTGTATATTTTTATTAAATGCCTCTAAGACTAACTCTAGGATAGTCTAGCTTCCTAGTAATTGTGCATCATAGCTTTAGGAAATGGTATCCATAAAGATACTAATGTGAATACCCTTTGCTAACTAGTTCTGGGTTGAGAATTGCATGCTCTAGTTATATATCTGATGTATCTATCTAGAAATTATTTTAAAATTTGACTTTTATTGATAAAAATGTGAAATCTACCTTTAAATGTCGTATATCACAGTGATATTTTCATAGTCATTAGAACTACGAAGAGATTTTTATGAACCATTGAGAGTTGCTTTGTGGTCAATTGTACATTGTAGTATCTTGTATCTATTCTATTACATAGGGATCTATTAAATTATTTACTTAAAAAAATAAACTCACAGTAAGGGATTTATAAATATTTCCAAAAAGTTACATAAGGGTCAAGAAAATTTTACAAAAGGTTACACAGAAATATATAAAACATGCTTTGAATGCACATGATGCCTAGGATTTATACATAGTAACTTACCTCACCCTGATCAAAGAAAATGCCACCACCACGCTGAGGGGGGGAATATATATATATATATATATATAGCCAACCGCCAAGCAGACTACCAAAACACAAAGTGAGAGAGGGTGAGACAACACTCACACCACCCAAGAAAACACCAACGCTGCCTTGAGCCCAAAATAGGGGCTACTTTGATGGAAATACTAATAGAGAGAGAGAGAGAGAGAGAGAGAGAGAGAGAGAGAGAGAGAGAGAGAGAGAGAGAGAGAGAGAGAGGTATGTAATGTCTTTACTAGTTTGCAATTGGACTTAAACAAACATGCACGTATATTATCTCTGCACTTAATATCAATTGTGTCTTCATCTCCCCCCCATACCCCCCCTCGCCGTACGCACCCCAAAATCAAGGGGAATGTACTCTTTTTTCTTCCTACGCATGAAACCAATCTATAGGCCATTTAACATTTTATGTTAAGGTGGGGATAATTTTTTTAAATGTTAATAAGTTAATTTTTTTTAAAGAATGCAATTTTTTTCAATCTCCTCCCCCATGTCGATGCCAAATAGGTGGCGGGGGGTAGAAGAGAAGATAATGAAGATGATGATGATGAGGGGAGAGGCCACATGACCCACCACCCCCTGGCCATCTCGTCCAAAACAGAGGCCACCTGGGGAGCTGAGGACTCCCCCATTTCCATGCATACATTGACGGGTGGTGGGCGGAGTGAGACACCACCACCACCACCCCTTACCACCTCCCCCATTATAAAACCTCCTCCCTCCACCCATCGCAACAGGAGAGGATGCCTCGGCACGCTGCACAAATGGAGAGAGAGAGAGAGAGAGAGAGAGAGAGAGAAGATTCTAGAAGTTTCCTCAAGTTCCCTCCCATAAGAGGGGTTCATACGCACAAGCCCGTATTGCATATTGCACATACAACCCCACCCTCCATCACTTGATTTTGTTTAGACACACCTCAATTGCAGAATCCCTGGTTCCACTTCGCAGAAATTCTCTGCAAGGATAGGTATTCCAACAAGGTCCTCTACCAAGGATGCACACAACTAGGCCATTTTCCAAGACGCCTCGATTTATCGATCAAGTCCTTGGTCAAATCTTCATCTTTAGTTGAGAGATTCCTAAGCTGAAAATATGGCTCCAAAACAAACAGTGACATGCACCAATGGTAATCCCACATCCAACAATAGAGCCATCGGCCAGGGCATTGCAGTTAATACAAATACAACATTGGGTATGGATAATTCGTCTTCGAGTACCCAGGTACTAATTGCCACCGCCCCTATTCATTGAGTCATAGATTATATCACTTTGGAAAGCACATGAATTCATTTAAATGAGTAGCTTGACATTAATTTTCAATGATTTATGAGCTCATAAGAAATCGTAGGATAAATTTTTTCCGCATTAGGTCCACCATAATCATAAATGACCTTGCATAGATTTATGCATAAGGTGCATTGAAATTCCACAAATCCTTGTATCAAATAAAATCATTGAAAGGGATAAACTTTATCTCAAATATTCACAAGACTGAGTTTTCAAAATGCATGTATCAAGAGAATTTAATTGCATCTAGATGCTATGCGATAAATTCATACATAGCATAAACAACATATAAGGTTCCAAAGTATTGTTGACTCCTCTTTCTTACAAATAGTAGGTATGTTTTCACCACATTGAAGGTATATGTTGTAGCTTGCACACCTGATGGATTGCATGGTAAGCAACCTAGTCTAAAAGAAATTCATTTTAGAAACTCTAGATCCTTTCCCAAGTTCTTGCTAATATCATGAATTGATAGCTCATGTTTAATAGATTGTGATCTTGATGATGTGCATAGTTAGTACAAGCAATGATCATAAGGATTAAAACTAAGATGCCTTGAGATCCGTATGATAACTACTATTTTCATCAATCCAAATTCAGAGTTTGGCTAGATACAAACAATAACTCGAGGCCTCAAAGGCAAGTGGAGATCTCAAGGGTTAGGAAACCCTAAGCCAAAGGAAAGACCGATACTTTTATACTTGTTTGGGAAGAATGTTGGATTGTTGATGAATGTAAGTGATCAATAGAACTTACATCTTGTATAATTGTATGAGACCTTAGCGTATGCCTTAGCCAAAGGAAATGAGTATTAAGTATAATTTTCCATAGTATTGCTCTTGCGTCCCAAGGGGGGAGAGCGAACATGAGGGAAAAGTGATATTTTACTTATTCGCACACCTTTTGAAGAAATGCAATGGTCTTGATGGTTGATTAAACATCTGCCATATTAGTTGTGCTTCCAAACTATTTATTGGTTGTGGTTTTGGACAATCGTTCAAGTGCTTGATTAGTTATATAATTTTGTGGCAGGGTCTGTGATGACAAATTTGCCATGGGGATAAAAGGATGCCTTTTTTGAAAGATGATATAAAGGGTGAATGCCTTGATTGTGATTGATTCTTAACTGAATTAGTTAAAAAATGATATTTTGTATGGGTGGATCACCTCGATGATTACACCATGGATCAACTCGATAAGGGCATTGCTCAATTCCGGGGCCCAAGGTTGAGTAGTGAAAAGGTCAACCATGGGAATATTCACTCCTAGGTAGCTTGCAGGTCAAGGGAGCTCTGGACACCCTTGCCAAGTCTGGAATGGAGTTGAAGACCTCCGTGGCCCCAACATCTGTGGCATTGGAAGATCCTATTCTAGATAAAGGATGGAAATTGTGGTGCCATGAGATTTGGACCAATTATTTCAAGGAAGAAGGGACATATAATTTCTCTTGTATGGGAAAGAGACAAAAGATTAACTTGAAGATAAGTTAAGGAGCTTGTTTGAACTTGTTTATCAAAAGGACTGCTTGCCTTGTATTCGTGTATGTACTATAAATTACTTGAACAAACCATGTTCCCTAAAAGGCTTAGTTAAGGAAGATGATTTTGAATGCCACACGTAATTGTGTTAGGACCTAAATAAATAAATAAAGAATGCCTATTGAGGGAAGCAGTTGGGCCGAACCCCCGACTGGTCTGCGTTAAAGAAGGGTGTCCTAGAGAACTGGGAGGCTTCTCACAAGGTTTCCGACCCTTAGAAATTGTTAGGTTAGAACCTCTATTCATGGAGTTTTAGGAGATCGGAATGGAACTATGCCCTACGGGTAGAGAGATTAAGTGACACATCCCTCTCATTTCCCATTCTCTTTAAACCAAGCACGACATGGATCTACTTTGGCTTGGGTATCTCTACGTAAAGTAGGATATCCAAGACCCAATGCTAGAATGCTGTCAAGAGATCTTAACCACTAGGGACCCAAATTTCAGGTCGATCCCAGTGGGATCAGGCCGCAAACATTCCGTTGCAAGGCAGACTCAAGAAACCCTAGGTGACAAACCCTGTAACATTCCATGGGAGTACTAGTAGGCAGCATCACTTAGATTTGATGAATTGCTAAAAATGTGCCTGGACAGGGCACGTTACAGTTGGTATCAGAGTGAAACTTCGTAATGATATGTGATTGATCAATGTATGGTTCGTAGATATATCCTAAACAGAATAATCTATGTGGTATGGCTTGATTTTCAGGCACCTTGTGCACCCACGAATGTTGACATACAAGAGAAGAAATTCATTCTCAAGCAGATTAAGGCACCTGAGTTTGGTGGAAAAGGAATAGACGTTATAGCGGAGTCGAAGATATGGATTGAGTCGATGAATGATTATTTCTCTAATGTGGAAACTGCTTCTGCCAATCAAGCAATGTTAGCCAAAATTAAGTTAGTTGGCAAGGCTCGAATATGGTGGAAGAAATTGTGCAAAGATCAAGGTGTTTCTGAAGTTGCTGTCACTTGGGTTTAGCTAAAAGATATTGTATGCAGACGATAACATCTGCCAACCTACCAGAATTTGAGGATGAATGAATTCTTCAAGTTAAAGCAGCTGGAATGAACCTTGGAAGCTTACTACTCAAATTTTGTATCCCTACTAAAATACACACCACCTATGGATATTGCGCAAATGTATCCAAGTTTTGCCATGGCCTAAACACTCCTTTGAACTACCATCTTGAAGCAATGCATCTTGCAAGATGCATTACTTTGAGAAAAGCCAATTATCCAAGAACTTAAATCAAGAAATTGTGACAAAGATGATTCCCAAGATCAGGACAAGAGATGCCATACGTACTGAGAGATAGGGCACATTCGTAAGAGATGTCCCTACCATCGATGCTTCCACTACAATGAGCTAGGGCACGTCCAAGTAGATTGCCCTGACTTAAGTCCAAAAGATATTAAGCCTCCAAGAAAATGAAGCTACACAAGTGCAGTCTTTGGATATATAGAGGAATCAGATGAAGACAAAGACCTAGAATCCATTAAGCCTCTTGAGGATGATTAGAAATCTTAGAAAATTTTATTGACATGTAATATAACTTATATTGAAATAAATCATACTCTTGTATCTACAGTTAATAGCAATAATATGAGTTGCACTACTTGAGTCATTAAGAGTAGCACAACAGACGCATGGTGGGTCCTAACCCATGGGCCTTAAAGCCCCATTAATGCTTATCTTCCCTAATTTCCTTTTGAGATGAGGACATCCCGAGTTCTCCAAGGGGTAGAGGATGTAATGTCTCTGATATTAAACATTAATTGTCACTCCTGCTACGATTCCACATGTCTTTACTAGTTTGAAATTGGGACTCAAACAAACATGAATGTATATTATCTCTTCACTTATGAGAGCAGAGTTTTGAGCTTGGGATGTGCCTAAAATTTGCCAAAAAATCCGGAATTTAGGGGAAAAATATTCAACATCAAAGGCGACGGCTCCAGCTAGGACAATTTTAAGCACCAAGTGAAATACGACTTTTAAAAGGCCCCCGAGTGACACTTGTGGATTTTTTATACTTTTTCAAACTGTCATGCGGGTTGTCAAGAGTTGCCAGCCAATGCGGGATGATAAGCCGGATGCCTAGGATTTTTCAGAGCTCAAATTGGAGCCAAGACGGGGAAATGGCCACAAGATGGGCAAGATATGAAAAGGTGGACACTTGGGAGGCCAAAATTGGGCATGCCTTTTAAGTTTGGACACCCCCCCCCCCCCCCCTTCAAAATTTTAAGCATACAAGATGAAAAAATGTGGAGAGAGAAGAGGAAGAAGGAGATGGAGGTGCCATCATCTTCACGCCAAATTTTGCGCCCTCTCTCCTCTCTCTCACGATTGGGGGGTTGCATACAACCCATGGAACAGATCTTGGGCCTTGATTCCCCCCTGTGGGCCGAGCATATCGCCATCCTTCGCTCGTCCAATGGTGGCATGAATGGAGAATTCTAATTTTAGTCTTCCTCTCTCCTCCCTCTCTCTCCCTTAAGGGGCTGTTCTTGTGTGGAAGAAGACAATGAAGAATGGAGAAGGAAAGCTTGTCCGGTTGGAACCGGATTGCTTCCGGATCAATGTAGACATGAAGATTGCTGATTGTGAAGATGCTCGACATTGAATGAGGGCTGACCCGCAGTCCCGCACCAAAAACGAGATCCCGACTTACAAAGCCTAAGCGGTAATTCAATTTTTATGAAGAAAAAATGAGTTTTTATGCTATTTGGTTGATGAAATATTGTTCCCATGGGCTGATTATGCATCATAATGTTGTTTGTTATGAGTTTTATCAGTTTATGCTCTGAAAATCAGAAAATCATAAGTGATATGGCTGGAATTAGTATTATAAAACCCGTAAAACACGCATTTAAGGGGTAAAATGGGGGTTTTTGCAAAATAAATTAGAAATATGAGATATAACATCAATAAAACCTTGAAATTTTGCTGTTAAAGAACCTAAGGGCCATAGGCCACAATCAATCTTGATTTTTAGTCTTTTTTTTATTGAAGAAAATAGGGAAAAAATACCAAAAAATGGTGAAAATGGGTTTTAAATGGGAGAAAATTAGGAAACGATAAAAGGAAATTTCTTGAAAATCACATAAGTGTTTGTGCAATGTATAACGAAGGTAGAACACGAGGTTGGCCTTGGTTTACCCTCGTTTCTATGTTTTTGTCCGTGTTTATCGCTTTCTCTATAAAGAAATACACATAAAATGACTCTTTCACCTATCAATGAATGCAAAACATTAAATGGTAGGGTGAGAGGGGAGGTTAAGCGTCAAAGTACAATCTTAAATCTGATTTATGTGTTGCATCATGGCTATAGGATGTTATTTTAAAATAAAGGAAAAGGCAGCATGAGCATAAGGCTCGGTGTCTCTCCTCATTTCAATACATAAACGTTAGTATGGAAATCATGGAAAGATTGGTTTTACACGATGCACAATGCTGATTTTCTGTTGTTTGTGCACTAAACCATTCACATTATGCACTATGCATGGTTCATGGTATCGAAGAAAAATCTCCTGGACTACATAGCAATTGTTTTCTTAGGACTTTGACCCACGATTGAGAGTGTGAGGTTATCCCTTGCCGTAGGGTAGAGGGTTGGTTTTCCTAAGGGATTGTTAAGTGAGGACACATGGTATATCTCCTGGAAATACGAGAAATATAAAAGAGAGGAGTTTGTGTTCGTTTGTGTTATATGTTTAGCAGCGCATCAAGGGGCCAATCCCTACGATATAGGAGAGCTGCAGTGGGGCTCCGACTATTAGTCGGTGGAGTGCCTCCTATGTGCATGTGACGAGGTGTTATGCCGATGTACTTTGGGTTCTCCCTCTGAGGAGTTTAAGGGAAACATTGGACTATAAACTATAAACGCATGGATTAAGCTTTAGGGCAGTTTGTCCTTTAGCATTAGATTGACGCTCCTGGTCCGCGAGGCCGTGAGGGTGTTTGTGTGTCATGAGCATGAGGTCCGGCTAGTGCTATAGCCAGTGCCGGCCCATTTCAGGTCCCATCAACTTAAGATCAATTGTTTCTTCATCTCCTCCCCCCCTTCCCCCCACCTACACATCCCAAAATTAAGAGGAAAGTACTCTTTTTTCTTCCTATGCATGAATCCACTCTATAGGCCATTTAACATTTTATGTTACGGTGGGAATAATTTTTTTATGTTAATAAGTTCAATTTTTTTTAAGAATGAATTTTTTAAAAATCTCCTCCCTCCTGTCGATGCCAAATAGGTGGCGGGGGGAGAAGAGAAGGTAATGAAGATGATGATGATGAGGGGGGAAGGCCATGTGACCTACCACCCCCTAGCCATCTCGTCCGCACCTAGGGGCTAAGGACTCCCCCGCTACCATGCATACGCTGACGGGTGGTGGGTGGGGTGAGACACCACCACCACCACCCCATACCACCTCCCCCATTATAAAACCTCCTCCCTCCCCCCATCGCAACAGGAGAGGATGCCTCAACACACTCCACAGTGAGAGAGAGAGAGAGAGAGAGAGAGAGAGAGAGAGAGAGAGAGAGAGAGAGAGAGAGGAGAGAGGAGAGAGAGAAGATTTTAGAAGTTTCTTGAAGTTTCCTCCCATAAGAGGGGTTTATATGCACAAGTTCGTATTGCATATTGCACATACAACCCCACCTTCCATCACTTGCTTTTGTTCAGAAGGCCTCAATTGCAGAATCCCTGCTCCGACTTCACAAAAACTCTCTACAAGGATATGTAGTCAAGCAAGGTCCTCTACCAAGGACACACACAACTACATCGTTTTTCAAGATGCCTCAATTTATCGATCGAGTCCTTGGTCTGAGATAGTATGAATATTCACCTTTAGTCACGAGATTCCTAAGCTGAAAATATGGCTCCAAAATGAAGAGTGACATGCATCAATGGTAATCCCATATCCAACAGTAGAGCCACCAGCCAAGGCATTGCAATTAATACAAATACAATGTTGGGTATGGATAATTCATCTCCGAGTACCCACGTACTAATTTCCAACCCCCTATTCATTGAGTCATAGATTATATTGCTTTGGCATGCGCATGAATTCTTTTGAATGACTAGTTTAAAATTAATTTTCAATGGTTTATGAGCTCATAGGAAATTGTAGGATAATTTTTTTTCACACTAGGTCCACCATAATCATAAATGACCTTGCATAGATTTATGCATAAGGTGCATTGAAATTTGCACAAATGCTTGTACCAAATAAAGTCATTGAAATGGATAAACTTCATCTCAAATATTCATAAGACCGAGTTTTCAAAATGCATGTATCAAGAGGAGTTAATTGCATCTAGATATTATGTGATAAATTCATGCATAGCATAAATAACATATAAGGTTCCAAAGTATTGTCGACTCCCCTTTCTTGCAAATAGTAGGTATGTTTTCACTACATTGAAGGTATATGTTGTAGCTTGCACACTTGATGGATTGCATGGCAAGCAACCTAGTCTAAAAGAAATTCATTTTAGAAACTCTAGATCCTTGCCCAAGTTCTTGCTAATATCATGAATTGATAGCTCATGTTTGATAGATTGGGATCTTGATGATGTGAATAGTTAGTACAAGGAATGATCATAAGGATTACAACTAAGATACCTTGAGATCTGTCTGATAATCACTATTTTCATCAATCCAAATTCGGAGTTAGGCTAGATACAAACAACGAATTGAGGCCTCAAAGCCAAGTGGAGAGCTCAAGGATTAGGAAACCCTAAGCCAAAGGAAAGACCGATACTTTTATACTTGTTTGGGAAGAAGTTGGATTGTTGATGAATGTAAGTGATCAATAGAACTTACATCTTGTATAGTTGTATGAGACCTTAACATACGCCTTAGCCAAAGGAAACAAGTGTTAAGTAAAAATTTTCATACTATTTCTCTCGCATCCCAAGGGGGGAGAGCGAACACGATGGAAAAGTGATATTGTACTTATTCGCACAGCTTTTGAAGAAATGCAATGGTCTTAATGGTTGATTAAACACCTGCCATATTAGTTGTGCTTCCAAACTAATTATTGGTTACAGTTTTGGATAGTAGTTCAAGTGCTTGATTAGTTATATAATTTTGTGACGGGTCTGTGATGACAAATTTGTCATGGGGATAAAAGGATGCCTTTTCTGAAAGATGATATTAGGACTGAATGCCTTGATTGTGCTTGATTCTTAACTAGATTAAGGAAATATATTTTGCACAGGTGGATCACCTCCATGATCACACCGTGGATCCCCGATAAGTGCACTGTTCGAATCATAGGCCGAAGGTTGAGTGGTGAAAAGGCCAATCACAAGAATATTGTTTCACTCCTAGGGTGCTTGTGGGTCAAGGGAGCTCTAGACACCCTTGCCAAGTCCGGAATGGAGTTGAAGACCTTCCTGGCCCCAACGTATGTGGCGTTGGAAGATCCTATTCTAGATAAAGGATGGAAATTGTGGTGCCATGGGATTTGGACCAATTACTTTAGCAAGGCAGAAGGGACATATAATTTCTCTTGTATGGGCAAGATACAAAAGATTAACTTGAAGATAAGTTAAGGAGCTTGTTTGAACTTGTTTGTCAAATGGACTACTTGCTCTGTATTCATATCTATGCTATAAATTATGCGAATGAACCCTCTTCCCTAAAAGGCTTAGTTAAGGAAGCTGACTTTAAATGTTACACATAATTATGGTAGGACCTAATTAATAACTAAAGAATGCTTATTGAGAGAAGCGGGTGGGTGAAAACCTCGATGGGTGCACCTTACAGCAGGGTGGTCCCAGAGAACTGGGAGGGTTCTCACAAGGCTTTACGAACATCCAACCCTTATACATTGTTAGGTTAGAACCCCAACTCATGCAGTTTTAGGAGACTGGAATAGGACTATGCCCTGTGGGTAGAGAGGTTGAGCGACACATCCCTCTTGTTTCCCATTCTCTTTGAACCTAGTGCAGCATGGATCTTCTTCAGCTTGGGTATCTCTCCGTAAAGTAGGATATCCAAGACCCAACGCTAGAATGTTGTCAAGAGATCTTGCCTACTATGGACCCAAATTTCAGGTCGATCCTAGTGTGTTCGGCCGTGAATGTTCCATTGCAAGGCAGACTCAAGAAACCCTAGGTGACAAACCCCGTCACATTCCATGGGAGTGCCGAGCATTGTCGCTTAGATTCATCTCTCGATGAACCACTAAAAATGTGCCTGGACAGTCGAGGCACGTTACAAGGTATATATATATACATATCATGCTAACTCTCTTTTGTTTTTCGTTTCTTTAAAAAAAAACAAATAATAAATATTCTTCTTCTACTTCAACCTCTTCTCCCTCTTTCTCACTCCATCTTCTTCTCTTCTTTTACCTTCTCCTTCTTGCTCTTCTTCTTCACTCCATCATCTTCTCTTCCATCCTTACTCTCTTCGCTTTCTTCTTCTTCTTCAATTGCTTACCCTTCTTCTTCACTCCATCTTCTTATCTTCTACTCGTTACTCCTCCTTACTCTTGTTCTTCTTCTTTCCTTTCGTTTTCTTACTTCTTCTCCTTCACTTCTTCTTCTATCTCTTTCTCTTTCTCCTTTCCTACTCTTCTTTCCTTTCTTCTTCTTACTTCTTCTCCTTCACTTCTTCTTCTATCTCTTCCCCTTCCTCCTTCTTACTCTTCTTCTTCTTATTCTTCTCCTCTAATCTTCTTCTCCTATATTCTTCTTTTCTTCTCCTACGCCCTATCTTCTTCTTCTACTCCCCTTCTTTTCTACCTTCTTCTAATACTTCTTCCACCATTGGACGAACTACAAGCTTTCCAAGAAGACACAAAAATCAATAGCATATGTGCAACCTTGCCACACAAGAAATCCAACAAGGAGAGTATGGGTTTGCATTTTGAGTCTGAGATTTGAGTTTTGTGTTTTTTTGTACTTTTTTTTGTTTGTATTTTGTGTTTTTTCTTCCTACCCTAACAATGCCTATCTTTGTAATCTCAATCCAATGAATTGGTTCCTTCAAGTTCGGCCCTCCTAACCTAGCTACATGGGTTTTGGAATGCTAGCCACAAGCACGCATGATCAAAATTTCATTGATCCCATCCACGCCCATGCACAAGCCTCCTGTTCCACCACACAGTAGGAGCGTGAGAACCTTAGCAGTTGTACCATCCTAGGTCTTGGCAATAGAACCAAAATTTTGAGCCTAATCAGACATACATGTGTGCAACCCATGCAACACTTGCAGGTGTGACAAATACAACTACGAGTGATAGATACAATTTGCACAAGAGTGAGCCCGATTCTCACGAAGTAATACATCCATGAAAATATAATGATGTCCATGAGTACAATAGTAATACAAGTGCACTAATATTCCAAAATTTAACACATTGAATTTCCAAAAATATTAATCCATAAAAAAAGAGTATTTGCTCTTGCACTTCTAGTTTGCCTTCTCAAAATACCGTTAACATTGACTATGGATTGCTTTGCAAGAGAAATACATTTAAATATGGTTCAAAACTTAGAGATGCAATCCCTCATAATTTCCTCTTCTAGTTATTCTAAGTTCATTGGCCGTATGATGAGGTTATCCACATAGCCAACTTCAACAAACCATTTGATGAGAAAATATTTTAATAGTAGAAATGAGACCTTATCTATGGCATCCAGCCCTATTATTGTAAGACTATATATAGGTTTAGTGAATGAAGAGCAAGGAAAAGACATCCATACAAGTATTTTGAATATGTGCTTATGGTGTACTTAAACAAGATCTTTATAGGATTTTTAGGTAGCAAAATTGGTTTGTCAAAATAGTCTAAATTTGGATGAATATTACAAGTCTTCCGAGACTAAAATTATAAAAAAACAATGTGTTTTATGAAAAGCACCATTTTTGGATATTTTGAGAGGATTTTTGCAATTTTACCCACGTTGGTTCTTCCAATCATCTCGAATACTTCGATAACCATATAGAGACTTTGTATAACAAGGTTATGGCCAAAAGAATTTGTAGCTCGATAGACAAACAAAAACAAGAAAAGCAAAAAGCAAGGTGAGGAAGGCAAAAGCAAGCTTCTATGTTTGAAAAGCAAGAGTTTGAGTTTGTAAACAAGGGATAGAGTTGTATAAATAGAAGAATGGATGAATGAGAAATCTTGGGAAAAATAATACAAAATTTGGATTAAAGATTTGATCATGATAAGAGTTGCTAGTAGGTTGAGTTGTCTCTTTCCAAGAGAGGTGACTTTCATTGTAAATCGGATTATTAAAGTACTTCAGTCCTCTACTATGTATATTATTTTCTCATAATACAAAGAGTTTCTTGGCATCTGGTCACATCTTTCCTATCTCATTTAGCTGATCCCCTACAGATTGTGGCTAAACATGCTATCTCTCAACATCTTTGGTGACTCTGATATGGAAAGCTACAAAATATCAGCGAGATGGGTGATACTGACCATGAAGTAGAAACCATGGTACTCGGGAATTGCAAAAGCATCTTCAATACTATATATATTCATATGATGCATGAAATTTAAAATTTTATGTAGACCTATGAAATCATAAAGCATGATGAAGCTATTTCAAGGGCACTACAAGCAATTTTATTACCAAAATGAAGAGGTCTGACATAAAAGACATCTCAAAAATTTTTAAGTCTATTAGGAGAAGCTAGAATTTGCAAATGTTGTAGTTAATGAGATGTCATGATACTTCAGTAAAGTAGTTTCTTATGAACTATAGAATCAAATCCAAACTTTGTATGGAACCCATGGGAAGACATGGGCAAGCATCAAGAAGGCCTTAAAAGATGAACTTTTCTTAGAAATATCAAAGTGCTCATTCTTGGAATGGACCATGAAGCACAAAAAAAGGTTTGAGCTACAAAGGGAATTCAAATAGAGATAATACTAAATTAGTACAATTGAGTAATTGCTTCTACAACCTAAGAAGGTTCTACTCTTTTTATAGGTTGTAGATATGTCATTCCAATTAGAGCTTGAGAAGTTATTAGAAGATAATTTAATAGAAAATGGATTAAAGACTTATTGGGATGATGTTTAAGAAGTTGTTTTGAATCTTGTGAAGAGGCAATGTGGACATGCATAGTTGATGACTCCATAGCCTATGGTTCCTCATTTGTAACCTTTTCATCCACAGAGATCACATCCTCATACTACTTCTACTTTAGATAAAGAAGGTCTTTATGAAGAATTGATTAAACAAAAGAGGGATTTGAGAATAAAAATTTCTTGAAAAGAGGATTCAAAGCAAGCTAGCTCTTCTTAGGCTCCACATGGAATAAAATATGTTAGGAGATGCATCTAGTGTAATAGTCCTGAGCATTAATGCAAGGACTCTAAGTCATTTAGAGATATCATGAGAAATAACTTGGTTTTCTTAGGATGACAAAATGGAAAAAAATGCTTAACACTTTAAAAAGGTCTTAATAGTGGTCATTGGAAGAGATGGGTTGTCACTATACTTTAAATGGAAAATCTTTACAACATTTGAATCAAGCCTAAGAAAGTGGTGTGCAAGGGAAAAACCTTGCCCAAATTTGATCTGTGTGTCACCAAAACGGGCAAGAAAACGATCATCTTTGTATACTAATACTTGTGAGAAATATGAGACTATTATTATCAATTGAAGATTTGAGCAATAAAGAAAAGGGAAATTAGAAAAAAAGACTTATATTTTGAGGATTTTCTTCTACTACAACCTTATCATCCATCCACAAATTGATAGAACCTTGATGAAGTTCATCCATGATGAGCTTATGCTCCACTTTCCTACCAATATGCTCAATTCCAATTTTCCTTTGAGTTTCCAAAAGTTCCTCTTTAGTTTGAAGTGACTTGTAGTGCTCAAGAGCCTTTTGTAGAAAAAAATTTAGAGCATCATTTGTAAGAACAAAATTTGGTGTGTTGTAGTCTAATATATGTGATTTCTCTTGGGAATCATCAATAATGTCATTTTCATCCTCATAAGACTCTACAATTACTCCAATTCAAAAGTTTTCCCTTAGCCCTATGAATTTTTGTAGATCATTAACCATCAAGAACTACTTCTAGAGAATAGGAATGGTAAGGAGATTGGCAAGGGTCAAGGATTCAAAGGGCATTAGAATGTCTTCTTGGACCTCTTCCACAATATTATATACTTTAAAATTTACTATGTCAAACTCATTTGACATTTTTTCCTCTTGCTCAATAGGCAATATATCTTGCATGTTTGTGTCTACCTTTTCAATGCCTATGATGCTCTTACAAGGCAAATCAAATTTTTGAAGCTTCCCTAGGTTAGCAGGCTCCTCTTGTGAAGCTAGATAGCTCAAGGAACCAAAAAATAATTCATAGAAATCACATGTCTTTCTATGGAATGGATAATGCAAAGTCTTCTTACAATCCACTAGGAGTTGTTAGAGTGACTTCCTTGCAATTCTCCTGAGATTATACTTCTTTCTCTTGTATGAGAAATTTATAAAGTTCTTGAATTCTTCTATGACTTTCTTTGCCCAAAAAAGGTCTTTGAATATCTCAAACTCATCCTAGATGAAACCCAAACTTGCCAAAATTACCTCTCTCACATCAAAGGGAGCATTGAATATAATCTTGCATTATCAAAACTTCAAGAATGCCCAGATTTGTGAAGGAAAAACAATAGCTTATTTGCAAGAGGGTCTTTAGCACATGACCTCCTCTCCAAAACTAACAACACATTGGAACTTAGGATCCTATTGACCCTCTAGATTTGCTCTAGATTCACACTCTTCTTGAATCAAGGCTCCTTACAACAAAAATATATTTTGAACTTGGGGAATCATTCTTGACATCCATTTGATCTGGGATGGGACAAAAGAAAGAAAACAATGAAAAATTTACATAAGGGAAAAAGAAACCAACCCGAAACTGATGGCATGCAAAAAAGAAATCTATCTATAAAGATAGATGTAACATGCATGTCATGAGGTTTGGATAGAAAAGCCATGCATGAACATCACTTTGTCATTACATGCAAGACAACATGAAGAAAGCTTAGTGAGAATATCAAGATTGAATAATGACTTTCATATTGAAGCATCGGTAATAAAACGAGATTAGATGTGGAAAGCACAATCACATGCATTTGAATATAGAAAGTGGTTTGAAGGCCCTATAGTTGTGTCTACAGACATATGACAAGACCCTACAATTTGGAAGAAGGCTTTTTGAGTGGCTCAACATTATTGTTTACATACCATAGGGTTTGACTCTAGAATAATTTACAATTGAGGAAGTTGATTGAAGGGAATAATGGATTTGGAAAGTGGTATGAAGGCCTATTGGTGGGTCTCCGGAGGACATATGGAAGACCCGAACTCTACAAACAAGAGGAGACTTTTGGAAAGGCTCACCATTGCAATTTGCATGTTGGAGAGTCTAACTATAGAATAATTTTCTATTGTGTAAGCCAATAGAAGGGATAACTAGATGTGGAAAGTGGCATCAAGCCCCAACAAGTGGGTCCTTGGACATATGGTAGCAAACTTGGACCTAAAGTATAAGAGGAGACTTTTAGAGAGGCTCAACATTGGTCTTTGATTTCCATAGGGTCCACATGTAGAATAGGTGGCTTTTGAGAAAGCCAATAGGAGGAATCAATAGGCTTTGCATTGGATTCATTCCATCAACAAGTACCTCATTGGACAAGTGCCTTGGTACATTCCATTCCATTCCTTTCAATAATAAATGGCTATATTAGATTCCACCCATGTACTTATACCATTGTATCGTGATTGTTTACCTAGTCAATTAAGGCTTGTACCTATCATCTAGATGCGGCGATAGTAGTTAGGTCTAACTTAGGAGGGTCAAAAAGGAACTATTTAGAAAAAATGGAAGTTATGGTTGTGGATTAAATCATACAAGACTAATCTTAGAGGTTGAATGGATGGCTTGCATTGAATAGTCATGTAGCATATATTCTAGCTATGATCATTCTTTAGAATTATTACTATTACCCCATTAGGAAGGAAAGCATGACACAAGCACAAGTAAACATCACGAGAAGGAAGGACCTCTTATAACTAGCTAAATTTTTTGTAGAGTCAAAGGAAAGTACCTTTACAAAAATAGTTGCGAAAAAATGTCAAGGAGCACAAAGATACTGAATCTCACCATGCACTTGAGGATGATCAGATGAGGAGAAACTTGACAATTTTGTGTCTTGTGTTCCGAGTAGGTAAAAATGACTTATATCATAAATTGTGTGTATTTATAAAGAGTCCTAATCATGATGACATTGGTGGCCAATGGTTTTGTAAAATGTGGGATGAGTGTCATGTGGACAAAAAATTGTCAAGATTTATGGCATGCTTGACACGTGGAAAATTGAAAAGATGGTATGTTTTGTGTGTGGAAACTTTTGATTTTTGGCATGTTTTGCCATATGCCAACCTCAAATTTTTGACACGTTTTGCCACATGCTTAAGCATGTCCTAAGGTCTCAAAATTTCCAAAATCAATGTTTTATTGCATTGCTTGTACAAGCTAGACCTGTCAAGATCACGTGATGGGGGGATGTGCTTGAGCTGCTGCGCCAAACACACACTGTATACACAAGAGGAAGCTCACTCAAGAACACAAGAAGAGAGATGGAGGCCAAAACATTTTCTTGATGGTTTCTTTTTCTTCTTTCACACACTATACAATGTACACAAAGTATAGATAAGATACAACATACAGAAAAGTGGCCTTCTAAGTCAAACAGTGCATAACCGACTACACTAATCGAGTGGCGTTATATCTTTGCCATGTGAGTATCATAATGACCACCAACATGCTAAGTGTAGACGTGTGGACTCATGTAGCCAGGCGGTCCATCATCAATGTCCGCACGTGTTGAGCTTGCCATCTCAACACTCCCCCTCAAGCTCAATTCTATCTCTGCAACTCTAAGTAAGCTTCAGAACTTTCAAAGCTTCTCTGCACCCAATGCCTTTGTAAAAATGTCAGCTATCTGATCCTGTGTGCTGACATATACCAAGTCAATCTCTCCTGCAAGTACCTTCTCTCTCGCAAAGTGGTAGTGCACCTCAATGTGTTTTATCCTAGCATGGAACACTAGATTCCTAGCTAGGTGTATGCTGCTCATGTTATCACAACAAATGACAACTGAACCATCTCCATGCACATCCAAATCACCTAATAACTTTTGCAGCCATACCACCTCACATGTTACCATAGCACATTAGGGCAAAAAACGTTTCAAAAACGGCACTTGTAAGAAAATGATTAAGTTACTAATTAGTTAAGGTTTTAAAATAATGAACCCTCCAAATTTGGCCATTCAAACATGATTAATGAGAGAATTTATTATTCATTTAAGAGGTCAGCCATTAAATGTCCAAGGACGTTAACTCATGTCAAAGGTCACTTTTCAGCCATTATTCTTTCTTTTTGAATATTCTACTATCACGTTTCCCACCAAAATCACGCTTATGTTTTCGTCTGCATTCATTTGAATCATCATTCTCTCCTCTTCACTTTGTTTCTTAGTTCTTAAATTCGATTTTACTCTGTCGTAAAATTTCTCACCAAAATCACGTCCGGTTCTTACCAGCAGTCTGTATTGGTCTCCCTTTGTCTCCTTTCACAAAATCTTGAGAAGGTGATCAATAATCAAAAGAGTCTCTACACAGAGGACCAATACCACTTACTTGCCGATTGAGCTATAGAGATATGGTCCTCCATGGACTTGAGACGAGATCATCTCGTTAGTTTTCAGCAGACCCAACTAGGTTGGGACATCCAAGTCGCATCTTTACTTCGACCCCTAAGACATCCATTCTATAAGATTTTGTTTCAACTAAATCCAATCTTTTTCTTCAATCTCTTCAATTTGATTCACAAGAAAATGGGTAAAAGAGTCCCATGGTGTTGATACAAATTGGTAGGGATAGATATACTAAGGATAATCCTCAAGCTAATAGAATAGAAAGTGAAAATTTTCACCTTGATCTTGGCACTTGAAAATAGAATATCTTCATTATACAATGTTGTAATATCAACTTTTTAGCAAGCACTAATGGATAAGACAATGATAATATATTATAATTAGAAGAAAGGAAGTACTTTGATTTTTGGGAGACAAAAATATTTACCTAGTAATAGATTAAAAACATTTATTATTCAATTTTTAATCTCTTAAAATATAAAAAATATTAAACAAGTAATAGATAGAAGTATTAGTGATATTGTGTATCATATCAACTTTAGGACTAAGACAATATTGCGATATCCTCAATTGCGATTCTTATTAGCACTATCAGATTTCAATACCTAAATGGTGGCTTGATGTCATGGGATGATACTACTCATGTTATCATATCCTAGCAAATCTCTTAAGATCTCTTCCCTTGATTTGTAAGAAGAAATAGAAAGGACTTGACTCTATTTCTTTCTCTCAGAACTCTGATTCTAATGTAGACTGATTTTATAATTGAAAGCATCACTACATTATTGATGCTTTATCCTTATATATCTTTTTTCAAATGTAATATATCTCAATTTCACAAAAAAAAACCATCAAAATAATCTTTGTGATTATAGATCTCCTTTACTCTATAGCATTCATGATCTTATTAATTTTTTAAAAATAGTTTAAAGAGTATTATATGACGTTAAACAAAGTTCTCTACATGAAATAACATGAACTTTTGACAAGTCAATGGAGTTAGATAAATAAATTATTAATGGAGTCATTTATACAATAATATAAACTGTTGATAAATCAATGGAGTTGAATAAATAAGTCATTAATAGTCAAATTCTTATATGAAACCCATGATAATATATATAATTATTTAATATCTCTTCAATCTTTTTCTATAGCTCAAAAGGATAGAATATACTATTTAGTAAAGATAAACTATATTTCATAACTCTTCAAGAAGATACCCTCTCTAAAAAATATATATTTTAGTGAATTGATAGAATGATTAGTAAATAAGTTATTAAAAGTATATAATATCTCAAAAATATATAACTATTCATATCTCTTATATATTTTTAAAGCTCTTAAAGAATATAGAATATCTATAGCAAATATATACTTATGCAATATCTATTCAAAAAGATAGTCTATTTTGGATCCAAATTATGTAATGATAGGTAGAAAAAAAAAGTAAAGAAATAGCCCAAAAAAATTTAAGCTTTAGGATAATAGTCACATGTGAGTCTCTGATAATGTTATAATCTTTATTTTTAATAAGACCTTACACCTATTAAAAAAATCCACCAAAAAATTCATAAAAGCATTAGACACTTAAAAATTTTTGAAAAGTATTTAAGATTTTTTTGAGCTCATTTGTTATTTTAAAGCTATTTTAACAAAAAAAGGAGAAGATGATCCTCCTTATATGTTGTAAGGGATAAGGGGAGCTGAGTGTGAATGGTCTTGAGGGGAAGGGGAAACCCTAACCCCAAAAAAGCACAAAAAAAAGGCCATCATGATATGCCGTGAATAGGGGGGTTGGTGATGATCACCCAACCCAATCCCTTTATTCATGCCATATCATGATGGCCTATTTTTTTGTGGCCTTGAGGGGAAGGGAAAACCCTAACCCAAAAAAAGCACAAAGAAATCACAAAATACTTTTTTTGTGATTTCTTTGTGCTTTTTTTGGGTTAGGGTTTTCCCTTCCCCTCAAGGCCATGCTTTTTTTGTGATTTCTTTGTGCTTTTTTTGGGTTAGGGTTTCCCCTTCCCCTCAAGGCCATTCACACTCAGCTCCTCTTATCCTCTATAGCATTAGGAAGATTCATATTTATACACTCTCAATACCTCGTTTCCTCCCCCTCCCCCCCAATGGCACATTGGATTACAAAGCATGACAAGATGCTCCCCTTAATCCACAAAAAGATGCCTTTATAAACAAATCTATAATAAAATGCAATATATATTATTTCTCCTTGGCTGGGAAGGCTCACTTCCTTAAGCAGAGGAGAATCTAGATTGATTTGTTGGTTGATCAAGTACTCTAGGGGAGATTGGAACCTTGGCAGTTGTCTGCTTTGTCCTTATCATCACTGTTGCACTTGAGAAAATGACAGGAAGAGTTTAAAAAAAATTTTGCTGATATGGTGGATACGACATGGAGAGGATAAGTTGATACGATGCGGGAGCAGCAAAGCCAATTTTTCACCGGGTCCTATTTGCGCTGTATTGTGGAGCAACTCATACTGCACGAGCTTGGCAAAGCATAATGTTTGGTACTATACTTCTTGCTCCGTATCGTGGATGACTTGATATAGCGTGAGAGTGGAACAACGAAATCTCCGTAGGGGTCCTTCTCTCTCTGTATCGTGGAGGAGTAAACATGTGCGTGCAAAGTACACCCCTCCCCCTGTAATGTCTTATTTTTTGTGAGACCTTAAACCCATTAAAAAAATTTTAAAAATTTTTCATAAGGTTATTAGGCTCTGAAAAAAATTTAGAAATTTGTAAAGATTTTTTTGAGCTTGTTTGCTATTTTAAAACTATTTTTAAGTAAAAAATAACCTAAAAATGATAAACAATCACAAAAAAAATCAACCAAAAATAGCATATCATGATACGGTGCAAAAAAGGGGTGTTCTAGGTCCTTGAACACCCCTTTTTTGTGCTGTATCATGATATGCTATTTTTGGATGATTTGTTTGTGATTTTTTGGTCAGTTTTAGGTCCTTTTTTGCTAAAAAATAGTTTTAAAATAGCAAACGGGCTCAAAAAAATCTTTAAAATTTCTAATTTTTTTTCAGATCCTAATAACCTTATGAAAAAATTTTGGAAATTTTTTAATGGGTTTAAGGTCTCACAAAAAATAAGTCATTACAGGGGGATTGTACTTTGCATGCGCATGTTTACTCCTCCACGATACGGAGCGAGGACTCCTCCTACAGAGATTTTGTCGTGCCACTCTCGCGCCATATTAGGTCATCCATGATATGGAGCGAGAAGTATAGTACCAAACATTATGCTTTGCCACACGCGCCATATCAGCTGCTCCACGATACGGCGCGAATAGGAAGGACCCTGTGAAGATTTGGCTTTGCTGCTCTTGCATCGTATCAACTTATCCTCTCCATGTCGTATCGACCATACCAGCGAATAGTTTTTTATTACTCTTCTTGTCATTTTCTCAAGCAGTAGTAATGACAAGGACAAAGCAGACAACTGCCAAGGTTCCAATCTCCCCTAGAGTACTTGATCAGCCAACAAATCAAGGATATTTTTGATAGATTTTCAAGAATGTTGACTTAAATTGGTCTGCAAAAGAAATGGTAGCTGGCCTACAAAAGAAATGGTAGCTTGCAGTGATTCTTTCTCTTTAAGAGGCAGTTGAAGACTTTGTTATTGACTTTATGAATTATGCTTACATTGTTGCTTCTCATGCTCATAAGATCACCCTAATGAACAAAGATTTTAATACGATTAGCAAAATAAGGTACCGAGGATGATATTTCCAAGAGAAAAATCGATGTAGTTGGCCCTGTTAATTATAAGAGAATAGGTGAGGTGTATGGACAAATGGTTATCAATATTACTTGCACTTCTGAGGAAGAGGACTATCTTAGTATATCTCATGAGGACAAGTTCATGCTAGTTGTAAAAAGGATATTTAATTGTTAGATTCTGTAGTTTATTGTTGCATAAGGTAAGGCATTTTGACTCTCAAAATTTTTAATATATAGAATGATTGTGCTATTGATTGCAAATAACACGCCTTTATTTTTGCTATTAGCTTTAGGACATTGATTGCATCTCTCAGCTAATAAATCTCTAAAATTATGTGTATTGTTGATCCACTGTTATCAATGGAATTGTTTTTCGAGATCTGGTTCAAATATAGCAATGTCTTTCAAAGCTTTTGATTCCATCACAAACTACCATATTTTTTTTCATTACATCGGATACACTCACCATAGAAATTATCCTCATGAACTATCTAAGTGGTATCCATGGCCAAGGAAGAATGTGGGTTGAATGGAATACTGCTTGCTTTTTGGTTAATTATTTATTTTATTTGATTGTCTATTTTAGTTACATGTTTCCATTTGCAGTGCTGGCAGGCTCGTGACTACCTTCTTGGACACCACATATGAGGATATTGTTGATCCTAAAAACCCATATAACTCTCTCTAACAAGAAGTACCATCGCAAAGTCATACATATACTTGTGGAAAGAGAGTGCTTTTCAAATGTCTACAGGACAATAGATTCAAAGACACTCAAGATAGATGGAGTGAATGTAAGTCTAAAGTTTCATATTGTTGGTTTTTTTAGGGACCCTTTTTTAGTTTACCAACTTGTTACATTTTTTCTCGTAGTGCTAAGATTACCCTAACTCATATATGTAGTGGATAAGGGAGCAATGTATTGAGTTGATTTTGGATAGGGTAATCACACTAGTTGATTTCGACTCCCCTCCACAAAGCCACAAAACATGCATAATAAAAGAACCCACAATCTGATCAGCATAGATAATGTCTACGAACACCTTATGAATCGCATGGAAGGTTCCACTTAAGCTTTCCATAGGTTTCCATTCAGTACTTGTTGATAGAAATATATCTACAACCAAGAATTCATTATTAGTACTTGCTTAAATGAAAAAAAATTACATGTGTTATCAACTCAATTCTTACAATGCGTTTACTGCGAAACACGCTCATTTGGAGGCAAGTGCATATCCTTCGCCATGTAAACATGTTGCAGTTTGATAAACCACCCTTCATGCATAATTTTGAAAGAAATGATACATCCCTTCCAGTGATGTTTAATAACCTCCCCTTTTTTTCTTTTCACCTTGTGAGAGTCCTTGCAAGAGGGCAGCATGGCAACCTAATCATTTATACTAAAGATCTTTGGCTCCCAATTTTCATCAACTCTGTGGCTATACAGTGCAAGAGTTTACTAAACGAGAAGAGCACCTTCTAGATGCCATACTTAAATTAAATTCGCAGAGAAAGAAGCTCATCGAGAAAGATGAATGAACTAAAAAGTAGAGAAAGAAGTTCACCGAGAAAGGTGAATGAACTAAAAGGAATATTAAGAAGACTAATGAAAATATATTGGGCGCCAAAAAGTTCTCAACTTTCAAAAAAAATCATCATTAACTTCACAGGAACTTTATTATGTCATTTGTCAAATTTTATAAGTAAATAAGGACTTCGGGACTACCAAAACATGTCAGATTTTGGAGATTTTGGCTAAAAAGAAGGAGAGAATCACGAAGTGGACTCTACTATCTCTAAAAAAGAGGAGACAAGAATACCATATTCTTGCACACATGGAAAACTCTCTTTGGACCTTTTCTTAATCCCGTGATTAACAAAAGTGCATTTTTTGAAGCGTTTTTGGCCCTAATGAGCACCTCTATACTCAGCCTCTGTACTCGATAAAGCAACTATAGGTTGTTTTTTGCTTCTCCATGTAACTGCTGCACTACCAAGGGAAAACATGAATCCACTTGTAGATCTTATGTTTGACATGCTACCAGCCCAATTTGCATCTGTGTATCCAAAGACCTGTACGTCCTTACCTGCCTCATAAAAAAGTCCATAATGTAAAGTGGACTTCACATACCTCAATATACGTCTAACTGCATCCAAATGAGGCTTTCTAGGCATCTGCATAAACTGACTGACAAGGCCAACAGCATAGCTCAAGCCTGGCCTTGTGATAGTCATATAAATCAAACTCCCTACTATCCTCCTGAACATAGTAGGGTCTTCTATCATCCCCAACATCAGCACTCAACTTCACATTTTGCTCCAATGGTACTGAAAGAGGCTTATATGCTATCATACCATACTTGGATAACATATCCAAGCCATATTGCCTTTGGGACAACCATATACCATCAGCACATTTGATCACCTCAATACCAAGAAAGTATCTCAACTCACCCAAATCTTTCATCTCAAACTTCTTCTTCAAGAAGTCCTTAACTTCAACAATCCCATTGTCACTGTCACCTGTAATAATCAAGTCATCCACATAGATGACTATGATGACCAAACCTGCATCTCCCTTTCTCACATAAAGTGAGTGATCAGCATCAGAATTACAAAATCCAATATTGACAAGATACTCTCCAATCTTGTCAAACCATGCTTTAGGTGCTTGCTTCAGCCCATAGAGAGCCTTCTTTAACCTACACACATATGTGGGATGCTCTAAATCCTCATAACCTACTAGCTGCTCCATATACACTTCTTCTTGCAATTCTCCATGCAAGAAGGCATTCTTAACATCCATTTGCTACAAATTCCAACCTTTGGCTGCTTCCAAGGCAATCACACACCTAACAGTTGCCATCCTAGCAACTGGATTGAATGTCTCTTCATAATATATGTCATATATTTGAGCATAGCCTTTTGCTACAAGCCTAGCCTTATACCTGCTAACAGAACCGTCTGCATTATGCTTGACTTTGTAAATCCACTTATAGCCAATAGCTTTCTTACCCTTAGGTAAGGGTACCAAATCCCAAGTCTTATTGGCTTCTAATGCAACAATCTCCTCATCCATTGCTGCATCCCAATGAGCAAGACCAACAACATCCTCAAAACAAGTGGGCTCAACATCCTCAACTAGTTTCAACATATAAGCATAATGGTGAGCTGCATAACCCTCAAAACCAAATCTTTTAACAGGGTATCTCACCTTGCTAGATCTGCGTATCACAAGATCACTCAATGGAGCCTTTACATTACTATGAGCTCTCCATACACCTAGTGTCCTGACTGAAGGAATGCCAAGCTCATCATCCAAACTCTGTGAACCACTAGAATATCCATCAAATCCCAAATGACCGGTAGATACATCATTACCATCCAACACTTTCTTCTTTTCTTTGTCCTTCCATGCAACACTTATAGATCCACCTGAAGATATGGGACTACTCCTTAGTCTCCCAGACCAAGGGCTCACTGTAGGTGTAGTACCAGATGATGTTTCTGATCCACTAAGACTCCGTGATTCTTGTTTATCTTTTTGTACATAGCTGTCGTGATCATTATCATCATCTAGAACATCACCAGCAGGTGTATACCAACTTCCCATCTCATCAAAGATAACATCCATGCTCACTCTGAACTCACCTATGACAAGGTTATAATAGCGATACCCTTTCTGCTCTAAAGAGTATCCAATAAAAACACATTTTTCTGCCTTTGGATTAAGCGTCTTCTGTAGCTCATCTGGCACATGAACGTATGCAACACATCCAAATACCTTCAAGTGCGATACATTAGGCTTCTTGCCAGTAAAGCATTCTTCATGAGTCATCCCATGAACTGCAGCTGTGGGAGTTTTGTTCATAATGTAGACAAAAGTATGGACAGCCTCAGACCAAAAATGTTTGGGCATATTCTTTTCAGCCATTAATGTCCATGCAACTTCTGCAATATGCATGTTTTTTCTTTCTGCAACACCATTTTGCTGTGGGGTATACCTGCAATCAAATTGCCTCTTTATCCCATGAGTCCTTAAGAAGCCACTGAACTCATTAGAGAGGTGCTCTCCCCCTCCATTTGATCTCAAGCACTTTACTTTTAAGCATGTTTCTGTTTCAATAGTTGCCTTAAAAGATTTGAAGTGCTCAAACACATCACTCTTTTCCTTCATGAAGTATACCCATAGTTTCCTTGAACAGTCATCAATAAATGTGACAAAGTATTTGCCGTCTCCAAGAGATACATTCTGTGTAGGCCCCCAAACATCTGTATGTACTACATGAAGTATATTTCTGCTCATTTCTCTATCTTGGGAGAAGGGTTGTCTTGCCTGCTTACCAAATCGGCATGCTCCACAGACTTTATGCAATTCTGCAACTCTAAAAGAAGGCAACCATGTAATTAATCCTTTGGACTGCATTAATTTCAGCCTTTGCACATTTGCATGTCCAATACATTTATGCCATATTTCAATAACTACAACTGCTCCTTTTCCTTTAGCATACATAGCAACATCCATTGTAGGAATTTCAACATTTAAAGTGAACATTCGGCCAACTCTACTTCCTTTTGCGACCAATCTGCACTTATCATTAAAATCTTCTACAAAATAACCTTTTGCATTGAATCGGACCTGCAACCCCTGCTCTACCATTTGGCCAACAGACACTAGATTCTTTGTAATTGATGGCACATGTAATACATCTGTCAAATTCTTTGTTTGGCCATCATACAAGGACAAGGGAACCTTTCCAATGTGTGAAATTGGGTAGCATGAATCATCACTCGTCTGCACATAACCTGGGTTTTGTAAGTCCTGCATCTCTCCAAACCATTCAACATGACTGGTCGTATGATTAGATGCACTTGAATTGACATACCATACATCATCATGTGTCTCCTTTCCTATAATTTCATTCATCATATGCTGCATAACAAGCAGACACTCATTTTTGTGTTCATTCTGTTGTGAACACAATGCATAGTTTCCTTGCTGCAATTTACTATTGCAAATATCATCCTTCTTAGCATAACAATTGGCTGCAATATGTCCTGTTGTTTTGCCACAATAATGGAAAACAATAGCAAGATTTCAAGAGCCTCTGTTCTACCATCCACCTCTTCCTCTAGAGCTCCCCTCCCTCTAAAGTTTCCTCTGCCTCCAGAAACCTGCATTTCACCAGACTATTGATTGAACATGTTTTGCTGGTTATCGCCAGCACTCCCATACCACGGCCTCTCGAAGAGGATCTACCATGTCCCCTTTCTGAACTTGAGTAAAATGCTTGGACCTATTCACCATTTCTTTCAGATGAATCATCCTGCATATTGATCTCTTCAGTAACCATAAGAGAGATCAACTCATCAAAATTTAAAAATGGCTTTCGTATATATATTGAAGTAACAAATGATTTCCATGCCTTCTGATTGTTAAGGCCACTCAGAGTGGATGAAACCAAATCATCATCATCCGACATTGCATCAATCACTGCTAAAGCATCTGCAATGCTCCTCACCTTCAACACATACTCATTGACAGAAATTTTCCCTTTCTTCGAGGCATTCAACTCTTGCTTGAGTTGAATCTTTCGTGCTTTTATGTTTACTGAAAACATGCTCTCAAAATTTGTCCAAGCTGCATGTGAAGTTTCGGCATTCTTGATATGTCCCAGTATAGTATTATCAATGACTGCAGATAGCCAGTACATTACCTTTTTGTCTTTCGCATTCCACTCTTTCCATGCTTTTAACTTATCTGCAGTCAAAGGGATACCCAGCTCTGGCTCCTTTTCTTCACCTGAAACAAACTCATAAAGGCCCTTTCCAATGAGGAAGTTCGTCACATGAAACTTCCATGAAGGGTAGTTGTTCTTGTCGAGCTTCTCAATAATGGGATTTCCACTGTTCTCTACCATTATCACAAACAAGGATACAACACAACAAGCTAGTCTTTTGCAACCTTTCACAACACATGCACACCAATACACCAAGCAACCATTTTCACTAATTGCTCAATAGTACATGTAATCTGCAACTTGTTTGTAGATAAACCTTATGTTTTCTTCCTGCAAACACCTCAAAAAGTACAGATTCGTAATCTGTAACCTGTGCACCCACTTTCGGTCAATACAGTCGAAATCACACTGTACACGAAAACTAATGTCCGCAACCTTGCAGCTCTAAAATGGGGCCTGAAACGGCCTCAGACACCCAAAATAACTGTAGGCAAGACCTAAAGGGCTTGTTTGCAAAATATACAATGATCTGCTCACACAAAAAATCTCACAGCAATCTAAGATTTTTGCTCAACCCTGCTTTCGGTGCCTCCACAGGCACTATCCAAGAGAGAGAGTGGAAGAATGGGAGAGCTTCTTACCCGTTGTTGTTTGCTCAAACCTTGCTTCTTATCCTTCACTTCAGCCTTCAAAATCAGCCTCTCTCAGTGGTGTAGCTCTAATACCATGTCAAGAATCGCGTGATGGGGGGATGTGCTTGAGTTGTTGCGCCAAACACACATTGTATACACAAGAGGAAGCTCACTCAAGAACACAAGAAGAGAGATGGAGGCCAAAATGTTTTCTTGTTGGTTTCTTCTTCTTCTTCCACACACTATATAATGTACACAAAGTATAGATAAGATACAACATAAAGGAAAGTGGCCTTCTAAGTCAAACAGTGCATAACCGACTACACTAATCGACTGGCATTATATCTTTGCCAGCTGTAGGTAGGTGTAATAAACTAAATATAATAAGTGATAAGTCCGTGGCCATGTGAGTATCATAATGAACACCAACATGCTAAGTGTAGACGTGCGGACTCATCTAGCCAAGCGGTCCATCATCAATGTCCGCATGTGTTGAGCTTTCCATCTCAACAAGACCCAGTTCAATGCAAAACATGTTCCTTTCAATGAAACCACCATTTTTGTGTGCCATGTGGTTTGAAATTATGAACGGTCCTATCAAAGAAAAGTGATGATCATTCTATTCCAAAGTTTCATTTCATTTTGCATGTCTAAGTAGGACTGCACAATGCACACATCAAGGTTTTGCTTGCTTTGGTCCATACTTAAATGTGTTGTAAGGTTTGGAAATTTTCAAAATCAATGTCTTATTGCATTTGTTGATTTAGATGCTACTAGTTAAACAATGGCAACCCTAGGTGACCAAAGTCCTTCGCAAGGAGTAGATACAAATTACGCACTTGAAATAGTATCCCTTGCTAAAGTTGAAGTCTAGGGAAAACATGAAGAAGTACCACATGATGAGAGAGTCATTGAAGGAGTTGGAGTTTTTGACTCACAAATACCCAAAGTCTTAGTAACACATGTAGAATTAGCCATTCCAAGCTTAGTGGCATCAGTTTGTCAACCCCATATGGCATGAAATTTTAGAAAGGCCAAGCATAGTACTTTTGCATACACATTAGCTAGTAGTACCAAGGATAGGGGACCCAAGTCAATGAGAAAGAAGTTGGCCCAGCAAATGAATGCATTGAAGGAAATTTGCAAGGCCTAAAAGTCCTTTAATAAGATCATTCCAAAGGCTCCATTCCTAAGGCTTGTTGAGAGCATCTATGATAGATTTAGGCTAAGCATAGGTTGAAAACTTCTACTGTGCTTGTACATTAGATGAATTCACTGAGGACTACTTAATCAAATTCATGTAAGATAGGTACACTTATGTTGCACATGCCCATATAGGGTCATGTTAATGGATAAGGATATGCACATATTAAACCTAATCAAGTACAGATTTGACAAATTGTTTGAGCCTACCCACACTGTGATAGAAAGGCTTATGAAAGTTTAAACATTGCTTCAAACAGAAGACCTAAGGAGTTAAAGTCATTTCATAGAAAAGTGATCATAGAAGAGGTGACTTTTGACAAGGAAAAATAAATTCCAAAAGAAAAAATTTCTGATGAGGGCCATGAAAATAATAGGATTGCAAATCAAGAATAAGAAGAAAATTTAACTAATAAATTGAGTGAGCAAATGGTGGACAATACAGTAAAATACATTTTTGCTAGGAAAATTTGCAAGATAGGGGGGTGAGCAACAAAAGAAGGTGGATGTTGAATTGTTGAAGGAAATGAAAATAAAACATCCTCAAGAGGATATGATGAAAGAACTAGTGAAGTACAAAGTACAATTGAGAACACCAAAGTACTGCAAATCCTAATGAAGAGGAGACAAAAAGAAAGGTGATCAAAATAAAAGGGAGCAAGTTCTTGATAAGAAAGGAGAGAAAAAGAATAATAACATGGAAGACTTGGAAAAGAAAAATTCTAGGAAGCTCAATCATAGGTTGTTGTCAACATCATGCATGATGAAGATCCATAGTACCTCTCTATCCCACCAAAAGATACCATCTTTCTTCATAAGGAAGGCAAGAAAAATAATGACACAATAATATTGATACTTCTAAGGTGAGTTATATACTATACTATAACAATCCTAACCATTCATTTTTCATTGAATTTTTCCATTGTTACCTTTCTTGTTGCAAACATAGTTTGGTGATTAAAAATGCACTTAGACCCATCGGTGTGCATACATATAGTTTGATATCCCTAGAATTCCTTTTTTCATATCATTGGATTCCAGGTCATCAAGATACTCGAACCCTATGGTGTGCAATATGACCTCACATCTACTTTGGAAGTACCACATGTGCATCATTGAGTCCGGGTCTTCAATATAACTCAAAACCTACAATGTGCAAAATGCTCACGTGTTCACTTTGGACATGCCTCATGCATGTTGTTGAATCTATGTCCTCAAGATATCTGCTCGAAACCTAGGGCAAGCAAAATGACATCCCATCTAGCTTGGAATTCCCCCATGTGTGTCATCGAGTCCTGTTCATTAATCTCCTCATGTTTCCAATATTGGATAATCAAAGTGAGAGTGGATTTGAAAGACCATTTTTTGAAGTGGAAAAGAGGCCACAAGGCCGTAAAATACCAAATTTTCATGCAAAATGAAACAGTTGCAGATTGATGAGCTGGAGTTTACCTAGATGGAGTTCGATGCCAAGAACCCAAGACAAGTATCGGTTCATCGATCACAGTTTGTTTAACCCCCCATTTAATCCCCTCGTAAGGTTCAGCATTATGAAGCAGCTATGTGATTTGGGAAATGAAATTCGTGTCATGGGTCCTAGGATTATAGATTTCAACATCACGAAACCAGCCGCCTAGATGCATCTCGAATCTAAGTTTTTTTGCCCCTCCAAAACGCAAAAATCCACTTGTTGGATAGTGTGAACACCCAAAGTGTGAACTCATTATTTAATAAATCAATTTACATGAAATGAAATTAAACAAATCATGAAAAATTGGAATCATGAGTAGGGAGGGGGCGCAATTTTTTTTGCACCCCAAATTTGTGGAGATTTGTGCCTCTCCAATGCTGGGCATCATCAAGAGATCATTGCACATCCCTGATCTACTCCCCAAGGGCTTTGTTTTGGTTGTGAGCACTTTGATTTTCATGAAGGGAATCAAAATTTTGATTTTCAGTCTTTCTCTCTCCTCTTGCTGCCTATTCACATGCGTGATTCTATAAGAGAAGGGGGTGCAGTTTGATGAAAGATACTGATGGAATGATGGTGCTAGAGAGAAGGAGATCATAGATTAGGCTATGAGAGAGCCTCACCAGCCAAGAAAGAGCATCAGCGGCCTCCCAACCATGAAATACGAGTCTCCAAAAGCGTGATTTTATGCGTAAGTAGCAGATTTATTTATTTTACAATAGATGTTTGATGAAATTATTTGGAAATGGTTACCTTTGGTTATTAATGCTGAAATATATCAAAATTCTTGAAGAAAACTAGAAAATTTAGTCATATAATAATTTATACCAAAACACGTAAACCCCGTAATTATGTGGTTTTCATAGAAATGATAAATTTTGGAGGTTTTGATTTTGGGGTTCATGTGGATTAGAAATTAATATAAAATAAATTCTCACTAATTGTGATCAGTCCCAACCCATAAATCATAAATATCAAAATTTTTATCTAAACAAATGAAGAAAAATAGTGAAAAAATGAAAAATGTTAGGTTTTTACATTAGAAAATTAAGAAAAAATATGCTTTATATTCATGGATGTATGAAGTAGCTAGAGTATGAGGAATAAGCCTCAATTCAGTCTTGTCTCAATGTTAAAGTATAGTTTTTACTGCTTTTACAAGAAAAACACATGAAAAACTACTTTCTACACCTATCAATGAGTACATAACCTAAACGATAGGGAGAATGAGGGGTTTTGAGGGTGAGTAATGGCTAATAAGGTTCTAAATTTTGATATTTTGCTGATGCATGGCATATAAGACATTCATGGTTTAAGTTTAAGAGGGTCTAGCAGCATGAGAATGCTCAGTGTTGACCCTTAGCAATGCAGCATTATGCATAGATTGAAATCATTGAAAGAAATATCTTTGCACCTCACAATGTTGATTTCTAAATCATAAAATGATTGAGCACTATGATTCATACACAGTCACATTGCACGCAAGTCATGGTGTCATTCCTAGATGCATTGTAATTCTTTTCTTATACATATGACCTACGTGGAGTATGTGAGATACCTAAGCTGTAGGCTTAGATGATTGGTTTCCCTGGGGACTATTAAGTGAGGGAAATATCTATATCTGGTGGAACGTTGGAAAATAAGATTGGATTTTGTGATGTATGTGCTATTTGTATTAACAACGCATCGAGGGGCCAATCCTCCAGGTCGGGCTGTGGCATTTAGCTGAGGGGTGCCTCCTTTTGTCTGTGTTTACGATGTGTTCTTTGAGTATAGAGAGGCCGGGCTAGTACATAGAGCCAGTATGGGGCCCATTTTAGGTTGCATGATGTGGTACATTTGCTGGGAGCCACTAATAAGTGGCATTTTCTGAATCTTGGTCAATAGGGACCAATTCATTAGTGTATGCCAAAAATCAGTTAGACTCACAAGACCATCAAGCCGAGCTTCAAAAGCAAGAAAGAGCTGAACTGGCTAGATGGCAAGCCGAAATAACTAGAAGATATTCTCCACAAAGGAGTTATCCAATATCCTTACAAGGGCGGGGTCTTAGTAACCCTAGCTTGACACATAGTCCATTGGGGGGAGGAAGCTCCAGTACTTTCCCCCTTTCAATCAGTCCATCCACTTCGAGTGGAGTGATATGAAATCCTAGAAGGGACATCGGACTTGCCAACCTTAGGGTTTCCTCTATCCATTTTTAATGAGTTAGTAAAAGAAGATGCAGAACTTCACATCAATGAATTTCAAAAGTTAATGTTTAACTATCAAATTCAAGAGATGAGGGACACTTGATGATGTTCTTCAACATGACTTTGAAAGGATGAGCTGCAGTGTGGTATCATAGCTTAGAGGCTAGAACCATAACTATGATCAACTTATTTTTTGTAGCCTTTTGAAGAGAGTTTGCCCGAGGTCAGTATTGGCTACATGTCCTCAATGTTACATGTCGAGAACCTCACGAGAATGTCTGTGGTATGCCAAGAAACTAAAGGAGGTATTTCGTAAGTTGCATACCTATATTTCTATTCTAGTTTTTCTACTCACTTGCAATACTTTTTGAATGGGCTAGACTTTAACATTCAATTGTAGTTGAGCAGTGTTACTAGACTTTTTGAATGGGCTAGACTTTAACATTCAATTGTAGTTGAGCAGTGTTACTAGACTTTTTGAATGGGCTAGACTTTAACATTCAATTGTAGTTGAGCAGTGTTACTATTGTCGACATTGATATGGCTATTACACAAGTAGAAGAGGTAGAATTGCGATTACAAGTGGCTTATGCCTCTAGGGAAAATTGGAATCCAAGTTTTGGGTTTGGAAATACTTTAATGCTGATGAATGGAGGTCAAGGGATGCCCATGAGTCTTCCTAATGGGAGAGGAAGCATAATTCCAAAATGTGCCCATGTTGCCAGCTCCTCCTAGTGTGACCATGCCTATGACTAGTCAGATAGCTCCACCAACTGTTGGGAGCCCAATGATAAATCCTACAATTTTTCTAGGGAATCAACAGCCAATCCCAATCAAGTGGTTAGGCCAATGGAACAATTGGTAGATGATTGCTTCGAATGTCCTTGGTGAAGTTAAGGATATGATGAAGCACTATATTGATATGATTAGCAAACAATATGGACAAATAGCAATTGATGTCAATTTCCTTAAGAAGCAACAGAATTTGATAGGGAGTCAACGCCTTGAAGAGGGTGCCCCCTCAAGATTCAGCAGTAAGTGGTGTGGTGGCCAACATTTCCCTAGGAATATGTTAAATGTGACATATGTGGGAAGTTCGGCCACTTAGCTAGTACCTATTGGAGTAAGATTAGCTCTCTCCAACAAGGAAGTAAAGAGCCAGGTCCATTTAAACATCGAGTGCAAGGGAATAACCTCCAGCAAGATGAAGGACTAAAACAAATATTGCGAAGGGGAAAGTTGTGGTAGAGGAGCTACCTAGTGGCACAGTGGAGTCAGCATTATAGAAGTTGTTTGCATCAATGGCACTGAAGCTTTTAATCTATGAGTTATTATGAGAGGTCAAAAGGGTAAAGACGTTGAAAAAGGCAAGGTAAAATATGTCGAGGGAAACCCCAAGCAAGATGATAAGGAGACGTAAGTCCTTAATCCCAATATGGAAGGTAGACCTCTCAAGGCCATAGATGGTAATGCCGACCCCAAGAAGGATAAGGAGTCACCAAAGAAAAAGAAAAAGCCAAGAAAGAAGCATCAAAGCTAGTTCAAAGAGCAAAAGAGAGAATGGTCTGGCCAGAAAAGTGAGCTCTTGCTAGCTATCATGAATTTGATTTAGCGAGTTCTCTTTGCAAAGTTAAGCCAGATATAAATGTTCTATAGTTGATTAAGTTGTCTCCAAGGGTGTGCAAGGAATTTAAGAAGATTCTATGCATTGGATATATCATCGAGCCCTTGGAAATAGCACAAATAGGAGATGATTGGTTTGAGTATGTTGAAAAGCATTGTCCGAGGGTAGTAGCATATGTTGATGGAATATTACTAGACCATGCTATTGTGGACAAAAGATCCTCTGTCAACATTATGAGTTCAAAATTGATGGAGAGATTGGGATTAGAAATAAAAAAAGGTGTCTCCACGATCCTCCAAATGGCTAACGACAATTTAAGACAACCTAAATGTTGCATTACTAAAGTCCATGTGACCGTTGCCAATGTAGAATGTATTCAAGACTTTAGTGTCATTAGGTTTGCAAGGAAACTTAGCTATCAAGTATTGCTAGGCAAGCCATGGATCTTACAAGCAGACTATCAAGTTGATATACCCACTGGGCGATTGCAAGGTGCTAGACGTGTAGTAGTAGATGCATATCTTGGATCTCCTTAGAGTGAGAGAGTTCCTTTATCTTCGTCAGAGTTTGATATGCTAGATGCTCCATCTACTAGTGAGACGTCATCAAGTGACAGATCTAATGAGGAGTCCACTATAGAAGATATCTATCAAGTGACTTTGCATGAGCCAATAGAGGCTCAGGAGACGATAAGGGATGCAAATGTAATTGAGCTTGACCTTGGTACAATGAATGATTCACGGCCAATTAAATTAAGGTCCATGCTTAGTTCGGAAGAAAGGAATGACCATGCGTCCTTGATTCAAGAATTCCATGATATCTTTGCTTGGAGTTATGATGAGCTTAGAGGCATTCCTCCTAGCCTGATTGTTCATATGATTCCTTTGAAGCAAGGTAGCCGCCCTATGCGACAGAAAGTAAGGTGTATGTTTTTCGAATTAGGGGGTGGGCTATTCGAAGAATTGATAAACCTACGAAAGGCTAGCATGATATTTTTGGTTCAACACACAAAATGGTGTTCATCAGTTGTTATCATGAAGAAGAAAAACAACCAGATTTGGCTTTGCGTAGATTTTAGAGAGCTTAATAAGTAGACAGTTAAGGATTACTACCCATTGCCATTCATTGATCAGATTTTGGATCAGTTAGTGGGTAGGAAAATCTATTCGTTTATGGATTGCTTCACTGGATATAACTCGATGGCTATTGTAGAGGAAGACAAATTGAAAATGACATTCATCACTATTTTCAATACCTTTGCATATCATGTGATGATCTTTGGTCTATGCAATGTGACCGGGTCTTGGGAATGAACAACTGATAAGACCTTTGGTGATATCTCCCCAGAGGACTTAAAAGTCTTTATTGATGATCTATGGGCAGCCACCACAAGGGAGCCACAATTGATTATTCTGAGGAAATTTTTTGAGTATTGTAGATGGTTCTGCATTGCTCTTAACCCTAGAAAGTGCATATTTGGAGTGCCCTATGGGTTGTTACTCAACCATGTGGTTAATTCAACTGATATTGCAAGACTGACCTAGAAAATATAAAGGTTATAGTCTCTATGAGCCCACCACATACTCCAAAAGAGGTGTACAACTTTCTATCATCAATAGGATATTATCGAAGATTTATCAATGCACTAGCATAAAGAGCATTGCCATTGAGACGAACCTCCTATCTTTTACCTATCTGTTTGAGTGCAGTGAAGCCTGTTAAGTATCCTTTGAGGATGTGAAGCAAGAATTAGCAAAAGTGTCAATCCTAAAAGCACCCAGAAGAGGTGAAGTTTTCTATATATTTTGAGCAGCCACAATGAATAGTATCAACTACTATTTAGCTCAAATTTGGGAGGAGAAATGGTATCATCCAATTGCCTTTGCTAGTAGGAAATTGGGGATATCTTAAATTAACTATACATACATGAAATTGTGCCTTGGAATGGTCTTTGCGATGAAGAAATTTAGGCATTATATTATTTATGAGAAGGTAGTATTCTTTACGAAGGCGGAAGGACTCAGATTGTTGCTGAACAAGTTGTAGCCGCATGACCATTTAACAAAGTGGTTAATCACTTTGCAGGAGTTCGATTATGAGATTAGGAGCAAGCCACCAAAGCTGTAGGGTATTGTAGAATGTCTTGTGGATTTCAGGGAGCCAAAGGAAATTTGGCTGAGGAAGTGATATTGAAGGTCTATTTAAAATTGCTATAGCTTCCATCCCTTCTTGGTATGCGGATATAACACATTATTTATCTATAGGAGGATTGGGGATGCTTTATCGAGGTCTGAAAAGAGAAAGATCAAGCAACAAGAATTATGCTTTTCAATTATAGTAAATGTCTTGTATGGGAGAGGAGTAGATGATATCTATCGTCATTGTGTAGTACTCAAGAAGGTACCATTTATTGTTGAGAAGTGCCATGATTCAGCATGTGGGGGACATTTTCCTGGCTGGCTTACCACCCAAAAAGCTCTCCCTGCTAGATATTGGTGGCCATCTATTTTCCAAGATACTTTTAGTTATGTTAAGTGTTGTGACGTCCATCAAAGACACGATGCAAGGGAAAATTGTAGGCAACCTCTAAATCCCATTTTGGTTACGTTACCCTTTGACAAATGGGCCTATTGATTTTGTGGGACCAATATACCCTTCATCAACTATGCGAAAGCGGTATATTATTGTAGCAATTGACTACTTTACAAAGTGGTCTAAAGCTCAAGCAATAGTGAAGGACAATTCCAAGGAGACATCTAGTTTCATTATGGAGCAATAGTGGTCTAAAGAAGTGTGTCTGATCGAGAGACACACTTCTTAAATAAGGCTATAGTGGCCCTGACTAAAGCTTTGAAGATTAAGCACAACAAGACTACCCTATATAATCCTCAAGTGAATGGCCAGGTTGAGAGTACAAATAAACTAGTGGGAATCTTATCCAAGCTAGTATCGGAAAACAAGCGTGACTGGGATAAGAAATTATCTGTGGCAATGTGGGCTTACAACATGACATTCAAGAGAGCCACAAGCCACACCCCGTTCAAGCTGGTGTATGGGGAGGAGTGCATTTTTCCATTAAAAATAAAGCTCTCCACTGTGCGTTTTCCCTCAATCATTGTTAGGAGAGGGAGAAGCATTACAAGAATGGTATACTTCTTTGGCACATCTTGATAAGTTTCAGTTGCAAGCTTTACCACATCAAGAAGTAGGGAAGAGAGAATGAAAGCCCTTCATGATCTTCAAGCTAAGAAGTACAAATTTACGAAAGACCAGTTAGTGATGTATTATGATGTTCATCGGGAGCTCTTTCCAAGAAAGTTAGAACCCAAATGGGATGGGCCATACAAGATTGTACATTTAGGAAAGAATGGTTGTACGGCCCTTCTAGCAGTTTTTTAGGGGGTAGAGTTTAAGACTAAAGTTAACTTTAATAAGTTGAAGCCTTACTATGTGTAAGGGCTTACGTTGGGCTTGGTGCCTATGCAGGTCCTTCAGGATTTAGCTTTAACATGCAGTAGGTACCAAGAAAAGCGGATGGGACACATCATTCCCTGAGCATCCATATCTTAAGAAACATTAACACCAAGGTCAAGTGATCTGGTGGAGCAAAGGGTATCAGATTATTGAGTGGCAAGATGGATCCTTTATGTGGGAGATTAAGGTCTGCTGTCACCATTTTCAATGCCTTCTGACTAGCATTTCTATCAAGTTTAGTGAGGAAGGAGGGATTGTGCTTGTTATACATCTCCTCTCTCAACTTGATTTTGATTATCATACGTATGAGTGAGCTGATTATTATGGCGTGGCCTATCAATGAAGCTTGGGTTTATACTCTGTATTTTGAGGGATCTTCCAGAGGGCCCCCTAAACACATGAGTGTTGGTTTGGTCATTAAAGATCCTCGATGTAGGGTCATCATGAAGATGGGAGTCTACTTAGGACCCTCTTTTACTAATAATATGGTAGAATACAAGGCCTTGATCATGGGTCTCAATCCATCGATTATTGGTTAAAGGTGACTCGCAGTTAGTAATCAATCAGCTAAATGGGACCTATAGTGCACATGATCCCATCTTATGGATGTACCGTCATGCAGCCTTGGATATGTTTCATATCTTTGAGACATTGACTTGTCAGTTAGCTCCTCGACAATGGAATCACTTTGTGGATTCCATGGCTAACTATGCTTTTGTAGAAGATATTTCCTAACATCAGTTCTGGACTACTTTGGGGCCTTCTTTTTTGACACGTCATATTTTGGTCGTCAATGATGGTTAGTTTGGGTTATGAGTTAGGAAGCAAGTATGCACCTTCCTATTCTGTCATGAATGCATATGATTGTGTATCATCATATTCATCGGACACCCCTTGCTATTTATGTAAGGGGTTAGCTAATAGCTTGATGCACTTAGTGTAGGGCCTAAGAGGCCTTATCCTTGGTCGATTTTGTGCTTTAGTAGAGTAATATTAGGACCAAGGGATTGTTTCAACAGTACATTGTGCTGAATGCTAGTAAAATGTTTTATTTCATAAGGCCAAGATGGTTGTCTCTATCGAGTTCTAATATTTTATTTCATAAGGCCAAGAGGGCCGTTCTATTGGTTGTGACATGTTATATCTCTTTAGGCCAAGAGGGCCATACATCTATTTGGTGCAGGTATGTTTAATGATTTTCTATTTTAGGGATTACATCACACAGGTCGGACGAAGTGCCTAGAGGGAGCCTTTGCTGTGCAGGAGCTTCTGGTGGCCATTCCAAGTGGTATCATCCCCTTTTCAATTTTTTTCTCTTAAGCTAATAGAGTTATATGTGTATGTGGAGATTATTTTCTTTTCGTTTGTGGGGACTGGCAATCAAGGCATGAAGTCTTAGGGTTTAGTTAGGTATAACTAGGGGATATTTGAGTAGTCACCTACCTCTTGTTAGGACATTGTCAGGCATTAAAGATCTATGATAGAGGGTAGTCCTTGTGACCTGTCCTTCTTTCTTGCTAGGCAGCTATTCTAAAAGTCCCTGCTAGTGTGAGGCAATTAGAAAAGCCTACCAAAATAGCAAAGAAGAGAAAGTTTTGAATATATCTAGAGATAAAAATTATAGAGGTGTGTAAAGAGGGGTTCTAACCCCTTAATTAAAAAAGAGAAAAAAAAAATTCTTACAACTGGTTGATTATCGCCTTGTGAAGACTTGGTATGTTCCTGGGGACGAGTCAGTTCGATGTCTTGTCTTCCTAGGGGTAGCAACTAGCCAAAAAAAAAAAGGAAGGTTGGAGAAAAAACAAAAGTGAGTGAAACAAAAAAATATTAAGTGTTGCCTTGTGAGTGCTTGGTAGGTTCTTGGGTACTGAGTGAGGACCAGAGGCCATCTATTCTCCTTGGGTTACTCTATGCTCAGCTCCCTCCTTTTTACACATGTGAGTATGGAAACCTTGGGAGGCAAATGTGTTACAAGAAAAATATGATGACCAGGCTATAGGAGTCCTCGTCTAATAGGAGTTCCTGGTCAAGTTCTTGGTCCAGTTGTCCTAAGCTAGGTAGGTAGTTTAGACCACCACTACAATGGCCTCTTTGATAGGCGTTTTAGCCAATCCATGTTAGAGCAATTGGTCAGTGACTCACTCTGTATTTTTGACAGATTATGCTCGGCCTATCCCTTGTGGATTTTCATGTCTTGATTCTGTCATGGGATAGGGTGAGAGATATTCTTATGCTTTGTTGGAGTACACTTTTTGTGGCAGCTTGATGCTTTCTTTGGTTGTTTTTGTGTACATCAGTTCATGGGATTGGACAGGCTGAGTCACCCTATCCCATGGTTGCCAATGAGAGGATATTTTAAAGACCATTTTTAGAAGTGGAAACAAGCCTCGGAGGCCGTAAAAGAACAAATTTTCATGAAAAATGAAACGGCTGTGGATCGATGAGCTAGAGTTTTCCTAGATGGAGTTCGATGCCAAGAACCCAACGTAAGTCGCGATTCATCGGTTGAAGTTCGTTTGACCTCCCATTTAATCCCCACAATGTTTATTGTTATGAAGCAGTAATGGGACCTAAAACGGGCCGGCACTGGCTATAGCACTAGCCGGACCTCATGCTCATGACACACAAACACCCTCATGGCCTCGCGGACCAGGAGCGTCAATCTAATGCTAAGGGACAAGCTGCCCTAAAGCTTAATTCCTGCGTTTATAGTTTATAGTCCAACGTTTCCCTAAAACTCCTCAGAGGGAGATCCCAAAGTACTTAGGCATAACGCCTCGTCACACACATATAGAAGGCACTCCACCGACTAATAGTCCGAAGCCCCACTGCAGCTCTCCTACATCTCAGGGATTGGCCCTTTGGTGCGCTGCTAAACATATAACACAAACGAATACAAACTCCTCTCTTTTATATTTCTCGTATTTCCAGGAGATATACCATGTTTCCTCACTTCACAATCCCTTAAGAAACCGACCCTCTACCCTACGGCAAGGGATAACCTCACACTCTCAATCGTGGGTCAAAGTCCTAAGAAAACAATTGCTATGCAGTCCAGGAGATTTTTCCTTCAATACCATGAACCATGTATAGTGTATAATGTGAATGGTTTAGTGCACAAACAATAGAAAATCAGCATTGTGTATCATGTGAAACCAATCTTTTCATGATTTCCATGCTAACGTTTATGTATTGAAACGAGGAGAGACACTGAGCCTTACGCTCATGCTGCCTTTTCCATTATTTTAAAACAACGTCCTATAACCATGGTGCAACACATAAATCAGATTTAAGATTGTACTTTGACACTCAAACTCTTCTCTCACCCTACCGTTTAATGTTTTGCAATCGTTGATAGGTGTAAGAGTCATTTTCTGTGTATTTCTTTTTAGAGAAAGCAATAAATACGGACAAAAACATAGAAATGAGGGTAAACCGAGGCTAAACTCATGCTCTACCTTCATTATACATTGCGCAAACACTTATGTAATTTTGTGGAATTTTCTTTTTATCGTTTCCTAATTTTCTCCCATTTAAAACCCATTTTCCATAATTTTTTGGTATTTTTCGTCTATTATTTCCAATAAAAAATGACTTGAAATTGAAATTGATTATGGGCTGTGGCCCTTAGGTTCTTTGACAGCAAAATTTCAGGTTTTATTGATGCTATATCTCATGTTCCCCCTTTATTTTGCAAAAAACCCCCACTTTGTCTCTTAAATGCGTGTTTTACGGGTTTTTTACCATTAATTTCAGTCATAACACTTATAATTTTTTGATTTTCTGAACATAAACTAATCAAACTCACAGCAAACAACACTATGATGCATAATCAGCCCATGGAAACAAATATTCATGAAGCAAATTGCATAAAACATCAATTCCCTTTGTAAAAATAAAATTACAGTTCTTTGCGGGTTGCGGGTTTTTATTTGCCATGTCTCGGGACTAATTTCCAGCAGCCATTAATATCCATGATAGTCCAGAATCAGCAATCTACCCTCCTCTTGCATCACGGAGCAATCCCATCTCGGTTGGACCCTTCTTCTCCCCACATGAATCGGCCTCTAGAGGAGAGAGAGGGAGGAGAGAGAAAGACTGAAATCATAGATTTCCATTGAGGCCACCATTGCGCGAGTGAAGCATGGCGAAATGATCAGCAGACAGAGGGGAAGCAAGGGCCAATGATCATTGGGGGGGGTTTGCATTGAGGCTGGAGATCATGATCATCAAGATCATGGCGAAAAATGCGCCAGTGTGCTGCCGCCATATTTCTTCATCCTTCCTCTCCACGATTTGCATGTTGCATTTCATGTGACATTTAACATTTGGGGCTCCCAAAGGTCACTTGCCCATTTGACCACTCTAATATCCACCTCTTCAAATCTTGCCCGGTTTCTTGGCCATTTCCCCGTCCACTGTCCAAATCGAGCTCTGAAAAATCCTGGGCATCCGACTCGACATCCCGCATTGGCCGGTAACTCTTGACAACCCGCACGGCAGTCTGAAAAATTATAAAAAATCAACAAGTGTCGCTCGGGCGCCTTTAAAGCACTTTGACGCTTAAAATCATCCTAGGTCGAGCCGCCGCCTTCGACGTTGAAATTTTCCCTTGATATTCGTAATTTTTAGCTATTTTTAAGCACTTCTCGGCATCAAAATTCCGCTCTCAAGCAGCTATGTGATTCGAGATCCAAAAAGTGCATCACGTGTCCCATGTTTATAGATTTTGATGTTATGGCATCCATATGGATCTTGATTCGAGTTTATTTGCCCCTCCAAAATGCAAAAATCCACTTGCTAAATAGTATGAACTCCCAAAGTGTGAACCAATTATTTAATAAATCAAATTACATGAAATGAGATTGAACAAATCATGAAAAATTGGAATCGTGAGCAGGGAGGGTGTAAAATTTTTTTGCATCCCAAATTTTTGGAGATTCGTGCCTCTCCAATGCTGGACATCATCAAGAGATGATTGCACATCCCTGATCTACTCTCCAAGGGCTTCGTTTTGGTTGTGAGCACTCTAATTTTCATGAAGGGAATCAAAATTCTAATTTTTAGCCTTTCTCTCTCCTCTTGTTGCGTGTTCACATGCATGATTCTATGGGAGAAGGGGTTGGAGTTTGATGAAAGATATTGATGGAATGATGGTGTTGGAGCAAAGGACATCATAGATTGGGCTATGAAAGAGCATCGTCGGCCTCCTAACCATGAAATATGAGTCTCCAAAAGTGAGATTCTATACATAAGTAGTAGATTTATTTGTTTTATGGAAATGGTTGCCTTTGGTTCTTAATGCTGAAATCTATCAAAAATCTTGAAGAAAACTAGAAAATTTAGTCATATAATAATTTATACCAAAACACACAAAACTCAGAATTATGTAGTTTTCATAGAAATGATAAATTTTGGGGGTTTTGTTTGTGATTTTGGGGTTCATGTGGATTATAAATGAATATAAAATCAATTCTCAGTGATTGTGATTAGTGTTGGGGGTAAAGGCACCTCCGCCTAGTCGCCCGTGTATTACTATACTAAAAATACCCACCATTGCACACTGCACATGGCGGGCACCCGTCACAGTCACTTATTCTTTATTCTTTCAGTGACAGTTTGAATAAAGGAAGTCCCGACCACACATTGTGGTTGTTGGAGTTTCCACTTTTGACTCTCTCTCTCTCTCTTGGCTCTTGCTCTCCATCCACCATAGCTCTCACCGCCAAGCTTCTTCCTCCTAGGTTTCACTTCCCTTTCAATTGGTATCAAAGCAAAGGCATTGGAGCTTGCTCGACATTCTCTTCAGCCCGGATCTGAAGAGCTTCAACCCGAGCTTCAATGGTAGCCATGGCACCTTCATTTGTAGGTATGTTTTGATCTCTTGCCTCCTCCTCGAGCTTCTAGACCTTCAGTCCCAATGTATTTGAGATTGTCAAATGCTTCTTATTGGTTCTAAAATATTTTTGAGCTTGGATTAGGATCCAATTGGTCATCATTCATTGGAATTTGGCTTCAGTTGGCATGCTTTGGACCAGTTTATGCCTATTGTCACTGCTTGATATTTAGGCTTCTTGCATTTATGCTTTGGTCAGATATGGATGCCACTTGGTTTGCCCATACTTGACTGTCACTTGGAGCTTTTTCTTTAGATGTCTTTGAGCATTTTGGACCTACTGGGCATTAGATTTGGTTGTCAGTTACATGCTCTTTGAATGCTTTCAGGCTTATGCTTTATGGGTCTGAGATAGCTTGGGATTTATGCTCGGGATGTACCCTATTGGGATTTGGCATGTCTGATGCTATGTATTCGATGTATTAGAGCATTGCTTGCTCTCTTTACATCTGACTTTACTTCCAGTAGGAACCTCTTGGTATATTTGGATGTAGACAGAGTCTTGTTTACACTTGAGCTTGAGCTTGTGGGACAGTTACATGCATTTGCTCTCCTGAGAGCTTTATGTTTGCAGTTAGTCTGTAGTGGGCTGATTTGATACGCCTATTGGGGCATGCACCTATCAGTGTCACAGGTTTGTCAGTTTTGTTACATCTTGGATGGTTATGTATTGAGCTTCTTGCTCTATCAGTTGTTCTTATGCTTGGTCTCTTCTCTTACCTCAAAACCCATTACATGCATGACTTCTAGACCTATGAGATGTCTCTTGCCTGACAGGTTATTGGTTTGATAATTCTTGGTACCTTCTTGCCCCTGGACACTCACTGTTGAATGTATCTTGCTACCTAGCAGTTGCAGTGACATATGTATCAGTGATCGCTTTATTTTGGGACGCTTTTTCATACTGCTGTCATTTATTATACAACAAGTTGAAATTTGTAGACTTTGAGCACTTCTATGAGGGTAATGCTTACTATTTGATGTTATCTTGGTCATATTTGGTGGATAGGTGCTTCTTGGTGAAATCCACCCTTCCAACCAATTTTAGCAGTGGTTTTAGTGCATTTTTTGCTAATTACAACAACTTGCAATTTTTTCTTTTTGCTTTGGTTTGGGACAATATGGCTGGTCATCTAAAAGATACAACTCTCTTTAACATTGCCAAGTTGGATGGTACCAACTATGGGTATTGGAAGTCCCAAACATGGCAGGTTTTGGTGCAGAAGTTACAGATTAAACCCTTGTGTTTCAAGGGTGTTAAACCCAAGGCAAGAGATGTCCTAGGAAGTGCCGTCTAGGATTTTGATAAAACCCTCAAAGTTTCCTAACTAGGCTCACATGAATCTATCGTGCAATGGAAGTTCAAGCCGCTCCCACGAGGATTGACCTGAGTTTTTCTGGTCAAATCTATTACTAGTGGCTAATTAATATTAGCAGATTAGAAAGTGATGTGAGTCAGTCTTTCTGGTTTCTAATGATCCATCAAGTGTGATTTTTATTCCTTCTTAGGAAAGCTCTCGGCTTACCAAGACCACCAAGCCATAGGTCTAGATTTGTTGGGGTCCATCGTCCTGCTTCCCTCGAAGGAGTAGTTTTAGTTATTTGATTACCTACCACTTTAGGTTCAACATATAAAACTAGCTTCCTTGAATTATCTCTTGATACAAATTCATTACATACCTTTAATTTATGACAAAAAAATAGAGTAAAGCAATTCCTTCTTAATAGTTTCTTTCAGAAAAATGACTTTTACAATGTCTTTTGTTTGAAGTATTATTCTCTCCAAGTTATGTTTCCCAACTAGTATTGGAACCCCCCAAAACACAGTTTGGAAATCAAAGGGTAGTTAGTAGTTTGTAAGAGCCTAAGTATTTTATGAGAAGAGCTCCTTGGTATTCTCACCTCCTCCTGCCGATTAGAGTTCCATACGACAAGACCTTTCATGCCATGATTGGTCTAAACTCACTAATATGAAACAATTGGAGTAGGTTTTATTCACGCTGGCCTTGGGGAGTTTTAGCACCATTAAGAACACTGCCTCAGTCGTCGGTGTTCTATGTTCACCAGAATATTGCCTTAGTCGCTGATCTGTACTCAATCATCCATATTTTAGCTTGATGATTTTAGGAAAGATAAGTGTCTAGCTTACAATCACAAACATCTTACTTTGAATGCATTATACATAGACTTTTAACAAGTTTATTTCCAACACAAATATTTTATTTTCAAAAATAATAATATCGACGCAAATTAGCATAAGTGGCAAAATAACTTCGAGACAAATCAGCATAAGTAGCAATACCTTCCAATAGTCTTCCTAGATTCCCTCTTGCTTGGGGATTAGTTTGGATTGAATTTAAGCAAGAAGTTCATACTTGAGGATAACTCCCTTGGAGTTTTGTGGGTCTTTTCCTGCCATAAAAGAAAATCTTGATTAGTTTAATTATAAACAATATCATTTGGCAATTGCATCTCAAAGTCTCTTATATACCAAGGATTAGCATATGTGATTAGAGATTCCATTTGATCAACACAAAAATCAGAAATATTAAATCTTTTAGGGACACAATACCTTCCTTGTACTCGCATAGGTTCATCTTATACAGACCCAAGTTAACCCTTAGAATTTGCGATTAAGAATTCCTCAAAGAAATTATATGCATAAATCAAATAAAATCTTACTTTGCGCATGCAACTTTTGTTGCCTATTCATGGAATAAAGACCTGCTAGCTACTTTTATTTAAGAAAATTAGTACCTAAAGATCTGTGACGAGTGCTCGGTTGATGGTATTCATGGCTTCATTTGTAATACTCGTAGTTGCCATTTTGTTTTGTAGTAATTATGTCCACATCGTTATTGGCAACTCCTGCCTTTGCGACTTTTGTAGTTTTCTTCTTTGGGGCCATGTCTTTAATCATGAGACCGCAAAACAAAGAAGAATTTGGCGAAGGAGCTTGGGGGTAATTGGATTGATAGAATTCCAATTGACCAAGGGGAGGGAGGAGGGAGAAAGCGATCACCAAAGATTTCAAGAAATCGAGAAGAGTCTTGATTCCATAGGAAGGAATAGGATAGAAGGGGTGGTGTAATTGAATCTGAGAGCTCATGGAATATCCTCCTTGTCTTCTTGATGATAAATTCCCATGCTCGCGCTTCTCTTGTCTCACTCCCTCTTGATCTATACTCTTGAGAAGAGCCTCTCCCCTCTTGCTCAAACTACCCTCAATGGCTCTCCATGCCTCTTATTTATAGCTAAATTAGAGAGAAAGGGTTGTGTCTAAAAAGAAATCTTTATGGAGGGGATCTTGGCAAAATCAACAATCATATGCTCAGATTGCAAATCTGATGGTTCCGTTGGCTTCGAAAGGGGTGTCAAACCCCAAGACACTTGCCTAGAAATCTTCTAGATCACTCCTTCTTATCCCTATTTGGAGTGATGTTTACTGCTTGTAAACTACAATCGTGACACACACGATTTTTCCAATCTTGCTTTTCTGCATTAAATCTCCAAAATTGGCTGAAAAAACCACTTTTTTTTTTGCATGACACCCTATTCTAGAAATTTCCATAACTTTTTAGGATATTTACAATAAATAATATCCAAAATATCAAAAATATACTAGTTTTGTCCAAAAATATAGTAGTTTTGGGCCATTAATGACTAATATGACTCATAACTCTTATTCATGCGGTAACTTTCATGACGAGTGGCTACAGTCATTGTCAATCCAAAAAATGTCGGGTTACGATGCTTGGGTTTTTTGCTCGAGATCTTCTCTATTTAATGATTTTTAGAGTACTTGAAGTCTATTTTGCGAGAAGTTGAAAAAAAAAATTAAAGTCAGGATATCACACACCTAATATCTAAAAATTATGTATTAAATTTTGTAAAAAAAAATCCTCTGATTGCAAAGCTGGATATAATCAATTCAAAAAGGTATTATGCAATGAGATTTTTCATCATTTGCTTAGGTCGCTCGAGAAGAAGAGCTTGTGATTGCAAAAGCTAGATAATCAAGACTATTTGGGGGAGGGTTTGGGCATTTGTAAGAGTTATACAATGGCGTTGGAGCCAGAAATACTTATATAGGGAGTAGTAGTGTCTCTGAGCTCTTCTTCTTCCTTCTTGTTTTTACCTACATCTAAGTCATCTTCTATCTCTTCTTTCTTGGCCTCACCCTTCATCAAAGGCATCTCGTGCCTCACCAAAAGGGAATTGACCTGACCTCACCCTCAATCTCAATGAATGGAGGTGTTTCAAGATCAAAAGAATCAAGCTCATCCTCTCCCTTCTCAAACTCCATTTCTTGAGCTACAACCTGTGGTGCAAGGGTTCATCCTTCTGACATATCCACATATCTTTGCCTTCTTTCTTGTATTCTAACTCCATAGTAATTTCTACCTTTGAACACACATCTATTCTCCATTCTTCTCCCTTCACATAATACTCCATCGTTTCTTCCTCTTCTTGGACTCCTTCAAGTTGGCATTCTTTGGGATAGGGGTAGTCAGTGTAGAGGTATTTTCCTTCTAGATGGAAGTTGATGGGGAAATATTCAAGGTAGTAGTATCCATCTCCTTGAGGAGTGCATTTGTTATAGAGGTATTGGTCCTCAACATAGCCTTCTTGGTATAGTAGTCTTTAGGGTAGTAGTCGAGGTAGTAGCAATCCACTCCTTATTGGGAACGAGGTATTCCAAGATCATCCTCTCCCTTTTCATCTTCATCATCTTCATCTTATAAGAATTCTTCATCTTTTTTCACATGTTTCTTATTTTCTTGGCTCCTTAGTTCTTTTTTGGTTAGCTTCACTCCATTTTTTAGCTCTTGGACTCTTTTGGCTCTCATCTACTTCAACGGCTTTCTCTATGGCTTCTTTGGATCCAAAGGCAATCTCCCAATTCCACCTCAGTATGATTTCTTCTTATAGATCCTATTGAGGTCTCGAGTCTCCGTCCCTCTCTCTCGCTATGTGTGTGTGCACCTCTCTCTCTCTCTCTATATATATATATATATATATATATATATTCTCTCTCTTTCTATCCCTCCTTGTCTCCATTTTTCTCTCCCTCACACACACACACACTCTCTCTCTCTCTCTCTCTCTCTCTCTCTCTCTATGAATCACTTCATAAACAATAAGAAAGAGAGAAGCGAAGAAAAGATAGAAGAGAGAATTCACTTACCTCAAAGCTTGAGGAAGAATCCTTTCACGCTTCTCTCCTTCTTCTTCTTCTCCTTCACGGGTTCCCTCCTTCTCCTTTGCACTTGTCTCCTCTCTTTTTGTGGATGGCAGTGGCAATGGTGGTGGCAGCAGTCTCTCTCTCTCTCTCTCCTCTCTCTCTCTCTCTCTCTCTCTCTCTCTCTCTCTCTCTCTCTCTCTCTCTCTCTCTCTCTCTCTCTCTCTCTCTCTCTCTCTCTCTCTCTCTCTCTCTCTCTCTGTTGCTTTGATCTCTCTCCCTTCTTCTCCCTATACATCTCTTCATCAACAAAAAATAGGAGAGAAGTAAAGAAAAGATAAAAATAAAGAGAGAAGAGAGAATGCACTTCCCTCAAAGCTCGAAGAAGAATTCCTTCGTACTTCTCTCCTTTTTCTTCTCCTTCGTGAGTTCCTTCCTTCTTCTTTACACTTGTCTCCTCCCTCTTTGTGGATGGCGATAGCGGTGGTGGCCTCTCTCTCTCTCTCTCTCTCTCTCTCTCTCTCTCTCAACCTCCCTTGTTTTGAGCTCTTTTGCTCTCTGGCTCTTGCTTGTTTGTAAACTTATAAAATGCCACGCTTGGGTTTCAGTGCTTTTATATGAAGCTCCTCTCTCTCCTATGTTTTGTTTCTCTTTGTATCTCTCTTCCTTTCCCTCCCTTTTGCTCTCTATTTCTCTCCTCCTTCCCTCCCCACTCTCAGTCAATGCATCTCATTGAAAACAAAAATCAAATATAGAAAATAAAAAGTTTAAAAAACAAAGATATTGAAAGTAATGTCCCCCACCTCTCTTTATCTCTCTCTTCCCCCTCTCCCTTTACTTTTCTCTCTTTTCCTTCTCTCTCATTCTCTCATTGTTTTCCTATTTCTCTCTCCCTCTCTCTCACTCTATTTTTTTCTCTCAATCTCTTTTTCTCCCTCTCTCTCTTCTTTTCACTCTCTTTCCTCTCTTTACCTCACCCTTCTTGTCTATCTCCTCCTTTTCTCTTCCCTCTCTCTATTTTTCTCCCCCTCTCTTTCTCTCCCTATTTCCCTTTCTTTGTTTCCTCTCTCTTTGTTTCTCCCCCTCTCTCCCTCGTTGCTTCTCTCACTCATCCTCCTCCCTCCCTCCCTTCATCTCTCATTTCTCTCTTCCTTTTTCTCCTTGTTTCCTTTCACTCCCTCTTTCTCTCTTCTTCTCCCTCCCTCCCTCCCTCCCTTTCTTTCCATGCATCTCCTTTGCAAAGAAAAACAAAAAAAGAAAAGAAGAGAACACAAAAATAAAGCAAGAAGAGGCAATGTGCCTACCTTGAAGGTTTAAAGATGAAACCATTTGTGCCTCCTCTTCACGCCTTCCCTACCTTCTCCCTTGCACACTTCTCTTTCTTCTTCGTGTACAATGACTTTTAAGCTCTCTTGCTCTCTCTTTCATTCTTTCTCGCAAATGTTTTCAGTAAATGTCACACTCGGTTTCTTGACACTTTTTTCCCAAAGCAATATCGCTATTAGTGTCGCTCTGTGCTTCGCTATATGCATCACTATTAGCATTGCTATATGCATCATAAATAGAATTTGCAATGCTAATAGCGACATATTTTTTTGCGCTGCTATTTTGCATCACAATTTTCCATCTTGCTATTGCCCCATTCCCTTGTAGTGTTAGGTGACCAACATAAGGATACGCAAATGATTCTATAGCTAGACTACACCCATATAGTCCATCCTTGGTTACGGCATATTCATTATGTAATCTCTTCTTTTCTTAGCAGGTTCACACTTAATGGCTACATCTACATACATTGTGGTACTTTCATATTAGTCTTTCATTATATTATAGACTTAGTTCTTTTATATGGAAGAAGAAGAAAGAATAATAATAATATTTTAGCCCTATCTCTATGTATGCTCAAGTCTCCATTACTTTTGTGTGTATGCTCTTGATCTCTTAATCTCTCTTTCCTCTTGTCTATTTTCATAATATCAAAGCTATCCCACAACTATGTGGAGCTCAATTGAAGGCTGAGGCAAAGGAATTAGAACATAAAAGAAAGCAAGGGGTAAGAAGCTCTTTCACCTTGCTTGATCTACCTTAGGTTATAGACATAGAGGGCTCTTGAGGCTAGTAGGTCTATAGTCTACGATTGTAGTAAAACTTGGTGAGTAGAAAGAACAATGTGTCTACTACATAAATGCCATTTAGGACTTTGTAATTGTGATTTTTGATATTTAAGGTCATTTCAATCTCTGTTCTAGACTTGCAAAGGTCTCAATAGTAGTTTTTGGGTAAACTACAATTTCAGTAGTATCAACTGTTTATAGGTACACAAGTTATAGATCTTGTATTTGTAAGGTTTCAAGTGTTTATTAGATTACAAACACAAAAGGCATCTGCATATAGACTGCACATTGTGGTTATTGTTATGTAGTCAATGTAAATGACTGTGTTTAGTTGTGGTGCACTTGGTATCAACTTGCTTATAGATTGTAGTTTTTTCAAGGTTTTCTATTTTATCAAAACATCTTACAACTTTAATTTGATTATTAGTGAGAAGCTTGATATGAATAGTTATATTGCATGAAATTTTAGAATGAAAATTTTATTGAAGAGCAAAGGTGTTTGGAATTACATTGAAGGAGACATGGCAGTAGCACCTAAAGTTCCTACACAAAATACTACTGCAAAATAGGTAAAGGCTAGAAAGAACAAGTCTACACATGTGTTTCACTCTAGTAGCAAAGGTAGAGGTTGTGGTAGAGGCCAAGGTGGTGGCCATGGTTAAGTTATGATGCACAACAATATAGAGAAGAAGAGTCCCAAGGAAGGAAGAGTCAAAGAGGGCAAGTTGCAGATTCTAATATGCAACAAAATACTAGTGATAGTAGAGAATACTTGCATTGTGGTGAAAAATGTCACATTTCAAAAAGTTACTTAAAAAAGAAGGCTAAATTAGAAGTGAAAAACAACAACAAGGTAACTATACATCTAGTAGTAGCATAATTAATGATGATAAAAATGAATAGTTATTTATTATGCAGCACTTTATGAATACTATGATTGCTGATGGTTCTTCAAAGAATGATGTACCGTATGTAGATTTAGGTGTCTCAAACCATATGACTTCTCATGGAGCGTGGTTTAGTTAGATGCACTGTATCGTGTCCACTTGTATCTTCAAGACACATCTTAGCAGTCCATAAAAAAGGATGTCTAGAAAGCTCCGCCCGGCACTCCCATGGAATGTTACGGGATTTGTGATCTAGGGCTTTCCACGTCTACCACGTAGCGAAAGCATTCCGACCATTCCCACTTAGGATCGACCTGAATTAGGGTTTTCCTTATTGGTCATTTCCTAACGGCAACTAGCGTCGGACCCAAGAGAACTACTTTACGTAGAAACGCCAAGTCCCAAGCGGATTCACGCTGCACTTGGTTCAAGGAGAATGGGAAACGAGAGGGATGCAAGGCTCAACCTCTCTGCCATAAGGCATAGTCCCATTCCGTTCCCCTAAAACAGTGTAAATCGGGATCAATCATAATTCTAGGTCAACGCTTTTGTTGTTCGTGTTCTTTGACGATCTTCCTGTTGTCCATCGTGATTTGAGGAAAGTTCCCAGCCAACCGGGACCACCCATCTGCAGGATGGACCTATGGCCCATCCTCTGCACTTTCCTCGGGTTGTTTTAGTTATTTAATTACCTAACACATTAATTGGACATGTATCAATCAGCTTCTTTAATTAGCCCATTAGGCACTGGTTCTTTCACGTAATCATATCACTTGACATAGAAAAACAATGTCAAACAAGTTTCTTATTAACAGGTTATCGTATTTATCTTTGAAATACAAAAAGTCCAGCCCGTAGGCTTATCCACAATCCACCCGAAGGCTATCCAGCAATCCACAGGGATTACCAATTCAAGTTTCTGCTCATAGACTAGTATGCGGGGCTCGAGATCCAATCCCGAGTCACGTTAGCCTCTTGTGCAGGGCCCGGAAGGCGAGGGATTTATGGCCAGAGCCCCCTTTGGCAACCAAGCATCCTCCTGCTCCAAGTAGCGCTCAACGGAGAGACCTCTCGCGGTGGGTTCGGTCCACTTTCCCGGCGCGGTTAACAATCCCCTTGGTTAGGGTCGGTAGGCAGTCGGGGGTAACTGAAGCTGCCTCTCCCTTCAGGCCTTCAACCTGAAGTATAGATATCCATTTATCTTTTAATTCATTGATCAAAACAAATCCAAACAGTGCTCTAAAATCTGTAGCAAGCACAAACATTTCCATTGGTCGTTTTTGTTGGCAAACTGCTAAGGAATGAATCCTTCCTTTCGAATGCGTCCAGCACTCGATCTGGAATGACTTGTGACTTGGCAAGATTCCTATATCCTCGGTTAGGGCGTACCCTACTAACCCGACTTGGTCAATACCTTAAGTTCATATGTTATACCAATTTATTGGTTTGTCCTTTGCTCCAAGCAATTATCTTTACTCAAGAAAGATACTAAATTAGGATGATTATTCATCCTCTTGCAAGATAACTTGCATAAGGACCTACCAACCTCATTGCGAGAATTGGCCATTTCCTTGTGATCCAATTCACAAGATCATATGACTTCGCACTTGTTGCACAAGTGTCGCATCGAACTATGAGACTATTCTACTCATAGAGTGGAGTTACGAAACAATCTGTTCCAGATTACATTGGGCTGACGTCGTTAGTCCTAGGGTTCCAAGTTCCATCTTGTAAGATTCTTAAGGACAAACCCTAGATCATTTCCCAAATATGTTTCACTATCCCTACATTCCGTGAATGTGGGCAAGTATTTAGGGTATAGGAGTTTCAGTTTTAGCAATATGTACGATTAGGTCACGTATTAATTTTCTAGTGAATTTCTTGGAATTTAACTCATTCTAAATGAGTACTCCATGGTTTAGGTGTTTTTGGTTTATGGTAATTTATTTAACTCTAGAAGATAATTACGTTATCATTTCCACATGACTCGTTGTCTATGCGTAAATTGATTTTTCAACCCTAACTTATTGATTTAAGGTCAGGCACAGGCTAGGTTAATTCCAACTAATCTTCCTATAACTTTGCGAACAAAATTCATGCTAAACAAGCAACCTTTTACTTGATAATTTATGCGGTTGACAAACGATAATTTCCTAGAGTTATGCATTGTAAGAATCATTTCATGCCTTGCACTTTCCTAAGGATTCCTAGCATTTTCCATGATGATTCATTGCGAAGAGGATGGGTTAATAGTGCGATATGCAGTTTATACTTCCATGTTTAAACGAAGTATACTATTTTAGTTTCGTTCTATAACAATGGACATTAATCCAATTTTAATTCATTGCACTGTGTAAAGCTATTTACTAGAAATGCATTTATGCGGCCTTTATTTTACTTATTTTTTTGAAAATATTAGTGACTAAATTCCTCTGTCGTGAGCTAATTTTTCTAAAGCCTTTAAGACAAAGAATGCAACCTATTTCCAACAATTATCCTTTGCACGATTGAATTATAACAATACCAAATAAAAATTAGGAATGAAAACTTGGACTTGGGGTGAGATGTCCACATGGATGCCAGGAGATGACCCTCCCGCGGGCTGCGCCTTGGACTTTCTTAGGAGGCATCGCAATTGTAGTCTTCCTGCCGTGGAATTAGCTTTACAACTCCTTTTTGAAATTCCACCGTGGCTTCCTTTGCGATAACTTGCACCGTTCGTCGGAAACAGTTTTAGAAGGCTTCCTCCTTGAAGTAGGGACTTTGAAAAAAAGGGATGTTTCAAAGTCTTACACTAATAAGGTCCATTAAAGCCATGGGAGAGGCTTAATGGCCTTTTTAAGACTCACAAGAACGGGAAATAAAAGGTGTAGAATCCCTTACGAGGGCTTTTGAATGGGAAAGGAAGGTGTCAAAAGACCCTCAACACTCTCTTTTTCTTTTACGTGTGGGGTAGAAAAACAAGGTATTGAGAGAGCTCCAAGGGGTATTTTTTTACATGGGAAAAGAAAAGGAGCTAAGGGGGGGAAATAAGGCCCTTTAAGAAAAAAAAAATTTTGGGGGAAAAAGGGCCTAAGACCTCTTAAAGGCCCCTCCAAGGAGAATTTGGGGAGGGAAAAAGGGCTTATAGAGGCTTAAGGGGAAGTTTTCAGGGGGGGGAAAAAACCTTTATAAAGCCCTAGGGGAGAAAATATAAGGGGGGGAAAAAAGGGTAGCCCTGAAGGCTAAGGGAAAGGGGGCCTAAGGGAGATTTAAAACACGAGGGGGGGAGGAAGGCCCTAAGGGAGCCTTAGAGAGGAAGTTTTATAAGGGGAAAAAAGTAGCCTTTAAAGGCTATCCCTTTTGGAAGGAGGTAAAGGGCCTAAGGGCCCTTAAGGGAAAACTTTGGAGGGAGGGGGAAAGTAACCCCAAAGCCCACAGGAAGGGGAGCTTAGGAAGGCCCCCCTTGGAAGCTTCAGAAGCTTCGGCCACGTGGAGGGGGAGGTTCAGATCAGACGGGGGGATATAGTCGTCCGACGGCGATGATGGTGAATGCAAGGCAGCTCCTCCCTGGGCACATGCGACGATGGGCAGCTCGGGAGCTCCTCATCAGCGCAGAGCGGCAAGGTAGACTGTGGTCCAGGTGATTTCAAGGGTGCGGCAGCTCATGACGCAAATCCTCTCTCTCCCTCTCTTATGATAGGCAGTAGCACTCCGTCTCCTCCATCTCTGGCCGCCCCCATGGTTTAAATAGGGGAGGGGAGGGGGATCCTCCCTCCCTTGCATGTCGTCCTGCATGGCTACAAGCTTTGGCAAGCTCCAGTAAGGAGCTTGCCCACCTTACTAATCCCCTCTTCCTCCAGCTCGACAGTCGGCTAGAGGAGAGGGGAAATTAAAAAAATTTTCTTTTATCGAAAAGGTAATTCCATTATCTTCTAATGGCCAGTTCACGTGAGCCTAAAGCCATCGGAATATTACATTCTCTCCCCCTTAGAGGAATCGAGATGTCCTCATCTTGAGATAAACTGGGGATATTGATGGTTGAGAGTGCCTTCATCTATCCAAGTAGCATCCTCTTCGGGATAATCTTTCCACTGGACGAGGCATTCTCTCAAGGTTCAGGATCTCAATTGTCTCTCCCTAACATCTAAGATCCTGTCATGCCTTAGTTCAAGGACTCCTTGACTAGGCATTACAATTTGTTGGTCATCAAGTACATGGTTAGGATTAGGTACATACTTCTTTAATAGGCTGATATGGAATATATTGTGAACCTTTAGGTTCTCAGGGAGTTGCAGTTTATAAGCATTAGGTCCTAGGCATTTGAGGATCTTGTACAGTCCACAATACCTTGGACTTAGCTTCTTGCAATCTCCTAAGGATAGGGAACTCTTCTTTGGGTGTACGCGAATGAAGACCATGTCTCCTTCTCCGAAGATTCTATCTTGACGCTTCAAATTTGTGTATGCCTTCTGTCTATCCTTGGCAGCTTGGATATCCTGTCTTATAACACAATATTAGTGAGTTTGGAAATCTCCCAATTCCCATTTTTTGAATACTAAAAAGGTGGCATCTGGATAACATGCCGAGAAGTTTCTCAAAACCATATGATGTGACCTATCATTGGAAAGCGCTTGAAAAATGGAATCTATTGAGCTATAGAGCGCTCAATTTGGAGTTATAGTGTTCAAGTTATGACAAATCCAAAGATTTGACCACGTGTCCCAAACTTATGGGAAATTCCCATATTCCCCAATATGGTGTTTTATTGACTTTATTTGGTCATCCATTTCTTCCAACATCTGCCTTGAAGCTTCAACCCTTAAGGTTGGATCTGAGAAGTTTAGGGGACTTCGACAGTCATGACCATACAATGCTTGGAAAGGGGTCATCTGAATGCTTTGTTGGTAAGAAGCATTGTAGGCAAATTCAACTAAAGACAAGTACTGAATCCACCTCTTTGGCTCCCGACAGCAGTATGCCCTAAGCATATCCTCGATGACTTGATTTACTCACTCTGTTTGGCCATCCGTTTGGGGATGGTAAGTGGTGCTAAAGCAGAGTTGAGTCCCAATGGCTTCAAAGATGGCTCTCCAGAAGTGTGATGTGAAGAGAGAATCACGATCACTAACGATTCTTCTTGGTAGCCCATGTAGCTTGAATATCTCCTTGATAAACAATCTTGCAATGTCTGAGGCTTTATAGTTTGTCTTTACCGGAATAAGGTGTGCAACCTTAGTAAGCATGTCAAGCACAACCATGATGGAGTTGTATCCTCCCTGGACTTGGGGTAGGCCTACAACAAAATCCATACTGATGAATTCCCATTTCATTTGGGGAATGTCAAGCGGTTGCAGCTTCCCTGGCATCTTGACATGTTCAGCTTTGATACGTTGACAAGACAAACACTCGGTGACATATTTGAGAATGTCACCTTTAAGCCTCTCCCAATGGTAGCTCTTTCTAACTACATTGAGAGTGTTGGCATAGCCAGGATGTCCTGAGAAAGGGGAATCATGAGCTTCCCACAATATCTTCTGCTTAAGTGACTGGCTTACTGGTATACACAGCCTTGTTCTATAGTAGACAAGTCCACTATTAATAGAGAATTCATGATACTTAGCCTGCAGCTTTTTGTTCTGATCCTTGATAGAGATCTCCCTTAGCATTGTTTGGTAGGCCGGATCATGGCATGCATCCTCTCTAGCTAACTCAAGTATTGGTTGTTTGGCATAGATACTTTTGTAGCTAGAGATCTAGCTATTGATGGATTCTGCAGGATTAGAGAATTAAGGAATGCCTTGCGACTAAGTGCATCAGCAACTACATTTTCTTTACCTGGTCGGTACTTGACTTCAAAGTCATACTCCTCCAACACTTCAATCCACCGACGTTGCCTCATGTTGAGCTCATTCTAGGTAAAGTTCCATTTGAGACTCTTATGGTCAGTTACTAGAGTAAACTTGTTACCCAACAGGTAGTGTCTCCAAAGCTTTAGAGCATGGATGACAGCTAGCAATTCCAGATCATGCATAGCATAATTCTTCTCATGAATCTTCAATTTCCTTGAAGAGTATGCTACAGGATGACCTTCCTGCATGAGCACACATCCCAAGGCAAGTGTGCTAGCATCAGTTACTACTTCGAACTCCTTAGTGAGGTCTGGAAGTTTTAAGATAGGTGCTGATACCAAACTTTTCTTCAATCTATCGAAGCTATTTTGTTTGGGAGTTGACCATGCAATGGAAGTTTGCTTCTTCAGTAAGTCTGTCAGAGGTGCTGCAATCAAAGCATAGTTTTTGATGAAGACCCTATACCATCCTGTCAATCCAAGAAAGATGCGTATTTCTTTGACAGATGTTGGTATTGGACATTCTAGCACATCTCTGACCTTGGCTGGGTCCACTGAGATTCCTTCTGTTGATACTATGAATCCCAGATATTCAATCTACCGTTTGAAGAATGCACACTTCTTCATCTTAGCATACAGCTTATGTGACCTCATTGTCTCAAGGACAATCCGAAGTTGGGGTTCATGATCTTCTTCATGTTTAGAATAGACTAAAGTTTCATCGAAGAAGACGAGCACGAAGTCATCAAGATATGGCCTAAAGATATCGTGCATTAACCTGTTGAAAGTGGTAGGTGCATTCGTAAGTCCAAATGACATAACTAGGAACTCAAAGTGCCCATATCTTGTGTTGAAGGCTGTCTTTGGGATATCTTCTTCCTTGATCCTTATTTGATAGTAACCTGACCTGAGATCAATCTTGGAGAAGATCTTTGCACCCTGAAGACGGTCAAGAAGCTCGTCTATTCTAGGAATAGGGTACTTGTTCTTGACAGTTGATTGATTCAACCCTCGGTAATCAATACATAGTCGAAGTGTTCCATCTTTATTTTTCTGGAATAGTACTGGAGCTCCCCATGGTGAACTGCTAGGCCAGATGTAGCCCTGATCTAGCAGTTGCTTGAGTTGTTCCTTCAGCTCAATTGCTTCTGGTATGGACATTCTATAAGGTCTCTTTGCAATTAGCACAGCTCTTGGTACTAACTTAATCTCATGATCCACTTCTCTTTGAGGCGAGAGTTTTGTCAACTCTTTAGGGAATACGTCCGCGTATTCCTTTAGCCAAGAAGGTCCTTCACTAGACTCTTGCTTTTGATCTAACTTGTTGAGTTTGATCAAGTAGACAAGTAATCCTTTTCCGACTCCTTTTATGATCTGAGATACTTTGGCCAATTGGATTTTTGGCACTCCAGCCTCACCTTGAGTTGTGACTAATTCCTTTTCAGAGTTTCAAAAGGAAACTTGGCCCTTTCCATAATGAATGTGGGTGTCATTAGACTTAAGCCAATCCATTCCGAGTAGACACTCGTGGATACCTAAATTCATAACTCTGAATTTTATTGAAGTCTTCTTTCCTCCTAAAAAGAATTCCACCTTAGCAGTTTGCCTGGTACAAGTAACCTCACGACCATTTGCCAATTCCACAAGCAAGGTAGGTGCTTCTACTGTGGCTATTCCTAATCTTTTTGCACAAGCTGGTGAGATAAAGGAATGTGTACTGCCACAATCAATCAAGGTCTTGAAACTTTGACATTGATAATCCGACGGTGTCTGAATCACCGAGAACTGGTGATTCGGGCCTTTCTTGTGTAGAGTGGGATGGACTGTCGCCCTTTCAAACTCTGCTTCCATGGTCGGATCTTCTTCTTCTTCTTCTTCTTCTTACATTTGCCTATTGGCAATGCAGGCGGTTCTTCCTCTGCCTTGGGTAGTGGCTCCTTGACCACGGCCCGTTCCTTGGAAAGGTGCTTGGTGATGTCCTCCACCAAGCTTGGGACATTGCCTCTTGAAGTGACTGGTTCATTGTAGTGGAAAAAACGGAGGTTTCGGCCATTGCTTTGAGTAGGAACAAAGTTATTGACGTTATTAGTCCTTGCTTTCTTTCTTTGTCCCTGATTATGACCTTGAACTATCTTCATTTGAGGTATGAATGCTCCTCTGTTCGGGTCATTATAAGACCAAGTTTTGTTACCCCTTGGTCTAGTCTGCACCTCTTGAATTATAGGCGCAGCTGGAATGAGAGCGTGCAAAGATCTTCTCCAAAATTTGGACACTTACTGTGTCATGTCCATCTGTGGCGCATACTTAAGAAGTGAGACGAATTTAGAGTAGTATGCGTCAAGAGTGAGCCCCAGCTGTTTTAGCTCATAGAACTCATTCATTTTCTGCGTGCGATATGCAGGTGGTAAGTATCTTCCCTGCACGGCTTTCTTCAGCTTCTCCCAGGTAATGGATCCCTCTGTGATCCCTTGATCCCTGCACCATTGCTTCCACCAAAGCCTGGCTTTGCCGGTGAGCTTTAGCTTGGTGAGCATAGCCTGATTGGCAAGTGCAGTACCCGCTGCTTCGAAGTAATCCTCCATGGATTCAATCCAAATTTCAGCATCTGCTTGGACGGACCTGCCTCTCCCATCAAACTCGGGTGGCTTAATCTTCTTGAGAAGAAACTTCTTCTCCTGGATTACAGCAATACTTGATGTAGGAGGTGAACTGGGAACCTGTACCTGGGGTTATGCCTGGATAAAGGTTTCTTAACGTTATTATATGATAGACTTTATTGATTTATGTTACTTCTTCAATTCCGCTATCACCCAAGCAATCTAACCACTTAAATTTTTATCAATTCTCATGCACAATCAGACATTGATAAAAAGAAGTCTTATTTGTACTTATATGGGCATAGCCCTTTTGGAATACAACATTTATTGTGATGATAAGCCAACTGTTACATTTAATTTAGGGAGAACAACGTTGTATTACATTTATCTATAGGAACTGTATAATAGTATGGTTTCGGGTCATGGATCTTCAGGAATCGGTAAGTCATTGGAAGTTCAGGGTATCCTTTCCTTTGGAACCCATTCTTCTCATGGAGCCCCAACACTTTAATCCTGTTGGCGGGGATCACACGGGTTACTTCCTCATACACATATGAGTTCATCTCAACCCTTCGACCTCGAATATGTAAAGTTGAGTTTACGTGAGCTTCCACAAAAATGAACAACTTCACGACTTTCAAGTCTTCCAACCACTTGATCCTTTTTAGGTTGGTTTGTAGATAAGCAAATCGGTGGGTGGCTATATAGTAGATTCCTGAGGCACCCATCCATCTTTGTTCCATGTACACAGGTGATAGATTATAGATTGGAGCCCCAACACTTTAATCCTGTCGGCGGGGATCACACGGGTTACTTCCTCATACACATATGAGTTCATCTCAACCCTTCGACCTCAAATATGTAAAGTTGAGTTTACGTGAGCTTCCACAAAAATGAACAACTTCATGACTTTCAAGTCTTCCAACCACTTGATCCTTTTTAGGTTGGTTTGTAGATAAGCAAATCGGTGGGCAGCTATATAGTAGATTCCTGAGGCACCCATCCATCTTCGTTCCATGTACACATGTGATAGATTATAGATTTGCTTCAAGATGTTCATCATCTCAATCCTTTGTCGATAATGCGGAGAATGCATTGCAGTCATAAATGTGACTCCAAATACTAAGAACTTGTTCTACACTTCGTAATTTTGCAAGACAGTATTGGAAGTAAGAAAATGTTTGGAACATCAACATTTGCTTTACTTCATCTTATTAATATTTCATAAAAGCAATTCCTTGTTGGTTGGCTCTGATACCAACTGTAACGTGTCCACTTGTATCTTCAAGTCACGTCTTAGCAGTCCATCAGAAAGGATGTCTAGAAAGCTCCGCCCGGCACTCCCATGGAATGCTACGGGGTTTGCGTTCTAGAGCTTTTCGCGTCTGCCACATAGCGGAAGTATTCCGGCCATTCCCACTTAGGATCGACCTGAATTAGGGTTTTCCTTACTGGTCATTTCCTAACGGCAACTAGCGTCAGACCCAAGCGAACTACTTTACGCAGAAACGCCAGGTCCGAAGCTGATTCATGCTACACTTGGTTCAAGGAGAATGGGAAACGAGAGGGATGCAAGGCTCAACCTCTTTTCCATAAGGCAAAGTCCCATTCAATTCCCCTAAAACAGTGTAAATCGGGATCAATCATAATTCTAGGTCAACGCTTTTGTTGTTCGTGCTCTTTGATGATCTTCCTGCTGTCCATCGTGATTTGAGGAAAGTTCCCGGCCAACCGGGACCACCCATCCGTAGGACGGACCTATGGCCCATCCTCCGCACTTTGCTCTGGTTGTTTTAGTTATTTAAATACCTAACACATTAGTTGGACATGTATCAATCAACTTCTTTAATTAGCCCATTAAGCACTGGTTCTTTCACGTAATCATATCACTTGACATAGAAAAACAATGTCAAACAAGTTCCTTATTAACAGGTTATCGTATTAATCTTTGAAATACAAAAAGTCCAGCCCGTAGGCTTATCCACAATCCGCTTGAAGGCTATCCAGCAATCCATAGGGATTACCGATCCAAGTTTCCGCTTGTAGACTAGTATGCGGGCCTCTAGATCCAATCCCGAGTCATGTTAGCCTCTTATGTAGGGCCCGGAAGGCAAGGGATTTATGGCCAGAGCCCCCTTTGGCACCGAAGCGTCCTCTTGCTCCAAGTAGCGCTCAACGGAGAGACCTCTCGCGGCGGGTTTCATCCACTTTCTCGACGCGGTTAACAACCCCCTTGGTTAGGGTCAGGTAGGCAGTCGGGGGTAACTGAAGCTGCCTCTCCCTTCAGGCCTTCAACCTGAAGTATAGATATCCATTTTTCTCTTAATTCATTGATCAAAACAAAGCCAAATAGTGCTCTAAAATCTATAGCAAGCACAAACATTTCCATTGGTCGTTTTTGTTGGCAAACTGCTAAGGAATGAATCCTTCCTTTCGAATGCGCTTAGCACTCGATCTGGAATGACTTGCGACTTGGCAAGATTCCTATATCTTGGGTTAGGGTGTACCCTACTAACTCGACTAGGTCAATACCTTAAGTTCATATGTTATACCAATTTGTTGGTTTGTCCTTTGCTCCAAGCAATTATCTTTACTCAAGAAAGATACTAAATTAGGATGATTATTCATTCTCTTGCAAGATAACTTGCGTAAGGCCCTACCAACCTCATTGCGAGAATTGGCCATTCCCTTGTGATCCAAATCACAAGATCATATGACTCAGCACTTGTTGCGCAAGTGTCGCATCGAACTATGAGACTATTCTACTCATCTAGTGGAGTTACGAAACAATCTGTTCTGGATTACATTGGGTTGACGTCGTCAGTCCTAGGGTTCCAAGTTCCATCTTGTAAGATTCTTAAGGACAAACCCTAGATCATTTCCCAAATATGTTTCACTCTCCCTACATTCGGTGAATGTGGGCAAGTATTTAGGGTATAGGAGTTCCAGTTTTAGCAATACGTACGATTAGGTCACTATTAATTTTCTAGTGAATTTCTTGGAATTTAACTCATTCTAAATGAGTACTCCACGGTTTAGGTATTTTTGGTTTATGCCAATTTATTTAACTCTAGAAGATAATTACGTTATCATTTCCACATGACTCGTTGTCTACGCGTTGTCGAAGGGTTCGTGAAAGCAATATCACATCCACAGAGGACTTTGAATAATTTCAAGATAGAAGACCAATCAAGTGAATATTGTGTGTATGGTTCAGACTTCAAAATAAAGGGTGAAATCTTGTAAATTCAAGTATTTGTCCAGCTCATCTTATGAGATAATTGACAGCTGCAATTGAGGCTCCTATAATAGAAACACCAAGAAACAAGCCCGTTTTGTACCTATGATGGATGTCATGAATATGATAGAACCTCCATTATTGCTCTATTATCAACTGTACATGCTATAAAGGATGCGGTTGAGAAGCTGAACATGGATGAATACAGGATCTGGATACATAGCTCAGAAGCTCCTAATTCACTCAAGAAGCCATGGCAATAACATTACAGAAATGTAGCAAAGTTCACTACCAAAATCAGTAGCACTTCTGGCTTTGTTGAACTTAGCAATCTCTAGTTCACTGGCACTTTCACTGCAATTTTCACTGTCACTGCCACTATTGCTGTCAATGCTATAGTTGCCACTGTCACTATCACTGAAATCACTCCACTTTCAAAGTAAGCAATGATAAAGCATAGATATTGCACAAATTCTGAAATTATCTCTTTACACCAATCCCTGGAATTCTTTATTCAAGGCTTCAATGAATTTTGTGACAACATTAAGTTCACAATGTCCCGTGCTGCTTCAACCAACTCTTGGAACATCTCAGCAAATTCTGTTTCCTGGTTGTCTGCTCTATCAATTGGAGTTCCATTAAAAAAACAGCAAGTCTTGCAATCCTGGCTTCTCACAACCACCATAGTTAGCAGTGATCAGCCCTCTGCCTGTCAGTAGGCTCAAGCAAGCCCAAACTTAAAGTAATTGCTCAAAGATGTCGAAGGGTTCGTGAAAGCAATATCGCATCCACAGAGGACTTTGAATAATTTTAGGATAGAAGACCAATCAAGTGAATATTGTGTGTATGGTTCAAACTTCAAAATAAAGGGTGAAATCTTGTAAATTCAAGTATTTGTCCAGCTCATCTTATGAGATAATTGACAGCTGCAATTGAGGCTCCTATAATAGAAACACCAAGAAACAAGCCCGTTTTGTACCTATGATGGATGTCATGAATATGATAGAACCTCCATTATTGCTCTATTATCAACTGTACAGGCTATAAAGGATGCAGTTGAGAAGCTAAACATGGATGAATACAGGATCTGGATACGTAGCTCAGAAGCTCCTAATTCACTCAAGAAGCCATGGCAATAACATTACAAAAATGCAGCAAAGTTCATTGCCAAAATCAGTAGCACTTCTGGCTTTGTTGAACTTAGCAATCTCTAGTTCACTGGCACTTTCACTGCAGTTTTCACTGTCACTGCCACTATTGCTGTCAATGCTATAGTTGCCACTGTCACTATCACTGAAATCACTCCACTTTCAAAGTAAGCAATGATAAAGCATAGATATTGCACAAATTCTGAAATTATCTCTTTACGCCAATCCCTGGAATTCTTTATTCAAGGCTTCAATGAATTTTGTGACAACATTAAGTTCACAATGTCCCGTGCTGCTTCAACCAACTCCTGGAACATCTCAGCAAATTCTGTTTCCTGGTTGTCTGCTCTATCAATTGGAGTTCCATAAAAAAAAACAGCAAGTCTTGCAATCCTGGCTTCTCACAACCACCATAGTTAGCAGTGATCAGCCCTCTGCCTGTCAGTAGGCTCAAGCAAGCCCAAACTTAAAGTAATTGCTCAAAGATGTCGAAGGGTTCGTGAAAGCAATATCGCATCCACAGAGGACTTTGAATAATTTTAGGATAGAAGACCAATCAAGTGAATATTGTGTGTATGGTTCAGACTTCAAAATAAAGGGTGAAATCTTGTAAATTCAAGTATTTGTCCAGCTCATCTTATGAGATAATTGACAGCTGCAATTGAGGCTCCTATAACAGAAACACCAAGAAACAAGCCCGTTTTGTACCTATGATGGATGTCATGAATATGATAGAACCTCCATTATTGCTCTATTATCAACTGTACAGGCTATAAAGGATGCGGTTGAGAAGCTAAACATGGATGAATACAGGATCTGGATACGTAGCTCAGAAGCTCCTAATTCACTCAAGAAGCCATGGCAATAACATTACAAAAATGCAGCAAAGTTCATTGCCAAAATCAGTAGCACTTCTGGCTTTGTTGAACTTAGCAATCTCTAGTTCACTGGCACTTTCACTGCAGTTTTCACTGTCACTGCCACTATTGCTGTCAATGCTATAGTTGCCACTGTCACTATCACTGAAATCACTCCACTTTCAAAGTAAGCAATGATAAAGCATAGATATTGCACAAATTCTGAAATTATCTCTTTACACCAATCCCTGGAATTCTTTATTCAAGGCTTCAATGAATTTTGTGACAACATTAAGTTCACAATGTCCCGTGCAGCTTCAACCAACTCCTGGAACATCTCAGCAAATTCTGTTTCCTGGTTGTCTGCTCTATCAATTGGAGTTCCATTAAAAAAAACAGCAAGACTTGCAGTCCTGGCTTCTCACAACCACCATAGTTAGCAGAGATCAGCCCTCTGCCTGTCAGTAGGCTCAAGCAAGCCCAAACTTAAAGCAATTGCTCTGAACATGCCAATAGAGAGCTTCCAATTTGCCCACTCTATCAAACACTTAGAACTTACTTGCAATGCAGATCCATAAATATAGCCAAAACAGAAGATAGTTAATCGCCTCTGTCCAAACAAAGGCTTATTATATCATTACTCTGAGCCAACCCTGTTTCTTAAACAGGTCAGTCATAAGACAACCTTGCATCATACACAGTTTTACCATCATCAAGCTTGTTTGAAGGTTCTGAAATGCCACAGCCATGATGAGCAATTGAGAAGTTAATTAAATAAGAGCCTTTGGGAGGAAAATTCGCAAGATAGCCAAGGTCGCAGCATCACGTGTCTTCTGTGATACAGAGCGGCAATGAAATAAGGAGGAGTTGCTCCTCAAGCGGATTCTACAGCAGATCATCTCCTTGGTCTGCATTCTCCGAGCCCCTCATCCATAGCAATGTCTGCGTCCTTCCATAGCTTGCCAAGAGTCCACCATCTGCTTCCAAGATATCAGGCGAGCGTACAATTCTCACTGGAAGTTGACACAATAGACACCCTTCTTCCCTTTCAGTTTTTCGTTTCAGGGGAGCTCGTCACCTTCTTTATCATCGGTGCTACGTCGCAGCCTCCCTGTGATTAAAAAAAATTATTTCCTTTCCTTCTCCGTAAATCTCCTTCGAAGTTGCAGAATTCCTCCTCAAGATGAGAACAGAGTGAACCGATATCGTACTCTGCATAGTAGAAAGGGCATGAAAACTCAAAATGCACAATCTCTTCGCTTGCAAGGTCATCCAGACTCAGAGGACGATCTATGTGGGCAGACTGCAGAGATCCTCCCCCCCCCCCCCCCCGATTCGTTCCGTAGCTCTCCTGTTCTTATCTCGCACACGGAAGAAGCTTGGAACCCATCTATCATCTTTTAACATGAACATAAATCCCAAAGACTGCAGGAAGGTAATGGCTCCTGTTTCAGACTCAATGCTCCACAGAGAATTCAGCTACCTTAGAGGCTCAAATTTCACCCGTTTCACCTTAATGCTCCACACAGAACACAGACATTTTAAACGCTCAAATCCAACCACTACACCCTGACAGTCGGAGAATTGGAACCCGAATGCATCGCTTTTCATTCCTTATTACTTCTTCCTTCTTCGTTCATCTCCCGTCGATCCCCTCCTCTGTTTTTTTTCCTTCCTTTCCTTAAACTGCTGAATCTTCCCTGCTTTTTTTTTAAATCTGCTTTTTCCCTCCCTTGTTTTTAGCCACCCTTTTCTTTCCCTTTCGACAGGATTAGTGGCCCTTTTTCTCTCGATAACGGATCCAATATTTTTGCCTTGATTAGAGCATGCTTCTGGCAAAGGAATGCAACACGTGGAGCGATGACATCAAGTTGTTGAGCAAGATGTATGTAAGGAGCAATTTCAGGCAGAGATGATGGCACCAATTCAAGGGTATCTAAAATGTCTTCCAATCTGAAACTCCTTGACAAACGCCTCGATGAACCGCTCTCCAAGCCTCTAGAGAGCCGCATACTGCAAACGAACTCTATCATTGATCGTGGTGTACTTGCTAGGTCAAGAGGCAGTATGTTAGACACAGCATAATTCTCCTGTTTAACAGCCAGCTCTTCTCCTGATTCCATGATCTCAGCCCAGAGTATAGCATTCCATCCGAGTAAATGCAGCTGTAACTTGGTACAGGAGCGATGCAGTTTGAAATGCACTGCCTGACTGAAACCAATCAATGGTAACACTGGGCTTGGCCCTAACATATTGACTGTAATAGTTCTGATAATAATTTATAAGTTCCATTCTGTCATTCTCGCTGATCCGTAGTGTGGCAGTTAAACAACATCAAGCAAGCTCCCACATTTGGCATATTTACCCTTCAATGTACTTCGATTTGCATCTCTTGGAAATGGTTTAGTACTTCCTCTCAAAACCCATAATCGGCATATCTTGAAATAAGTGTAGCCCATGAGATTGCATCTCAAGTTACCATTCTACCAAAAACTCCCTGTTCTTCTCCGTCTTCAGCATAGAATAAAAGAGCAAACATAACAACTAAGTATGTACAAAGTATCAAATCATACGCACAACTTTTGGGTGGTTTTCACACCTCGAATGCGCAGCAATACGACATCCACCCCCTCTAATCCTACGCATCCTCCGGATGGGCCAACTACCCATGATCGTTATCATCAAGATCCACAAACAGATCAATCTCTTCGTTATGCATTTTCGGTAGATCAACAAGATTATCTGTCATATCATCTATCTCTTCCATTGGAGTTTCTTCTCGTTGCTCTTCTCTTGAAAATTCTTCCAATGCATAATCCTCATCATCTCTTTTCTTGAAAATCTTGATTCTTTTTCCAACAATAGGCACTCTAAGCACTGTCCCATCCAATTCTGTCAGCTCATATGTTGCATTATCAAAGACATGTCTGACTATGTATGGCCCAAACCATCTTTTCACCATCTTCTGAAGTGCAATATGCTGATTTTCAAGGCTGCTATCAAAGACCAATACCCAATCTCCCTCTTCTATTGCTCTAGGCCGCAAGCGATGCCTGCGGTCAAACCTGTCCTTATTCCTTAGTCTAGCAACCTTCAACCTGTCAATAACTAGCTGAATATCATCAGGTCTCCTCTCCAACTGTCGAATCCGAAGAGCTAAGAGCTCCTCTCTCGTCAAATCCTCCTGCCAAGGTAAAACTGACCAAGTCAAAGCACAAGTCTCAGTCGGCATAACCGGTTTCTGACCATACATCAACTCTGCAGGCATATATCCTGTGGTAACACTATGAGTCGTACGATCAGCCCACAAAGCAAATGGTAGAAGTCTCGGTCATTCTCCAATCCGTCCTCTACATGCTTTGGCTAATGCTTTCACTATTGGCAGATGCCCTCTTTCACTCTTCCCATTTCCCTCTGGATTGTATGCTGTGGTTAAAGCCAATTTGATTCCTAGCTGAGAGAAAAACTCCCTAGCTTCATCTGCATCCAATTCACCACGATCCGCAATGATCTTACCCACACAACCATACCTACAGAAAATTTCCTCCAATAAGAACTTACACACTGTACTAGTGGTCTTCGTTCTCAAAGATCTGCCCTCAACATGATTGGTAAGATCCTCTCTTGCCAAAACAATGTACCTCATCTGCCATAGACCCATAGGCATGGTAACCAAATCAACTACCCACTTATAATGAATGCATAGCGGATAGGTCGGATGAAGCTCATCTCGATGACGCACTACTGAATACATCTGGCAGTCTCTGCAAGTCTCAACAAAGTGAGAAACATCTCTATACATGCCTTTCCACCAATATTTCTCCTTGATTTTCTCATAAGTAGCCCACACTCCTCTATGACCAGCCCAAGGACTCTCATGAAACTCCCTCATCACCTGTAACTGTGTCTCTCTATCGCAGACAACCCGCAAAGGTAATCCGCCTCTTTTCTTCGGATGCTTCCAAAGAAATCCGTCCTTGAGAAAATAACCATAGGCTTTCCTTCTGATCTTCTTGAACTCTTCATCAGTCCATTCATCTCTTTTGTTTAGTGTACTAAGGTACCTGCCAATCTGCAACCAATCTCCAACATAGAGTTCTTCTATGAAAGCCACAATATCACAGACATGACAAACATGATCAACCATAGTGGCTGAAATTTCTGCATCATCCTCTTCTGCAAGTAGAGTCTCCTCATCATCATATCTGGCTCTAGACAACATATCTGCCACTAGATTATCCTTCCCTGCTATGTGTTTAAATTCCGGATTTAATGACTTGATGTATGCAATCCATCTCAGCATAGCTATATCCGGAGTAGAGCAACTCGTGATCATAACAATCAATGGCAAGCAATCTGTCTCTACCACAACTAAAGCTCCAATAAAGTACTCCTTGTCACATTTGAGAGCCGTAACAATCCCCAACAACTCCCTTTTGATTTGTGAATATCTCCTCTATCTCTCGTTTAGGACTTTCGCCCCAAACCGAATAGCATACCTATTTCCATCTGCATCATATTGACCCACAGCCCAACCTATGCCAATTGGACTAGTGTCAACTGTCAATACAATAGGCCTTTCACAATTATAATCCGCTTTCCTGAGAGTAGGAGCATTCTGCAATAACTTCTTCAATTTCCGCATGGCTCTAGTGTGGCTCTCATCCCAATAGAATTTCTGCCCCTTTCAAAGCAGCTGATACAAACAATCTGCTATGTGTGCAAAATGAGGTATCCAAATCATATAAAACACACAAGCTCCAATGAATCTCCGTACCTTTGAAGTGGTAGAACAATACTCCGCAATCTTGTCTATAGCATTCACCTTATCAGGTGAGGGTTTCCTGCCATAATATCCACACATATGCCCAACAATGACAACCTCATTCACTCCAAAAACAGATTTTTGCCCTGAAAGTGTCAAGTTCACTTCTTCTAACCTGGCCAAAATCTTTTCACATGCTGAAATATGATCAGCCACAAAGTATCTGCATCCCTGCTCATTTAGACTCTCATTCTTCTCTTCTTCTACACACCCCTTAATGGGTACATCATCCAAGAAAGGCATAGTAAGCTGAGGTATATAATCACGAAGGACCTTATGCATGGCATTCATCATATGCGCAACAGAATTAGTGGCACCTTGAGGCAAGGTACACATCCTGACAAGCCCAATAGGAGTTCTCATGGTGGTTATGTCCGTGCTTTCCAAAGCCAGCTAAAACTGATCATATCCTGAATACAAATCACCTAAAGAATAGATGGCACGTCCAGCAAATGCTTCTGCAAACTCATCCACAACTGGACCTATACCAACATTCCTGATAGTAACTCTGTTCATTGGCTGCATGTCCTGAATAAATCGGAGAGTACCATTCTTCTTTGGAACTGTAAACCACCTGTTTGAGTATGGTGCAGATGAAGGCTCAAGGATTCCCATCCTGATTTTCTCATTTAATAAATCAATCAGCTTTGGCAAGTGTGCTTTAGGCACTGGAATAGGTCGGAGATTCCATGGGATATGAGGAATAGTAAAAATGACCATAGGAGCAACAATATCAGGATTCACACATCCAATCTCATGCGAGAAAAAAGCAAATCCCCTTCCATGACGCTCAAGCATCTCCTGAAAGCATTGCTTCTCTATGGGTAGCAAGAAATCACCATTTCCAATTTTCAATTCAGCAAGAGTCTCTGCTGAAAATTTATGACCAATATGCTCCGGATTCCTCAAAATTTGCTGTTTAGCAGCCCTCTCGATTTGCTGATCACTGTAAGGTGGAAGCGGTACAGCAACCGGCTTCACCTTCTTATCCACAGTTTTGTATTTTGTGTCAACCCTGGCTTCATTATGCTCTTCTGCATTACATAAATCTTGCTGTAAATCAGCAATTCTGCACTCCAATGGCTGAATATCCTCAGCCCTCTGCTCTATGGACTGCATAGAAACAGCCCTAAACTCTGAATGCTGAAATATTTCAACAGTAAACTCTGTTGGCTGAAAGTTTTCAGCCCTCTGTCTCTCTGAAAACTGATCATAACCAGCTGGAAACTCTGTTTGCTGAATTTCTTCAGCACTCAACACTCTTTGCTGAGTTACCTCAACCTCTGACTCAATCTGTGACATAAAATCTGCAATTTCATGAAACATGTCCAGGGACTGCACTAATACATTACTGTGACAATTCTGCATATCAATTTTCAGCATATCTCCCATCTCTGTCATCGTATCTGCACAAATCACACTGTCATACATCCCATCTATGTGCTCATCATCCTCCAAATTTCCTGCATTTTTCAATTTTTTCTCCTTCCTGCATATATACTGCCTGGCAGCTCTAGGCAACCTAGAAGTCTTCTGATAACTCATCGAAATGTTTGCTGAAATCCCAACAAAACCGGAGGAGAAAACACCGCTGCTAGGAGGTGAGAACTCCAATCTCCTCTCCTCTGTACCACCGTCGTCTCGCGAAACGGCGGTACCTAAAGAAAACCCGAATCCCTCACAGTGGGCAAAGGTGCATCTCTGAGAGTATCCCTATTTCTAACATGGTTCACACATACAGTCAAAAACTGAACTGCTCTTATACCATCTTTACTGCGAATCCGTGCATAAGCAGATCCATCATCCATGACCTTTGTTTCCATGCGCATCTCTGTGATGAATGGCTGACCAAGAATTATGGGATAAGAGCATGAATCCTGCACAAAGAAATGAAAATCCTCTTCTACATCACCAATAGAAACCCTGACACTAGGACAGGCAGCATACAAATCACCTGCAGTGTTATTGGCGGCTCTCATACGCCACCCATGCTCTACTCAACAAATGTATGTTAGTTAGCTAGTAGTTGTTTATCTACTAGTTAGTGTCTCCCTTTGTGCTTTTTAAGCTTGATCTTATTCCAAAAAGAAGAATGTCTCATAAAAGGGTGGTTTGGCTTTGTGTCTCAAAGCCAAGGTCTAGATTTATCATAGACTTCAAGCTAGTCAAGATGGTATAGTAGGATTCTGTAGTGCTAGCATAGCTTGTTGTAGAGACATTGAAGATTCTATTACTTACGATCACAAGTACAATCATAATGTCAAGTTCTATTATTAGTGTACACACACCTTTTGAATAAACACCATATATTCTATATTTATGACTTGGTGATGCATAAGCACTAGCCAGAATACGTATGAGGTTAGTTTGGCATGTACATAAAAGCTCCATAAAAGTGGATGCATATGTATATTGTTCCTTGGGCTTACATTATAAGTTGGTGCACAAGCACCATGAAGAACATGTGTAAAGTCATATTGTAATACAAGTATGAATAAGCACCAACCAAAATATAAATAAAAATATTATGATGGTAAATATCTTGCTTTAAACTTTCACACCTTTACCTTTACCACCATTTGGAACACAAATAGACTCTCATCATCAAGCCATGTGCTCATTTGGTACTTACATCCATACTTCAAGCAATTTTATGCTTACAGTCAATTTGCAAGCCCTTATAGCACACAGTCACAAAGAAAGTCTTCAAGATTATCTACTATCACATTCTTTACCTTGGACACAATTAGGCACTAATAGCATACATTTTTAAAGCACTTATATGCAAAAGTATCCACAATCACTGTGTTAAAATGGTCAAGCACCTCCTACTCCATCCAAAAGTATGTCAAGCACTTGAAGAAGATATGCTTGTTTGTGCCAAGATTTGTCTATACTTGTGGAAATGCTTGTAACACTGCTTCTAATCAAGCAACTTCCCAATGAACCTTGAAGCTAGATCTAGGAATAATCAACTACATGGGTTGAGCTTGTTTACTTGTAGACTAAGTCTAAGGGTAAAAATATTCTAGGCCCTCAATTGTCAACCATAATCATGCCTAGATTCATTCTCCATGCATCAATAACTTGTAGATACCTCCCAAATTCATTGACCCTTGTAGAATCCATTAAGTACCAATTATGTTTGACAACACTTGTAGTGTGCATTAGGAAGATCAAGGGCAGCTTATACTTGTTCAATTAACTTCAACAATGTGCATGCATGCAAACCTCAAACACAACAATTAACATACACATGAAATTGATGGTATGAGTATTTTTTCATTGTACAACTATCGATCATAATATATTCAATCACAATTATATTTCTAAGGTTATCAAGCATGCTAGTGCACATACGCATACATATGCATGTGTGTGTGTGTGCATGTACACTCTCTTTCTTACTTGCATACAATCATATAGGATTGTGTTGATTGGTTGACTTATAGTTTAGAATTCTCCTTACATTTCTCATAGTAGCTTCAAGATTTTTAGCTATGGGAGAATGACATCACAATGCAAGCTAACTACAACATTTCAAAGCATAGTAATTCACTTAAGAGCAGTCATATATCTGGTGATTCTTTTGATGTGCAACAAAATTCCTCATTAAAAAGAGCATAATCACTATCAATATGCCTACATAATTCATACATGTTGTACTTCTCCTTCCCTTTAAGCTAAAAAGGCATTGAAATCACTATTCAATTTGCAATTTTAGTGTGTTATATAACATCCTATGAATACATTTCAAGGAGTATAAAACTAATCATTCTAGTATTTGCACTCAATCAAATGTCTTTTAAGTAGTGATGTGTTAGGTTCTGACTATATTTTCACAAGTAAACTTTCCAACTAATCAACATTGTTTTTGAGTGGTCAATGAATTGATACACCCTTAAATAGAGTATTAATACCTAAGTCCAATTTTATTCAAGAGGCTTTGTCTCAATTTTCAAATATGTTGAGCAATAAGAAGAGCTCAAAGCAAGAGGATGACACATCTCAATGAAAGTCATGGACCGAGGAGGAGAAGAAAAGAGAAGGGTGCAAGATAGAAGGAGAAGAGCACTCAAGCTTAGCACACAATCCATATGGTGAAGTGCAAGATAAAGCACAAACTACAATGAGCTATCCCTTGCAATTTGAACTGCAAACCTCACATTGCAACCACTTTCATATCCTCTCAACACCTATTGACACATGAAGCTCATTTTCATCTTCTGCACAAACTCACTTGAGCCTACTATTGCTTTTGATACAAGTTGGACACTTTGAATGCTTACACAAGTGGGTAGTTGATTATGAAATCATCATGTGCATATAGATAAATTACCATATTAGATATTAGATATATGATAGCACATGTAAGCATGAATTTCATCTTTATTAGGAGGATGTGACTATGATTCATAGAAGGTGACATGCCATGAGTTAATGCAATAAAGACTTGATAACACTTGTGTATGTAGATGGAACCATGATCAACACTACTATTATATATGTGAGACTTATGTGCTTGTAGACTAACAACTTAACATATTTCAAATTAATATACAAATATAAATTTAAACCTTGATCACAACCATATTTGTGCTAATCTAATGCATGTGAATTTTGACCAAACTTTAGCTAATGCATGCATTATTGTGGAATAGCAAATTGATAGTTACTGCTCTATGTTTGCTCCAAGGTTATTCAAAAAAATGATATGTGTTCTTCACATATTAATCCCTCCTTTCGGTCTACTAGAATGTTATAGACCTTCAATAAAGGATCTCTACTGCAAGTACTAAACATGTATTAAAAACAATTAGATCTTTAACATATTATTCATTGCTATTTACTTCGTAGTAGATCACCCATTAGCATAACTAACATACATACTTCAAGTAAAGGATTTGAAATTCTCCTTTATCAATTTCACTTACTTCAAAATGTGATTTTCTAAGCAAGAATGGAGCATTTGACCTTTACTATCCTCCTTATAGTAGAATGATACATGCTCTTCACTTATTGGCCCTTAACCTTTGTTATTAGTTTTCTATTTGTTTGCCAAAAATGCTCATGGATTTAGATTGAACCTTAGCTATTGTACATGTTAATTTTGAACAACAATTTAGCAACTACTTATCTAAGCTTGCTTCAAGTTCTTTGATAAACAATGGGCATATCCCATCTTAGGCTCCACTAGAAAAATACATCTTTACTCAAATTCATGAGATTCTAGAAATGGCTCATAAAAGAATGTATGTAGAGAACAATTGAAAATTTTAACATGATTGTTTGCTTTGTAGAAAATTATGCAATTCACATTGTAGTTGGATTATAATGCTTAGTATTATTTCTATTATATCTTTTTGTGATTCATCTTTAATTGTGAGTTTGCATCATAATTGTGTTGGTTCTTCATTGTGATATAAATATACTTGGTAACACGGTTAAGCAAGTGCCACAATAAAAAAATTTCTACCAGAAAGAAAATAACTCTCAAGACAATTGAAACAATCACTTTGTGACGCTCTTCTTTAGTGACCCTACCAAAGGGGAGAACCTGTAACCAAGTGTCTAAATGTGTGCACATCGATATTTTAGTTCTTTTTTCCTATACATTGGGAAATTTCCTGAGCTAAATGAACAAATTGTTGAGCTAAATTATCATTAAATTTTATTAAATATCCCCAAAATTCCAATTAATCAATGAGTTTTAATCGGTTCTTTTAAACGTGGAGTGGTCTGAGAGAGTTTTGGTGTCCCACATGTAAACCCTAATTTGGGAGGCCTCAAACTTTCTATATATAGATAGCGTGCCCTCCCACTCAATTCAATCTCGTTTTGCAATTTGCAAGTGCTAGAGCTTCGCTACCCACACCCTGTTTGTAGAGGACATCTTAGCCAATGCTACCCCAACCTATTTACTACCCACCATTAGTGCATAATTCAAGCTATCTTCCTACCAATCTCCCCTCCTACTATTGTCAGTTGCCGTCCACCACACTTAGGAAGCTACGTTTACTGCTAAGAAATTGCTTCCAATTGCCACTAGCTGATCCAGAATGTGTCTACATCTATGTTTCTTGCTCGGTGACCTTCCCCAACTAGTGTTGACAATTCTACTGCTATGTTTTACACCTAGGAGGTTACATTTATCACTTTCTATTGCGTTTACACCTTCCTCATACTCATCTACCTATCGCCCACATCTTAGAAGCTATGTTTTTAGCTTCTCTCTCATTTGCATGTTGTTAGCAGATATGTCAATTCATCATTAAGTCTGTGCATGTCAATGGGCTAGGGCAACAAGATATTATCCTAATTATTTAGGCATTTTATGATGGTCATTTTAGCATGTATTACTAGGTAGCCAACATGGCATTATTTTTACCTATTTATTCAGGCTTCTCCTCCACATTCATCATTATGATCATTCATCACTTGACTAGTTCTTGTGGAGGAAGAGGAGCAAGTGCAAGTGCCTTCACAGCCAGTGACTCACATTAATTCTATATTGTCTCATATCTTGTTATATGGATTCCATTTCCCGATTATCTCTTTGCTTCTGAGTTCCTTGTGCAATGTTCTTTTCTTTTATAGTGTTTATCTTTCTCTTTCCTTTGTCTCTTGTGTTCAGTAGTTTATTATAGCAATTTTCCACACGCTTCTATCATTCAATCCACTTATGACATGGTATCAAATTGCAGGATCATTGTTCCTCTGCTACTCTTTTACACTATTTTAGGTTTGAGTTTTGACTTTTTGTCTACTAATTGGACATGTTTCTGATTATTGTGACTTATTTACAACCTAAGCAACCATCTTTTGATCATTTTTGGCCTATTTTGTCAATGTTTTGTAGACTGTCATTTTCATTTTCAGCTTTTTGGGCTTATATCAGGGCTGCGGATCTATTACTGACCCTTCCAACTCTACATTTTGGTATTTACTACTTGTTTTTTTACTGATCAGCACCTGCATTTTGATTGTGTGCTTCTGTGTAAGGCTAGACAACAGTATTTTCAAGATGGTTCTAGTTATTTTTTGTTTGTCTTCTCACATTGTGGTACAATACTCAACTTTAGAGAGGGTTCATGTGCATTCGATTGTCGTGTTCTCTTCATTACACTCTGGTTATTGCTAATATTTTCTCTATGCGCTTTCTTTACTACTTGGAACTCGTGCAAACCTTGTGAGTCTATATTTTTGCCATACTTTTCTCTCTGAAGATCCCTTACCTTTCTTCATCTTCTCTATATCTCCCTCATCATGGGTCCTCCAGCATCTCCTCCTAATGGTCAGCATGCACATATTCTTTACTCCCCTATGAGTGTTATGTTGGAGACTTGCTGTATTTAGCTTCAAGTTTCTGGTGAGGATGCTATCTCTTGGTGCTTCAAATATTTCCATTTCAAAGAGGGGTGCCATATGGCAAAAGAAGAAGTCTCAATGCTATTACTGTGGCAACAAGAAGGGACACTTGTGGCAAGATTGCATGACAGTAGCTACTTTTCAATAGGACCAGGCACGAATGGTGATGGCAGGTGACAACTCTCTCGGCGAGTCTTCCTCTTCTCCAGGCCCAAGTTTAGGCTCCATCTATGTGGCCTGGACGATGGGGCTACAAGGGCCTCCCTTCCATGCTTCTAATACAGGTAATGGGGTCATCTCTCACAACTCTCTAGTACTAGAGACAGTGTGTGAGAGGGTGTGAGATGGGGTAGGTGATCCTCATCTATATAGGTATACACATGCACGGGTTTTAGAGAGGGGTCTCCCTGACGCACCACCATGATAGAAGTCCGGCAAGTTCAAATCCTAGAGCTAGGATTGACATTCAGGTTCGCAATAAGCTAGTTATTTGACAAAAAGCAGGATTGGCTCCTAGTCTGAGACCAACCAAAGGCAAGGGAATCCATGGTCACATATGTTCAGAGGCATTTTTGACAAGCTGGTCTTGTATGCTACCACATGACGTTGTTGACAGATATTGAGAGCTGCTATGATTCTTCTCTATTTTTAGGAGTTGATCTGATCGACATCGACATTATGTTCTCTCAAAGGCACCGTTGTTGACAGATATTGAGAGCTGCTATGATTCTTCTCTATTTTCAGGAGTTGATCTGATCGACATTGACATTAGGTTCTCTCAAAGGCACCCTGGTGGTGTCTTGTGCACCACACCGAGTACTTGGGTATCCATGTTTCTACTCTAGTGGTCCTTGTTGTACGTACTATGATGGGACATTATCATTCTATATTGTATATTATCCAATCACCCAGGCTCTGAGAGAGGGTGTTAGCAAATATGTGAGTTCATGGCTAAGTCTCTGCATATCAGTGGGCTAGGGCACCAGATATTATCCTGATTATTTAGGCATTTTTCTTAGCATTTTATAATGGTCACTTTATCATTTACTGCTAGTCAACCAACGTTAAATGTTGGCTGACCTGACATGATTTATGGCATTATTTTGTATATTTATTCAAGCCCCAATCGACATTTTGACAAGGCTCACGTATCATGATGCCTCCACTTCCACTAGCACCTTATGGAAACATTCATGTTCCAATGCCTTCCCATCAATTGGCACCCATTGGACACTTACAACCTATTTCTACCTACTCATCTCCTCCTTATCCCTCTTCACCACATTTGTCTTATCCACACTATCCTTCTTACCCTACCTACTCATTACTTCAGGGTTCTTTCTCCTCATCAATCAAGCATGCTTTCATTGGCAAGACTCATTTTGACAGGTCTAATTACACTAGGTATTCTTGTCTCCCAACACCTATGCAGTATTGTGCAGGGGTTGGACCCCCAACACAATCCTGCAATTGTTCCATATGAGGTTATTTGTTCATGGAAGGCTTGAAATGTTTCCGCTATTATCGAGTTAATGCAAGGTTTATTGCATGAGTTTCATTCTCAGCTTCAATATTTTGATTTACCACATCAAAGCATTGGGCGCACTTGACTAACTGCTATTCATCTTGGGATAGGACCCATCACATTAATCTTGACATGAGCTCCAAAACTTTAAAATCACTAACCTAGATGGATGACTTAAAAGTCAAGTTGATTGAGTATCGACGAGTTCTCGCTAAGTTCTCTACTGTGGGCCTCCTACATCCTCTACGATCACATCACATTATTCCTTAACAACTTGCTATGGATTTCGATTTTGTATAGCAAGTGATCTCATAACCTACTATATCCACATTCTATGAATTTGAGTGTCAACTACTATGTTACACAAGTGTTGGATTGATTTCATAGTATGACCTCCACATAGAGCGCTCTTGTTGCGTCTTCTCAAAACGGGTAGCAAGGGAAGGACAAGAAAAATCAAAACTCAAATCAAACTCAAGCTAGTTTGAGACCTAAGGGAACTCTCACTCTTCTCTAAAACCTGTGGAAAAATGTACTTAAAAAGAATAGCTATCGTCAACATTGTCAACAAGCTTGCTACTTTAATGAGTGTTGTTCAAAGGTAAGAGACACAACACCAAAAGCTAAGACTCAAACCCATGCCCCTCAATCGAGCAACCCCTAGTAGGGAAGGTAGGGTGGTAGTAACCCCTAGCAGGGATATGGTGAGGCCAAACCCACAATACCACTAGTCAACCGTCATAGTCTACATTGTTTTCAATGCTATAGGACATGTCTGACCAATCTCTAGAGGCCCACATGGTCTCCTTAGACACATTTGAGGATACAAGTCTCATCGACATCTACAAGTTGCCTCCTAAATGACAAGATAACTACAAAGGCCCACTTGTCACAACCGATTGCTTTAACTACTCCTTGGATTGTGGACAGTGGAGCTACTCATCATCAGACTCCCATCTCTGATATTTTCATCTATGAGCCCTCGCAATCAAGATGGTCCACATTGGGAATAATTCCTTGGTCAAGATTCATGCTCACGATCACCTCGATTTTTCCATTGACCACAACCTACATCTTGCTACGTTGGATGATATATACTATGTCTCTCAGCTTGGGGTGACCTTGTTATCTACTTAGTAGCTTTGCCGATTGGGATGAGCAGTTTTCTTTACAACCACCACAATTAAGATCCTTGACTCTCACATTGGTTTAGGGATTACTTGTGAGGTGAGGTACAACTTAGTGGCCTATACCACATGACCCAATTCCTTTTTGAGTCAATAGCTGCCAAGGGCTCCGAGTTCCACCACTTCCAGGATTTAGCCACTACATGGGAGCCTACAAACACTGAGCGTCATTGGTTTTTTTTGCTTAGGCCATCTCGAATATAACTCTCTTTATGAGTTGTCTTGATGAATGGTTGAGGGTCTCTCATGCTTAGAGCTATCTCGAGATATCTATAAATCTTGTCAACTCGAAAAGAAACATCCTATCCCATTCCCTTAGCAATCCACACCAAGGTTGTCTCCGAACGTAGTACAGATTGATTCATACAATATGTACCATAAGTATTTGTATGATTTAGTATGAAAAAACTCGCACTTTTTGGCCACTCTTTCCCAAGGCTATAACTTTCTTTCTTTCTCCTTTCTTTTTTTCTTCTTCTCTCTCCCCCAAGCCTTTCTCAAGCCTCTCACACCCTCTTTTTATTTGAAGTCTCTCTCTCTCTCTCTCTCTCTCTCTCTCTCTCTCTCTCTCTCTCTCTCTCTCTCTCTCTCTCTCTCTCTCTCTCTCTCTCTCAACCTTTTGTCTCTCAAGCCTACTCTTATTTTTATGATCCTTCATATATGCTATTATATATATCCACTCCCATCTTTGTATCATAATGTATGTATTTGTATGATTTAATACGAAAGAATTTACCCTTTTTGGCCACTCTCCCCTAAGCATGTGTATTTCTTTCTTTCTCCTTTTTTTTCCCTCTCCCTCCCTCTCTCAACCTTTTGTCTCTCAAGCCTACTCTTATTTGTATGATCCTTCATAAATGCTATTATATATATCAACTCCCATGTTTGTATTATACCACATGTATTCGTATGATTTAATACGAAATAATTTACCCTTTTTGGCCACTCTCCCCTAAGCATGTGTATTTCTTTCTTTCTCCTTTCTTTTTTTTTCATCTCTCTCTCTCTCTCTCTCTCTCTCTCTCTCTCTCTCTCTCTCTCTCTCTCTCTCTCTCTCTCTCAAGCCTACTCTTATTTGTATGATCCTTCATGTATGATGTATGCACTCTCATCTATGTACTTGTAACTTGTAGGTAGCAGTAGTACACGTAGGATACTCCTTAAGCATACGTCATAAGGTTTTGGCATGTTACCCTTAAATATTCATCTTATATACTCTAATAGCATTACTATTTAGACTTTAAACATTTATTCTATTATATTTAGTCCAAAATAATCAAGTTAAATTTTTTTTCATACTAATATTGTACCACACCTTATAAAATCTTAAGGTACTATTTAATACCGTATTTTATCATACCATACCCTATCATATCTTTCATACTTGACAACTATGATCCACACATAGAGCTCGGACACCTCTTAGATTGATTCATGTTGATTTTTGTGGACCAATATCCATCACCACCTTGTGCAGCACATAGTAGTTTTTTTTTATAGTGGATGATCATTCTTGATACATATGGGTGTACTTTCTCAAGACAGATTTATATATTTTTCTACTTGGGTGCTATTTGTACATAACCAAATTGGTCATCGTGTAGAATGCATGAGAAGTGATAGTGGATGATCATTATTGATACATGTGGGTGTATTTTCTCAAGACACATTTACATATTTTTCTACTTGGGTGCTATATTGGTACATAACCAATTTGGTCATCATGTAGAATGCATAAGTAATAGTGATAGCAATTTTTCCTCCCACAAGTTCTATAGAGCATGGCATCTCTTGCCAAGTTACCTCTACCAAGCATAATTCTAATACATAACTCCAACACATTTACATATTTTTCTACTTGGATGCTCCTAATATATAACCAAACCGGTCATCATGTAGAATGCATGAAAGTGATAGTAGTGGCGAGTTTCCCTCCCATGAGTTTTTCAAGTTTGTACAAAAGCATACATCTCTTGCTAGCTTACCTCTACCAATTCCCCCTCTCAAAATAGAGTCGTAGAGTGTAGGAACCAAATCATTATGAACATGGCACGCTCTATGTTGTTCACAGCAAAGCTCTCTGAGTGCCTTTGGCTCAAGGCTATTAACACTCTAGTGTACATTCTCAAACAAGGTGATTCTTAGGAGAGCGAAGGTTTTTTATGAGAGAAATATTGTGTAGTCTTCTACACTGGACTCCAAGCTGATCCCTCAGCATGTTCCATCGAAGACAGTGCCTTCTAAGCTGAGTCTACTACCCATTCCTAACCTTCCCATAGATTCTTCAGCTCCTTAACCATCTCCGCAAGATGCATTGCCTTGTTGGTGCCAACAAACCATGTGGGATTCAAGGATCCTTCCACCAAATTTCACTCTAAAGGGCCCCAAAAAATCTACCTAACTTACACCTCAAACCTCATTTGCATCGTTGTTTACAATGCATTTTGAGTTAGATAGTTAGCACGAGACTCTTCAGCACCCTCAATGGCGAGAGGTCATGGAGAAGAAACTAGAGAGTATTGACTAAAATGAGACGTGAACCTTGGTGGATCACCGGAGTCACGAGAAAGTCATTGGGATGAAGTGGATATTTAGGACTAAGCTAAAGGTGAGACTTTAAACAAGTACAAGGCTCTCCTTGTCATGCAAGGGTTTCAATAGAAGCAAGGTGTTGACTATGAAGATACATTTTCTCTTATTGCATATTTCACATATTTTCATATGTTGGTTGTGCTAGCCGCTCACAACGGTTGGTCGATCTATTAGACGGATGTCAAAAGTGCATTTCTGAACAATTACTTGGAGAAGGAAGTATATGTGGAGCAATCACCTAGATTTTTTTCTGCTAACCCAAAAGATAAGGTCTTTCACTTGCAAAAAGCTCTTTATGGGCTGAAGCAAACAATGTGATCATTGGTTCCAAAGGATGGATGAGTTCCTTGAGCCCATGGATACCATTCTACCCCTTATAACCCAAATTTATATGTCTCTATTACATCAAAGGGATTCACCTATATTCTTTTGCACATCGACGATTTACTTATCATTAGTTCAGACTCTGCTGCTATAGCGAAAACTAAAGTCAAACTTTGTGCTACATTCAAGATGATAGACCTTAATTTGTCGTCTAACTTTTTGCGAATAAGATGGTTCGATTTGGGGGATGTACTTTTGTGCCACAACATAAATACTCTCTTCAGTTTGGTGGATCAATATTGCCAAGATCAAACACGGCATGCGGCCACATCTCTCCATCCAACTATCCACTTATCTAAGAATACCGTAGGTCTCAACACACATAAAGATCTCTAGTAGAGAAACCTCTTTGGTTGATTGAATTATTTGAGATGTACCTAATCTTATGGACTGACTTATGGTTTTAGTTTATGTTTGCAATGATACACTGATTCTAATAAGGTAGTAGATCATAACACTCAGTGTTCCCATGGTGGCTACCTCTTTACCTTGGGGCCTCGGCATGGCTCCCATTTCTTGGGCCAAACTGTAAGTAGCAGCAATGGCAACTTCCAAGGTCAAGATGGAGTATAGGGCTCTCTTTGATGGCACCACCAAGGCCATCTACCTAAGTAGCTTACCAACCGTACTTCAGTTTCCATGTGTTGCACCAACTATCATTTATTGCGACAACCAGAGTGCAATTGCACTAGTTGATAACCCAATCATCATACATCCAACGCAACATGTTGCCGTATACTTTTACTCCACTAGAGAGTAGGTTGAGTAGGCATCATTCACCTAAAGTTTATGTCGTCATCGAAAAACTTTGCAGACATATTGTCCAGGGCAATCAATCAATCGGTGCTTCTCGTGAAAGGTGCCACAAAAATCTCAACCTACAGTACATCATCATTTTCTAGAGGCTTCAAAACCTTCATCGAAAGCTTCTTACTTCTCCTATTCCCTTAATCATTGCTTAATGATAAGTTAACCTCTTTATGGTTTTAAATTTTAACTGGTTCAAGTAAACAAGTTCTCATTTTAGAGTTTTCGCTTGTATTGAAATGTGAAATGTCTAAAATGCCCAAAACATTTGATTGAAATGCAAAATACCCTAAGTGAAATGGCTAGCTAGCTTCACCTACACCTTGCCTATTTCCTTTATCATTGATATCTACTAGTGGTAGGGATAAACTTGTTTGTTTTGTAAAGGTCTTGGGGTTGCCCATCCCTATCATCCCTTCAAGCATTGCTATTCAATCAACCAAAACTTTCTAAAAATCCTCAATGCTAAATCTTTTGAAAAACCAAACAAAAGGCCTCTCAAAAAGAAGAAAAAGAGAGAGAGAGAGAGTCTCCATTATGTTTCCATCCGCCTTTGCAAGACTTAGTAGGCCACTAGGCAATCAACAAGCACCCTTTATTTGATGATGTGTCATCTCTGGGGTGAACACTCTGGCTCCCTTGGTGAGATAAACATTGCCCTTGTAGTCTTGGTAGGACACTGGGCATCCAACATGCATCCTTTGTTCAATGCCCTAGTTGGTTTGGATTGCGTTGCCTTGGCAAAAAACAAAGAAAAAGGACATGGGCTTGATTTGATATCCTTTTCTAATTCCAATTTTCGGCCCTAGAGGGGATGTTCAAGTAAGTTATCATTTTTTTTCATTAAACAGTCTCAAAAATCAATTAATAAATTTTAACGCTTTGTTTTAAATCTAGAGCGGTTCGACATATTTTGTGTCCCACATGTAAACCCTAACTTCGAAGGCCCCACACTTTTTATAAATAGACAGTTGCCCTCCTGCTCAGTTCAACCTTATTTTTGTAGTTTGCAGTGCGAGGGCTTCGTTGCCCACACCTCTTTGACAAAGATATCATCCAGAGCGAGGGCTTCGTTGCCCCACCATCTCTACTACCCATTGGTGTGTATTTGTTGTCACAAATCGCGTGGTAGGGGAACTTGTTTGAGCTATTGGGCCAAACATACACAATATACACTTGAGAGAAAGCTCACTCAAGAACACATGAAGAGAGATGGAGGCCAAAACATTTTCTTACTGGTTTTTTCTTCATTCACCCACAATACAATGTACATAAAGTATAGATAAGCTACAACATAAAGAAAATTGGTCTACTAAGTCAAACAATGTATAACTGACTATACTGATCAATTGACGATATAACTATGATAGTTATAGGTGGATGCAACAAACTAAATATAATAAGTGATAAGTAAGTGGCCATGTAAGAATCATAATGTCTACCGATATACTAAGTGTAAACGTGTGAACCCATCTAACCAAGCATTCCATCATCAATATCCGCACATGCTAAGCTTGCTCAACTGTATCTTTGCAACTCCAAGTAAGCTTCGAAATTTTTCGAAGCTTCTCTGTATCAATGCCTTTGTAAAAATGTCAACTATCTGATCATGTGTGTTGACATATAGCAAGTCAATCTCTCTTGCAAGTATTTTCTATCTCAGAAAGTTGTAATACACCTCAATGTGTTTTATCCTAGCATGGAACATTAGGTTTCTACCTAACTATATGCTGCTTATATTGTCACAGTGAATGGTAGCTCGACCATCTCCCTACACATCCAAATCACCCAATAATGTTTGCAGTCATACCACCTCACATGCTACCATAGTAGCACCTCTATACTAAGCCTTTGTACTCGATAAATAAATTGTAGATTACTTTTTGCTACTCCATGTAATTGTTGCACGACCAAGGGAAAACATGAATCCGCTAGTAGACCTTCTATCAAACATGCTACCAATCTAATCTCCATCAATGTATCCAAACACATATATATCTTTATCTATCTCATAAAAATTTCCATAATGCAAAGTGGACTTCGCATATCTCAATATGCATCTAACTACATCCAAGTGAGGCTTTCTAAACATCTGTATAAACTAATTGGCAAGGTTAATAGCATTGCTCAAGTCTAGCCTTGTGATAGTCATGTAAATCAAACTTCCTACTATCCTTCTGAACATAGTAAGGTCTTCTATCACTTCAACATCAATACTTGACTTCACATTTTTCTCAAATGGCATCGAAAGAGACTTAAATACTATCATATCATACTTCGACAACATATCCAAGTCATACTATCTTTGGAAAAACCATATTCCATCATCACATCTTATCAGCTCAATTCCGAGAAAATATCTCAGCTCATCCAAATCCTTCATCTCAAACTTCTTCAAAAAATCCTTAAGTTCAACAATTCCACTGTCATTATCACATGTAATAATCAAGTCATCCACATAGATGACTATGATGATCAAACATGCATCTCTCTTTCTCACATAAAGTGAGTGATCAACATAAAAAATATAAAAGCCAATGTTGACAAGATACTCTCCGATCTTATAACACCATGCTCTAAGTGCTTGTTTCAACCCACAGAGTGCCTTCTTTAACCTTCGCACACGTGGAATGCTCTAAATCCTTATAACCTATTGGCTACTCCATATACACATCTTCTTGTATTTCACTAATGCAAGAAGGCATTCTTAGCATCCATTTGTTACAAACTCCAACCTTTGGCTACTGCTAAAGTAATCACACATCTAACAATTGTCATTCTAACAAATCGACTGAATATCTCTTCATAATCTATGCCATATGTTTAAGCATATTCTTTTGCAACTAGTCTAGCCTTATACCTGCTAACAGAACCATTTACATTATACTTGATTTTATAAATCCAGGTATAGCCAATAGCTTTCTTATCCAATGATACTAGATCCCAAGTCTTATTGATTTCTAATGCAATCATCTCCTCATTCATTGTTGCATCCCAATGAGCATGACCAACAACATCCTCAAAACAAGTAGGCTGAAGATCCTCAACCATCTTTATCATTAAACATAATGGTTAGTTGCATCACCTTCAAAACCAAATCTTTTAACGAGATACTTAACCCTGCTAGACATGCATACCATTGGATCTCAGTGGAGCATTTACATTACCATATGCTCTATGTATACCTAATGTTGTGACTAAAGGAATATCAAGCTCATTATTTAAACTCTTTAAACCACTAGAATCTCCATCAAATCCCAAATGGCTAGTAGATACATCATTATCATCCGACACTTTCTTCTTCCCTTTATCTTTACTTGCAACACTTGTAGATATACGTGAAGATATGGGGCTATTTCTTAGTCTCCAAAACCAAGGGCTAACTGTAGATGCAATACCAAATGATGTTTCTGATCCACTAAGACTCTGTGATTTTTACTTTTCTTTCTACACACGACTATCATCATCATCATCCAACGCATCACTACTAGATGCATACCAACTACTCGTCTCATAAAAAATAATATTCATGCTCACTTTGAACTTATCAGTGACAATGTTATAATAACTATATACTTTCTACTCTAAAGAGTATCTAATAAAGATACATTTTTCAATCCCTTTGGATCAAGCTTCTTTCATAGCTCATTTGGTACATGAACGTATACAATATAACCAAACACTCTCAAGTGTGACACAATGGATCTTTTGTCTGTAAAGTATTCTTCAAGGACTATCCTATGAATTCCAGCTGTGAAAGTTCTATTCGTAATATAGACAATAGTATAAAGAGCTTCAAACCAAAAGTATTTTGACATATTTTTATTAGCCATCAATGCCCGTGCAACTTCTGCAATGTCTTTTTTTTTCTATAATTCCATTTTACTGTCGAATATACCAGCAAGTAAATTATCTCTTATTCCATGATATCTCGAAAAGTCACTAAACTCATTAGAAAAGTCATCTCCCCCTCCATTTAATCTCAAGCATTTAACTTTCAAGTCTATTTTTGTTTCAATAGCAACTTTAAAAGTTTTAAATTCTCAACTATGTCACTCTTTTCTTTCATGAAATATGTCCACAACTTTCTTTTGAATAATCATCAATAAACATAACAAAATATTTGCTGCCACCAAGAAATATTATGTAAAACCCGATACATCTATATGCATAACATTAAGTATATTATTGCTTATATCTCTGTTCTAAAAAAATATTATCTCGCTTGCTTACCAAATTGACATACCTCACACACTTTATCAAATTCTACAACTCTAAAAGTAGACAACCCTATAACCAATCCTTTGAACTCTATTAATTTCAACCTTTGTATATTTACATGTTCAATATGTTTATATCATATTTCAATATCTATAACTACTCCTTTTCCTTTAGCGTACATAGCAACATTTATAAAAAAACTTCTGATATCTAAAGTAAACATGCAATCAACTTTACTTTCTTTTGTGACGAACCTATACTTATCATTAAAGCCTTCTATAAAATAACATTTTATATTACATCAAATCTACAATCCTTGCTCCATCATTTGACCAACAGATACTAAATTCTTTATGATTAATGACACATGTAATACATCTAACAAACTATTTGTCTGACCATCATACAAGGATAAGAAAGCCTTTCCAATTTGTAAAATTTGGTGACATAAATAATTGCCCATCTACACATAACTTGGATTTTGTAAATCTTACATCTCTCTAAACCATTCAACATGACTGATTATATGATTAGATGCACTTGAATTCACATACCATACATCATCATATATTCCATTTTTTATAACATTCATTATATGTTGCATAGTAAAAAAACACACATTTTTGTCTTCATTCTATCATGAAGACTATGTATAGTTTCCTTGATACAATCTACCATTATGATCTTTCTTAGCATAACAATAAACTGCAATATGACTTATTTTGCCACAATAATAACACAATATCAAAATTTTCAAAACCTACATTTTATCATCCACCTCTTCCTCTAGAGCTCCCCCTGTCTCTTAAATTAGCCTCTAAAAATCTACATTTTACCAAATTGCTAATTTAATCTATTTTGCCAATTATCACCAACACATCCCATACCACAACCTCTTGAAGAGGATCTACAACGTTCCCTTCTTGAACTTGAGTAAAAAGCTTAGACATGTTCACTATTTTTTTCATATCATTCACCCTACATGTTGATCTCTTCGATGATCATGAGAAAGACAAACTCATCTAAATCTAGAAATGATTTCCGTACATATACAAAAGTAAGAAATGATTTTCAAAGCCTTATTATTATTATTAAGACTATCCAAAAGTAGATAAAATCAAATCATCATCATCAAGCATTGTATCAATCGCTGTCAATCGCTGTCAAAGTATGTCAAAACATACTCATGATATGCATTTTTTCTTTCTTTAAAGTATTCAACTATTGCTTAAGTTTAATATTTCATACCTTTATATTTACTAAAAACATGTTCTTAAAATTTGTCCAAGCTGCATATGAAGTTTTTACATTTCTAATACGCCCCAACATAGTATTATCAATGATTACAAATAGCCAATACATCACCTTTTTGTCCTTTGCATTCCTTTCTTTCCATGCCTTTAATTCATCTGTAGTCCTAGGGTTATTTAACTCTGGCCTTTTTTCTTCACCTAAAACAAACTCGTAAAGGCTTTTTCCAATAAGGATGTTCGTTACACGGAACTTCTATGATGGATAGTTGTTCTTGTCCAACTTTCCAATTATGGGATTTCCACTGTTCTCTGTCATTATCACAAACATGATACAAAACAACAAGCAAGTATTTTGAAACCTTTCACAACAAGTGTACAACAACACATCAAGTAACCTTTTTCACTGATTGCTCAACAATACATGTAAGAGTCAACAGAGATGGCGTCTCTGCAATGTCTAGGTCCATAAACCGCATTTATCCCTTCTTGCCTAGGCACAATCCAAAAGCTTGTGCTCTTTTTGGACCTCATGTGAAGTAATTAGCCTCACATACCTCCTCAAATTGCTTTATGAATTTATAGGGGTCATTCTTTCTCTATACTTACCCACATGTTTGGCAATCAAATGGATTCTTGATTGCTCCTTGGTTTTAGTACCTTTCTAAAAAAGCCAACGATATAGTCAATGATGAATAATGCAACTTGGGTTATTTCCCTTCAGACATATCTTGTTTTAGAGCATCCTTTGTTGACAAAAGATAAAAAAGGGCCCACTTGATAGTAATGTGCATGCCCACAAGCTCAGATTCATGTGTACATGCTGAAACTTTTCATGCCAGGTCAAGATGATATGTTATATGAAGTACTTCCTGGTAACAACATTTTGCCAACTTCCCTCAAAGTGATCCAGAGCATTATAACATATAATGTTCAAACTTGATAACTGAAACAAAGACCTATCTAGTAGTAGAAACAATGTGAAAGAATAATATACAATGCTTGTAGCCTTGATAACATTGGGAATAACTTCTGAACAGGCCATCCCAGGGCAGATACAAATTGTGCATTTTGTAATATACCTTATGACAGAGACAGCTTGTTAACTAACCTGCTTATGCAGAGTTACCTCAAGCTCTTGATGTATTCGGGCTTGCAGGACGAATCACAACTGTAGTTGGATGCTTTGACCTAAGCACCTCTTTTGTAGCTGTGCAGCTAAAAGCACCAACCTTACAACTTCAAGTCCAAAAAATGAAACAATATCAAGATCATCATTTGCCTCTCCATCCGACCCGTCATGACTCACATCGCCAACTCCAGCTCTTGCTAGGGGCGAGCCAATACTGCTCCAGCCCAAATCATTTGCAGGAGCAGAATCATGAAGAGCAACTTTCAGATGCAGTGCTTCAGAAATAACACCATCCACGGCATTTTCTGCAGCTTGAAACGAACTCTCACTTTGTGTGACTGACTCAGCTGCCACCTGTTCAAAAGGATGCCACAGTATCAGTAAAGAAGCCTCACTGACAAAATATATCATGCCTACAGTTATGTAGCTTGCTTACTTTAGCTATTGTAAGACGCAATCGATTAGCTGAATTGCAAAGATGCCGAATACTTGAAAGACTTTCTCGAAGAGAAGCATTCTCAGTCTGTAACCTTTAAAAGGAGAAAACATGAAACATTGAATAGATGGTTCCCCTGATATTGTGGCATATGACATCCACAGTAGCATACAAGAGCTTCACCTGGTTAAGCCAAGTGTTTCAGTCTCTTTGCTTTTACTTGAAGGCCACATGTGACTCAGACTCCTTGATCTCAAGCCTAGCTCTGGACCCCTCAGCCAAAAATGCTTTAAATAGCCTTGCAAGGAGGACTTTTTTCCATTCTCAAATGCCTGTGATGGGAAGTGCTTAACATCCACCGGCGTACAGCCATTGTCCATGATAGAGGCAATCTGTTCACCTGAAAATGTTCGTCTATGCTGCAATGTTTCCTTGAAGCTCCTGCCGAAATCCATGTCAGATGCATTTCCAAAAACACACTTGAAGTACAGACAACAGCATTGTATTCCTACCCTTGCAGCTTTCTGCACTCTTCATGTAGCCGAGCAAGTTCTACAAGAGCATTCACCTTTTCACCTGTTACCTGAGAGAGTTTGATATACATTTGTTTGGAAGGAGCAATTACTTTAAGCCATATACTATTGTACATTTGCAAAAGAACAAACAAATGTGAGACGTTCTCTACCTGCAGGAGCTGCTGCTTAAGGGCAGCAATTTGAGATTCCAGAGCTGAGGTAGTGTTAGCTTCAAAAATATGCCTCTCTTCTTGTTGAGAAAGAAGTAACAAGGCAGACACCTGCAGAATCAAGAAAATGAAAATGTTCTCACATTTCACCTGTTCTCCTTCACTAGAGTGCAAGGAGAAAAATGTTCAATAACCCGGCTCCTAGCCAGGGACTTCAGACAGTTACTAAACCCTTATAGATGATTCGCCTATTAATTCACTAATCAGCTAAAATAAGACCAGGAGACAACCAAATACGAAGTCTCAAATAAGTTGAATGCAATTTACCTATGTGAATCATGGTCATGCCTATTAACAGTTCCAGGGCCCTCTGTTTGGCCTCCCACTTTCAATATGCAAGTTTTAAGCTTCTAAGTTTACCATCATGCATTTCAGACTGAATACTACAGATCTATCTCAGCTGGTAAAATGCTCAAGCTCAATAGTCTCTGAAATACATTTGGCTCTACCTTTAACCATAGTGTTGCAAACCCATCTTATTCAAGCACAACCAATTTCAAATATAAATCTGAGTCCTACTCTCAATACTGGATCATTGAAAACTGATGAGAAACAATTCAGAACTTTGGCTATAAGTTTCATTTGTAAACAGTGCATACTTAATAAGAAATGGCCAATAAGTCTGTTGATAGAAAATTGAAATCGCAAGGTTTGTTTTGCAAGAAACAAGAACGTAGGCTTCACTTGGCTTTTAACATTATGAGTTGTGGTCCAAGGTCTTATCTTCCACTCCCTAAGGTCATCCATATCACTTTGCTGGCACCACTATGCACTTAACTAGAAGGTTTAAAGAATTGACTTAACTCCACAACCTTAAGATAATGGAGGACCTCTGGCCCATCCCTTTTGTTGGAAACTTTCTTATAGAGCCAGGAATCAAACCTAATCTGAACAGTGGAAGACAGGTTTGTCCAAAAGAATGGATTACACGTTCAACATTGTTCCCCCCCCAACCATAAAGGATCCTTGCTATCTAAGACTCTCTATTCAAATGAAGACCTCATCCACTCTACCTAGATAGGTGTTGTTTGGGAGCACAGCAGCTTGAAAAATAATTTTACTTTTTGGGTGTGTTATGTTAGGATTCAGCAATACGCACACCGACATGCACTCACATTGTGAACATCAAGAGAGGAGAGTTGCTGGAAGGTCACATCCACTATGTGAGAATGATAATGAAAGTGCAATCCCTAAGGTACTAAAGTACCACACCCACTGACAACAATCGGGAAAAAACCCTTCTCCAACTAGAAAGAAAAAGTGCCCATGGATAAGGGAGCATTCACACCAAAGCTATGGAGGAACACGATAAGTGTAACAAACCCCTCTTGAGTGAAAGATGTGAACATATACAGGGAATCAGCAGATCAATTTCCAAATGGTAGTAAGCCTAAAGCCTTGCGAAAGGCTTAAACCTCTTTTTAGAGAGCTTCTGTAAACACGTCTACCAAGTTGTCCTGTGTATGGACCTTAGCCAAGTCAATCTTCCCTCCATGGAGCCTCTCTCAGACATATGATAATGTACCTCACTATGCTTAGTGTGAGCATGAAAAACTAAATTCCTCGCAACTACCTGTTAGACCTGGACATTCCCTGGACAGGCACAACTAGTAGGAGCAGCTGGTGCAGCAGGCGTCTAGTGCTGGATGTGTGCCACGTCACAGCTGGTCAGTCGGACAGCTGCTGTCCAGTCAGCTGCATTAATTGCAGCCGACCTGCATTATTTTTCTTTTTTTTCCCAGCCTATTTATAGGCCCTGATTTCAGCAGTCTCTATCAGTTGTTTTCACAGATTTCACACTGCAGCCGTGGAGATTCAGAGCATTGAAGGACTGGCCTATTGGACCCATCTAAAGAGGAGATTTCAACGCGACACAAGGCTGTGTTTTCAGTGTTCAAGTGCGATAGAGAGGGCTAGGCATCAAAACAAGGCTGCGACGAGTGTGGGCGTGCGAGAAAGGAGAAGATTTGCTTAAGCTGCTGCTGGTTTTTGTTGTTAGAGAAGGGAGAAGGCTGTGTTTTGGGCCTTCAAGTGCAGATTTTACATTTTCATCGCCTATAGCAGGTGAAGGAGCGGGACAAGCGAACCATAGCCCTAGCAGGCTGTATTTTCATAGTTAAAGGGGGTTGCTCTTTGTGTTCTCTACAGGCATTATAGGTGAAGACATGCATTATAGGTGAAGATGTCTTTTGAGGCAGAGACAGTTTCAGGCGATCATGGACCGAAAGGTGTCCATCTTACCAGCTCTTCCATCTCAAAAGCTCGATGGCAAGAACTACCGCATCTGGCGGGTCATGATGCTTGCCATCTTGGAGTCCTATGATTTAGCAGAGCTTGTTACGAAGGCTATTCATCGTCCTTCTTCGCGAGACAAGTCCACACTCTCTTCTAGTGAAAAGGTGGAGTTGGCAAAGGCTCAGGCACATTGGGATAAACTCAATGCTCGCATTCGCTCATTTTTATTTCACTCATGTACTACAGTTGTTATCTCTCATATTGAGCATTTGACGATGGCCCAGGAGATATGACTAGAGCTTGATCAGATGTACAATCGGATGACCGTCATGAAGCGAGTTTCTTTGGAAGTGCAGATGCAGACCATAAGTGTCAACAAGTCATCTTTTATGCAAGAGCGTATGAACAAGCTAAACTTCAGATACAGGTTCAAAACACAAGAAAGGTGATCACTTCTGAAGATATGGTGATAACTCTTCTTTCACAGTAATCACCCGCTTCAGTTGTTTTTATTTCACCTTGATTGCTTCAAGGTGGTCTGAGACTCTTCAGTGCAAAGAGTTGGTTCCTATGGTCTTGGACCAAGAGGAGCAACTGAAAGGCACCAATGCTTCGAAATCTGAGGCCTTGGTTGGTCAGTCCTCTCAGAAGAAGGGGAAGGATCAAAAGGAGAAGGACAAATCTAAGAAGTTTGTCAAAATTGTGGCAAAACATGTCAATGGAAGAAGGATTGCCTCGACAAGGAGAAGGAGGAGAAATCTTCAAAGGATTTCGGAGCGATGGCTGCTTCCTCATCACCTGCTTTCCTCCATTTGGAGGTGGTTGAGGATTCCACCCTGACGGATTTTGATGTTGTGTCAACGGTCCCATTCACTCAGGAGTGGATTGTTGACAATGGTGCCTCCCGGCACATGACTCCTTCAACAGGTGTTGCTCATTTTCAGCCTTCCCATGGTCAGATTCTCATTGGTGATAGTTCGTCTATTCCTATTCAAGGATAGGGCAACATGCATCTTATTCCAGATAGACGTGATGGTGCCCATGCATCATATGTATTTTATGTGCCGGCTTTGAGGTATCATCTTCTAGCAGTACATAAGATTTGTGCCCTCGGTCTTTTGGTCGAATTTGATGTGGATTCTTTTCGAATTCTTGATCGAGCATCAAGACAAGTTCTTTCTTCAGGTTATGAGGAGAATGGAATCTACAAGTTGTGGTCTTCTTCTTCCTTGACTTCTCTTCTTCTTACCTCTCAAACTCAATCCGAGCTTTGGCATGCTCGGTTTCTTGATCGAGCATCGAGACAAGTTCTTTTTTCAAGTTATCAAGAGAATGGAGTCTACAAGCTACGGTCTTCTTCTTCCTTGACTTCTCTTCTTCTTACCTCTCAAACTCAATCCGAGCTTTGGCATGCTCGGTTTGGCCACCTCAATTATGATTACCTTCGAAAGGAGTCTAAGGACCAGTTTGTTCAAGGTTTGCTAGATATTGTGGTGAGCCAGCAGCCTTGTGTATCCTGCATCCAGGGGAAGTTGACTCGTGATGTTGTTCCTAGTGAGGCTTTGAGGCGGTCTTCAGCACCCTTGGAGCTTGTTTCTACTAATCTTTGTGGACCGATGAGGACGGAGTTATTGGGAATAAAGGCCCTCATGCCTTTTAAATGTGCTCGGGTGTGAACACACCCTTAGCACTTGTACTTTCATATATATATATCTATCTAAAAACCTAAACTGGTACACTCGTGATTGTATCCACAAATCGTGCACACTCTCTAATCTGCTCTCTCTCTCTCTCTCTGTCTCGCCACTGCTAATGAACACTGACTGTCTCGATCTTCGTGCCTCCCAGTCACTACAAATTGGTATCAGAGCGAACAAGAGACAGCTCAGGTGTGCACGCGTCTCAAGATAGTCAACAAGCATGCATAGGCTTAGCAACAAGCGCATGTCAATGTCCAGCAGGTATAGGAGAGGCAGTCGACAGAGCAGCAGGCGGCGTTTCAGGAGTCGCACGAGTGGCACACATTCTCGATGGGTAGCAAACTGTAGGCGACAATCAGGGCGTGCGACAGTCAGGGCAATTTGAGGCACTGACAACAGACGCGGCACGGTCCAGTGGGCGTAATGGGCAGCTGTAGACGCAACGGACCAGCGGGGCTCACGAGACGAACAGGACTAGCTAACGAAACGGTGGGCACTGACGAACGACCACGCGACTATCAGCATGCGACGAGACGGGTAGGTGACTGGGCGGCGACCTGTACAACGGGTCAACGGACCCGTCGTTCAATATTTTTTTTCTCTTCAAATTTCTTTTTTTAAAATTCCCCTACCAAGGGTTCACGCGTGGAGGCACACCTTCAAATTTTCGTGTAATCTAAGCCCAAAAATGACGCCTCTAAGCCTACAAACACAAGACGAGGAGATGTCATTTGGAGCAGGGAGACTGTCGTCGAAGGGTGAGGAGCCTCTGAATCTGCAAATGCAAGGATGAAGAGTGGTACCTACAAGCAAGGAGATAGCTGATGAAGCCTGCGTCTGCAAACGCAAGCTTGATGAGGTGACACTAGCTGCTGGAGTGACGTCAGAAGGGTGGGAAGCAGTCAGGGACCAAACGCAAGGTGCAACTGCCTCTAATGAAGGTGACGCCTGAGAGATACCAGATGGTGAGGAACCTCCTTGGCAACCAAATGCAAGAAGGTGGAGCTGCCAAAGGGTGGAGGATGACGCCAAAGAGTGTGGATTCCAAACGCAAGGTGTAGGAGCATAGAAGATGTTGTCTCCAACAATGGAGAATGGACACCAACTGAAGAGGAGCACACTACCACCATAGACGTAGCCAACTGGAGATGAAGGCTGGCGCCAAGAGAGTGTGGAGATGGTGGTAGGAGAGGAGAAAGAGAGATGATGGGAGAGAGAGTGTGTCAGAAGACTGACGAAGAGAGAGTGGGAGTGACGGACTGAAGGATCAGCCGTGAGGAATGAATGAGAGAGTGGCCTATAAATAGGCACAGTCAATCTAGGGTGGCGCCCATTTTTAGGGGGCTACAAACCCTAAACACAAAAACGCAAACTGTGGGTGAAGGGTGAAGGGTTTCTCAACACCCCCTCTCAGGTCCAAAAAGGGTAACAAGAGAAGAGTGAGGTGGAGATGCAATGCTATATGCTAAAGAATGCTCATGCAGCAAGTGCCACTTGGACAATGTCCCTTGTGGGATAAATTGTTCACTTGCCCAAGCGCCCTAGTACAAAGATGATGAAATTGTGCAATGCATAGGAGGAATGTTGGACTTTGTGTGGTGCCGAGAACCATAAGGATATACCCGTACTCAATCTTGGGAGTTGGCCCCATGCTGACCAAGGGACGAAGAAGATCCACCCTGTAATCTAAGAATACCACCTAAAAGGAGACCTTTGAAGATAGTCAAGAGACTGGATGAGCTCTAGAACCCGAAACTCAACCTCGGGAGAGAAGCCACTAGCTCCGTGACTCCATGCTGGAAGAAATACGAAGGCCTAGTCACCAAGTCGTTGCTGGAGATCCAAGGGCCTTGATCTAAGTAGGTCCTCTAAATCCTAGGTATGAGTAGAGGAAATGACTGCTCAAAGGAGAGCCACTCCTCGAAAGTGAAAGGTGGTGATGTGCGAAATGCAATGCATAGGAGGAATATTGGACTTTGTGTGGTGTCGAGAACCATAAGGATATACCCGTACTCGATCTTGGGAGTTGGCTCCATGCTGACCAAGGGACAAAGAAGATCCACCCTGTAATCTGAGAATACCACCTAAAAGGAGACCTTTGAAGATAGTCAAGAGACTAGATGAGCTCTAGAACCCGAAACTCAACCTCGAGAGACAAGCCACTAGCTCCGTGACTCCATGGTGGAAGGAATACGAAGGCCTAATCACCAAGTCATTGCTGGAGATCCAAGGGCCTTGATCTAAGTAGGTCCTCTAAATCCTAGGTATGAGTAGAGGAAATGATTGCTCAAAGGAGAGTCACTCCTTGAAAGTGAAAGGTGGTGGTGTATGAAGAACTTCATGGCACATAGGGTCCCTCTCTGAATCGGAAGGAGTAAAAGTAGAAGCCCCCTCTAAAACCGAAGAACTGGAAGCCCCCTCTAAGGGTGAAGTAAGAAAATCCCCCTCTGAATCCCAATCTAAGAGACAAATGGAATCCCACCACTCATGGCTCACGGACTACGAAGCATCTGATGACGAAGAAAGTGCCGCCGATCGTGCCAAAGAAGATATTTGGGGCTCGGAAGAAGAAGCAAGAAAGCACCCAAAAGTGACCCCTCAAACCTGAGTGGAAGAGGGTGGGGAACAGTCGCAGGCTCTCAAGAGAGTGGACTGTGGAGGAGATGTGGGCCATGGAAGCCACTGTACCCGGAATTGGGTAGGGGAAACCTCCGCACAGTGGGGTATCGCCTCGTAAGGTCTTAGAGCCTCCGTGTGCTCGAAAGGACTTAGTGCGCATCGGTTGCGGCTTATTTCCTTGAGCATAATACTCCGATAGCCGATATAGAACCATCTCTATGGCCTTGGCAACCAAACACGAGAAGGTGGAGCAGTCAGAAGAGTGGAGGATGACGCCAGAGAGTGTGGACTCCAAATGCAAGGTGTAGGAGCACACAAAAGATGCTGTCGCCAATAATGGAGAATGGACGCCAGCTGAAGAGGAGCACACTACCACCATAAACACAGCCAACTAGAGATGAAGGCTGGCGCCAAGAGAGTGTGAAGAAGGTGGTAGGAGAGAAGAGAGAGATGATGAAAGAGAGAGTGTCAGAAGGCTTACGAAGAGAGAGTGGGAGTGACGGACTGAAGGATCAGCCGTAAGGAATGAATGAGAGAGTGGCCAATAAATCGGCACACTTGGTCTAGGGTGGCGCCCCTTTTTGGGGCTGCAAACCCTAAATACAAAACGCAAAAACGTAAAAATGCAAACTGAGGGTGAAGGGTTTCTCAAACAGAGGACTGTGGTTCGCTCCCTCAACAACTATTCTTCACCTTTCAGTGATTACTTTAATAGCCCATTGCCCAGAGGATTGTATTTTGCTTCCTTCACTGTGTAGGCTCCCACACGTGTTGCTACCTAATTCAGACAAGACAATGCAATCATCTTCTGAGCTTTGGCTCCACAATATCAACTTTTCTTCTCATAGTATGATTCAATGCATCATCACCGTGTTCTTCTCATGTTTTTTAGTTTTTCTTCTCTCTCAATGTTTGCCATACAAACTCTGTGTTTCCCTTGCAAATGATGTTGTCTCTTTAGCCTCTTTAGTCATTTTTTAACAATTTGGTCAAAACACTTTTGGTTTAGAGTTAATGGATGCATCCCACATGGTTCTCACAACAGTTATGGTTTAGTTTTGGTCAGTTATGACTTAGTTACGTTGGCTGGAAATTTTAGCTTGTGTTTCGCAATGGCATAGTATGAACAGCAGCAGCTAATCTTCTTTGAAAATGATGCCCTATGTTTTTTATCCAATTCAATATCTATTTTCTTCTATCTCATTGCAAAGCAATTAGGAACATTTGCAAGGATTTGAAGGGGGAGGTCTGATCACAAGGATGTGTATTTTTTATGCTTAATTTTGGCATTATTTAGTTGTGCACATGTGAAGTGCAAGCCAGTTCAGTCACACTAACAGTGGTACTACAATAGGCACCAGCAGCCTCTGTGCAATTCCAACCAGGCAGAGGGGCTTCTACAGCACATGACTGCTCCCAAGAGGTCATCAGCATCAAATGACTTCAGTTTGGGGCAAGTGACAGCCGTTTGGGGCCCACAGATCATCAAGTGACAGCACTTCTGCTGTCCTAAATCAGGGCAGCAGTTGGTACACTAACTTTCCTACGACAGAATTGTGAAATTTCTCTCTCCCCTCAATCAATCCCTCAACATTTCACAGCGCTTTCCAGGTTGGGGTAATGGGCAATTGAAGAAATAGCTGCTGAAACCCTAGTTTACAGAACAAATTAGGGTTTCCACAACCATCATGGGATCCATGCTCAATCACTGAAGACCCAAGTACTCGGCGTAGCAGCTGAAGGCATTAACAGCTGATCCAAGGGGTAACCCATTCTCAAATTATTGTAGCCTGAATGCAAGAGATTAAAGACCCAAACGAAGCCCAAATTGTTGTACAATGAAGGGGCAAATTGTGCCCAAGAAATGCTGATCATTTAATTCAATCATTGTATTGAAGATTGAAGGAGACCAGCCAATATCTCAATGTACCTCAACCTTATTGCAATACAAGATAAAGAAATACCACAAGGGGCACTAGTTGTTGGGGCCAATCGAGTGTCGGCTGTCCAAGATTAAGTGGTAAAGTGTGTATTTTCAAATTTGTGTAATTTAATGCTTGTTGTAATTTGAGTTAAATCAAGTTATCACCACCCTTGCCAAGAAGGAAGGCTGGTTTCAATTCCTGCTGATGGAGGACAATGGCAACCTAGCATTCACTAGATCTTTCAGCGCATCCACACTACTGGGCCAAGCTTGGGAATGGTTTTGAGGTCAAATGTGTTCCATCTACTATCCTTGTTTGGAGATCTCTATTTGAGGTAGCCATTTCTCTTCAACCAAATACTCAAGACATAAAGGCCACACAATCGGAGAGAGGATTTGCTTATCTTGGGAGAGGTCCTCTTCCAAATAGCTTCTAAAATGGGGAGTGGTTTACCTTTCTTGAGCTACCGGCTCACCCACAAAGACAAAGACTTTGCAGCATCAAGGGGGCTAGAGACATGATGGAGAGAAAGAGAGATGATGGTACCCCCAACGTGGAGGATTGACATGGGCACGTCAAGCACAGACTGCACTATTCGTAAAAGTAGACATCCTTCTAGGTGTCTACCATTGGAGAGAGAGTGTGTTTACTTTCTCAGAACAGAAGGACGGTAGACTCAAGAGAGGATATGGATCAATTGGAGTTCACAGGATGCTATCAATAGAGGATTAGGGTTGTGGCTCATTGTGACAAGACGTGGTACCTAGACCCAAACCTTGAGACATGTATGATGGACGGCTAGAGATATTGGGCATACAAGAGGCGGCCTCTTAAGAGACTACATGGGACCTTGGGAGTGGGTATGGAGAGATCCATTTACAAAGACCTAGGGATGTCCTTTTTGGAGGAGATTGGAAGAGAGCTTTAGACCAAGAACGACCTCACTCTTTCTATGGTTACTAGTGCACAAGAGTTTAGCAATTGATACATAGCTTGGCTATGGTAGAGACCATGTTCCTTGTGTTAGATGCAGGGAGCAAGAGGAGACAAAAAGACTACGTTCAGAAAAAAAAATTGCTATCTTAGGAAGACAACTAACTAGAGGAGGACCATGAAAAGAATTTGTACTTTACTTGACATACTGAGCTGAAATTGCCAGATGCTAAGCTGCTCTCCACCTCCACCACCTTTCTCCCCCCCTTCTTGCTTCTTGCCAACCCCGCTGTGCCTTTTACCCCCTTTTTTAGCTGTTTCAGCCGATTCAGGCTGCAAGCTTCTTTAGCTACCACATCCTGCTCCTTCCCTTTGTTTAGCACATATTCACACCACCCATCCCTTGCTCCCACCTTTTGCTGCTCCCACCACCTGTCTGCAGCTCCTTCAACCTCTGGTTCACTGCCCATCCACCACCTGTTTCCCCTCCCACCACCTGTACCTCACTTATTTGCTTGCTATTCCTCCCATCACCTGCAGCTACTGCTCTTTTACTTCTTTCCTCATGGCAGCTTGCTCCTCCACACTCTGCAAGACTCCTCCAACTTATCACCTCAGCTTCATAGTCCTACCCTTGGAGATGGAATCAGTCAGAAAGGTAAGGGAAGAAATGCTGTTCAAGGAACAGTAGCCCAGCAAAATGTAGGAGATAAATGTGGTCTCAAACTTCAACCAAGGCCCTGTTGCAAAAACCCCCGCCCCCCAAAACCCTCTTTCCTCGGCCAATGTTTTCCCAGTATCCATTTCGCAACTGGTATGGAGCTTGCCAACATTGACAAAATGGCTAGCCTCCAGGCATCATATCTTGCCTGCTGGTTGGTGGAAGATCACCCAGCACTTCAGACACTGAAAGTTGCACTTCAAGCATCTCTCAAATGACACCAGCAGGATCATAGCAATAGCAATACACTCCTGGGAAAGGAGTGTTCCATGGTTCAGTTAAGCATTCTGAAGTAGTTTAAGGCAGTATTTCCTACCAGCCCACTAGACATTCAGACCTCAATGGGATTGCTTGATTGCTGAATCAAGGGTAAGGATTACCCCTCACTCAGAAATGGCATTGCCACCACCATCTGCTCCCCACACCTCAATGAGTATTTTACACCCTCTCTCTCCAATATTGGGAACATATTCAGCCATGCCATTCAAAGGGATAGGACCTTTGTTCACACAGTCTCGAAGGGAAGAGCATAGGTCTGGTCTATCCTTAGTCAGTCTCTTCCTTGGGTTGATGATTGATAGTGGATGGTAATTTTAGTATGTAGACTCTGGAGGACAGAAGGTGAAATGCATCAATATCATTAGAGGAGGCAGCTGGGAGGAGTTATTGTTTTTAGACCAAAAGGTGGGATCCTTGGTTCATAGTGGGGTTGTCAGATCCACCAGCTCCCTCCAAGTTTCGAGGGGTGGCATCAAGTACAACCTTTTCCAGGGTAGAACATATTTATGTAGATGACAATACTTTTGACAGATGCTTAGTTGGCATTATCCCTAGGACCAATATTTTCAATCACTTTCTCCCCAATTAATTTTCCTTGAGAGGACTAGAGGGCTCTATTCAAGTGTCAGGATTCCCAAGCACCTTTCTATGATAATCTTAAGAGAGTTTTGGCATTATCCCAAGGACCAAGATTTCAAATCACTTTCTTCCCAGAGTAATTCCCTTTGAGAGGACTAGAGGGCTCTAATCATATGTCCGGATTCCCAAGCACCTTTCTATGATAATGTTAGGGAGTTTATTGCAGAAATTTTGGGGCTAGACCATTCTTGGAAGGTCAGGCAGCTAGAGACTTGGATGAGTGCCCCCAGGAAATCAATTCTCTTCAGGGAGAAAGCCTCGAGGAGGAGAGAGGGCCTTTCGAGGAGAGAGAGAGAGAGAGAGAGAGAGAGAGAGAGAGAGAGAGGGAGAGGGCATTGTTTGTGGTACTTTAGAGAGAGAAGCACACCTAAGGTGTAGATGGGGCGGCTGGGAGGATGCATGATGCCAAAGCAGAAATAGATGCCATGAAGGAAGTTAGGTCAGAGCACAAGTACCATGTGATAGCTACCTATTGGACACAGATAGGACACAGAATTATTAGTGAACCTTACATAGTATAGGGTCCTGACCTCTAGACAAGAAGTAAGAAGACTCAAGAGACCAGACATATCTATAGCCTAGGATCCAAAGGAGGTTGAAAAGGTGGCTACAGATTATTACACGGCCTTACTAGGATTCACAACTAGAACTCCAATCTATGAGACACACAGAAAGAGCATATGGAAAAGCACTAGGACGGTTGTCACTGAGAGCATGAGCTAGCAGTTTATGGCCCCTTCCACAGAGGAGAAGCTTATGAAAGCTTTGGCAGCCTTGCCCTCAAGAAAATGCCCACATGATGACAAATTGGAGAGGCCCTACCTGAGTTATTGGCATATTCTAAAAGTAGGTATTCTCACAACTTTTGTCCAAAAGTTCATTGCATTAGGAGAGATTGCATGAGGGATTGATTTACCTCTCTCCCAAATGCATTGGAGATAGAGTGGAGATCATCTTATCAGATTGTCCCAGGGCCAAAAAGATGTAAAGGAAAGCATTCAATATTGTCTTGCATGGTACAGTTGAGACTTAAATGGTGACTTCTGGGAAAATAGCTTGGATTTAAAGGGGAGCTAGTCTTTTTTGTCTTCGATAGCAGTTGACCAGATTCCACACCAGACTTCTCACAGATAGAGTGGATGAGGAATGTTATCCCATGATTGCTCACTTTGGACAGGGAGATGTAACCATATCATTGCTTTACAAGATAACCATATCATTGCTCTACAAGACACACCTGTAGGACTTGGACAAAGGTCATTCATGTGCTCTGAGGAAGGTGAGAGAGACCAAAGGGTGACTCTAAGGGCATGACGAGAATGAGAATTTTTTTTTCTTTGTAATCAGGATTCCACACATTCTTCCACATTGAGGCACATATGGTTTGATATTACACATTACACCTTGCCTGATTGATTCTTCACTTATCACTTTGTATCACACCATCTTGTATCCTTGATGTATCATTCGAGTCCTAGACAGCACTTCCCTAGTATTTTTACCTCATCGTAGTTTCATTAATAGATTTATCTTTCCACTGGGGGGGAAAAAGACTAGATGAGAATCAATCATCTTCCAATCAGGGCTTTGGGCACTTCCCACCTTAGTGCCTTCTCCTTGTCTCTCTATTGTCTTTGTTTACAATTCAGTTTTAGACATTGTTGATTATGAAGTATTATGCTTAGCCTAGATGCACAATGCTCGACTTGTTTGATCACCAAGATTAACATGCTTTCCTCTACTTCACTCTTCTCATGAGAGGTAATGTCTAGAAAGTATACCCGTTTTCACATCATTATGGCATTGCCTTGTTCTACGGACTGTATTACTCTAAGAGGCCCTAATTATTCAAATTAGGAGTTTTCTATTTCAGCTTGATTTTTAAGTGAAGCTCTTTGGCATGAGGTCTCCAGAAGTCCTGAGCCTAGGCCTATGAAGCCTGAGAGTTCAAACTAGTGGACCACCCAGAGGAATGAAGAAGAATTTACTCAGTGTACTGTAACACGAAGAAGCTCTTTCCAATTTATAGGCAAATTTTTCACTACCTCAAGATGTGCTAGCAACTGCCAGCTGAGATTGCTTGTTTGCTGAATTAAAGCATGCAGAAAAATCTTCACTATTAACAGCCAGCATTTTTTCTCACAGTTCCAGCAAGGCAAGTGAATGCAGACTTTCCCCATGCCAGTTTACGTCACCCATTATCAAATACTCTCTTTGGAATCTGCAATTTCTGTTAAGTAGCTGAGTGGTTAAATGCCCACTAAGCTTTCTTCTGAGTTTGATATGGCTGCCAAGCTATTGAGGTGTAAGGCACTGGTTTTGACACCCACCTTTGATGGTTTGTGATGTCTTCCTGTAAGAAGAAGAAGAAGAAGGAGAAGTAGAACAAAAGTAGGTCCATTACTTCTCTTGTGGCTAGAGAGAGCATATCCACAAGGAGTGCTCAAAGAAGTCAAGTAAAGGGATTACCATCTTCTACTGCACACATGACACGATTTGAGGGACATTGCTTAGACTAGAGCAAAAATACGCATGTAATAGTTTCAGGTCCATGGTGGACTTTGGCATCACAAAGTTTCAACACCTAATTTTCATAGGGGGCATCTTGGAGCATGCTGATGCTCCGGGACGAGGAGTCTATTTCATGACTGGCTCACTAGTAGTTGGTGTGATTGGCAATAATCAACATTTCTTCCTTCACTATGTTTCATGTTCATGGGGCATGGAATAACTGGTTTGGAGATTTTAGGAGTATCACATTACTTTGGTGTGTTACTTTCAGAGATGCATCTAGTAAAATGCACTTTGTTGAAATATCCATGGTGCATCTCGGGTGATATTTTGCTCTTGCTTGCCATGTGATCTCACCTATGATTTGCAAGAGGGTCTATGCAGTTATCATTTGGACCTACCATGTGTACACTTACATCCCACTTGATGTAACTCTATTATTAAAAATTGGTGCATGCCTCACAATAGTGCCTATTAGATAGAGGGGTGGGGCATGAGACACATATGGCATTTCATTGTACCACTGCTTTGCACATGTAAGAAAGAGAGGAGATTTGAGCACATTCCACATAGCTATCCTAGTCATGTTCACTGTACCTCATTGATCATTGCTAGAGGGTCCCTTTTCCTGTCCACTGTTTCTCTTACATGTTATCGTGTTCTTGTTCTTGTGCTTCTGTCTGAGAGTGAGAAGTCCACACTCCCATCTATTAGGTACAAGATTAATCCAAATGGCTTAGGGTCAACAATTTAATTATTCATCCTAAAAATAGCACACCCATTGACTGGACTACCTGCATTGTGGATTCATGCATCTGCATTCATACAAGACATCCTTGACATTTTTCTTTAGGTGCTATCTTTGAAACAGGATGTTGCCTAAATTTTTCTTTTTTGTTATCCATGGAGCTCCACAAGAATGTTAAGGTTGCAAAATTTTGTCTATAATGACTTCCCAGGGAGTGGGCTCCACTCAGACTGTTATTTCCTGCTAAATTTGCAAGTTAGCACACCTTCTTTCTAGTACCAGTGTGGGGAGGAGGACCCAAACGGCCAGAGCAGATAGTATGGAAGCGAGCTTCTCTATTTGATTCATACCAATTGTCTAAGATAAATAATTCAGGGAACAAGTCCTGTATATCAAATTCAGCCTTGGGCTAACAAGGCTTATGTAGTAGAATGACTACAAGATTTTCTAGATCTCAGCTATTCTCATTCCTACTCTCATGGCCATTCATTTGACTTGTTATCATTCACTCCTTGCAGAGCTATTGGAAGAAGCTTCACGCTTACTCTATGAGGATGAGAGAACAGCAAGAAGCCATTGTTCAAGAATGGCCAGACTAGGAGCTCGTCATGTCTTCTTGTGCCTGCATAAGAGTTGTTGTATCCCTTTGGACTGATTTGTAAATAGGAGAATCATCCAACCACAAGGAGATCATAGACTTCCCAGAAAAACAGCTAAAGATTTACTGCCATGGGTAATAGCAATGTTCCCTCACATAAATGATTTCATTCTGTATAGTTGCGAAGAGACATAACTCACTGGCTTTACAGAAAAGAAATTTACGACAATAAGCAGAATAAGTTGCTTTATTATATGACAAGCACACTCAACAAATTATCCACCTTTTCTTGTAAAGCTTGTGCCAAGGCCTTTTTATTATCATCTATTGACATCTGATCGTCCACATTTATAACCTTGCTCTGCTTAAAAGGAAAGAGCAATAACCCATTAGTTTTAGTTGTACATCCTTGGTACAAAGCCTGTCAGACTAGTCTATTGCAATAAAATTGCAATAAAAGTATACTGAAAAGCTTCCTTGTACCAACACTTGAATGGAATTTGAGCCTATATTGTGTAGCAATGTACCAGATTCTGTTCCCCTTTATGCTCTGAATCACCTAACACCGTTTCCTCCTTTGTACCATCTACAGCCACTGGTCCCTGAACTTCAGGTTTGCTAAACTGCTCACAACAAAGATTTCATGAAGCTGAAGAGATCAAAAGAACATGCTAACTTTATGCTTTTATTGAGATAAATTACTAAAAGCACACATTTGGTAAGAGAAAAATGTGTATTTGTAATTCATCATCAATTGATTTGAAATTAAATTTGGTCACAATGAATATGAGCAGCTAGTCTTTCCTTGCATGGAACCAAACAGTCATTTCCTGAAAAAGGTTGCCTTCTATTTCAGAAACACGACAACCCCCGCCGCCAAAACAATGAAATTAAAAAAAAACCACAAAGGGGCCTGGTTCATGCATTGCCTACTTGTACTATGCTGCCTGCCCCTCCTTCTCCTTCTGCCACCTTCTCTATCCTTCCTCACCTTCTCCCCTTTTTGCCTCCCTTCCTACTCCCCTCTCATGTGTCTTCCTCATCCCTTTCCATCCTCGACACCCTTCTCCTTTCCTCATTTTCTTCAGCCCCTCTATGAAGATGTACTTTGAGACTGCACTCTTTATAGGATTTTGGGGCCCTCACTCTCCCACATTTAACTGCTCCAATCATTAATTATTAGTGCCTCACACATTGCTGAGGCTGACAAGGGATATTCCTGGGTTTGGCTCCCCTCTGGTGACACTGTAAGGGAGTCGGGTTCAGAGCTCCCCAGGAGAGCTATGGATTGGAGTGACTTACTATCTGCACTTACGGAAGGCCAAGTAGCAAGAGACCACACCTCCAGCAGAGCATGCCTGGTAAGACCAGACCTCTGGTAGAGCATACCCCTACAGTGGACATCAAGGCCTACACCACATCCAGAGACATCGTGGTGGGGTCAAGGTGGCTGAGCAGGTGCAGAAAACTTCAAAGGATTTACAACAGGCCATGCCCTCAAGTAGGGCCAACTGCCCCCTTTATCTTCACTGCCCAGTGACCACCACCCCCTCCTCCCTCTTCCAAACTTGGCCCCTCCATAGTGTCCCCCATCCTCAGGCAGCTACTCTCCCTGCCAAGGATCACACTCTGGTGGGAGCACTCCCCTAGCAAAGGAGGCAGGCAGCATAGTTCTTTGAACTCCTCTACTTGGAGCATCAGGCAATTTCCCAACAATTCCTTCTGCAGGAGTTCATGAAGCAGGGCCCTGGTTACCCCTAAATGTTGCATGTCCATGCGATTCCCTCTCCTGTAGGGGAGATTTTTTGTGACTTTAATGCATAGGCATGAGTGTGGCAAGGTTTTTGTAGAGTAAAGCTTGCATGACAGACATGCATTTGGGCACTGAAGTAAGATTGCCAGATCTTGGCATTGATTGCCAATAGATTTGGAGGAGGGATTGATTGCTACAGCTGTCGAATCTGAAAGTGCAAGTGATATTTAGCTCGTTTTCAGCTGGTGGGATCAATAAGCTACTTGTTGTAAAACTACTCCATAGAGCCAGTGAAGAGATGTCCTGTAAGCCAACCTTCAAGTGTGCCCGTGATACTTTCCAATCATTTACTTCATTATCTTTGACTACACTGAGTAGAACCTGTTCATCTCAGTAAGGCACTCCTGTAACAGGTCCTCAGCACATGCTACTACTGGAACTATGCCAGATCTCTGTTCTTCAGTATACAGATAGGTAATGATTCATGAAAGTAGGAAAGTTTTGGATACCAATCTATTGCGATTTATCCAAAGTGTATAAAGAGCCCGAAATCTTGACAATGATATTCCATCATATCAACTAGATATCCAAAAGTTTCTGGCGAAGTATATCTATGAAATTCTGAGAGCCAAAAAATGCCAACAATCTGGCCACCAATAAGTTTTATACAATCTCTTGAACTACACACACAGTGCAGACAATGATTGGTAGCAAGTTTCCCTTTTCATACAATCTCCATAAATACGGAGCAGTTAGCTGATACATAACCAAAACAAGCACACGTGCATACATATACACGACAATTCAAACATGTTGAAACATTACAAGCTCATATGCACATATAAAGGCATGCTGTTAAGTATCCTGCACTTGAGTTTCTTAATTGTATTGCATACCTCAGTGTTTGCTGCCGTGTAGAAGGGTTTTTCCAGTGCATCTTCAGTTTCATCAGATTCTTGCTGCATATCAGCATGTGACACTACAACCCTCTCCTCACCTGTACTGATCACAGACTTTTCTTGCACTTTGTTGTCAATTAGATATTCCCAAGATTCTGATAGAGAAGAAATCCGCACCTTTCCCTCTTGAAGAAAGGAGTTTACATCTTCTTTCAACCTTTCTTTATCTGTCCTTAGCTCTTGAAGCTTGGAATTCACAAGTTCTGTCAAACAAGACTGGAAAAACCTTTACCCACTCAGATGCCTTAATTGAAAAGATGATGAGATTGCAGGCAACAATATTTTTAAAATTTGTGGAGATTTGTTGATACTGCAAGTGCATAATGGTGAGAATCATACCATCTGTTCCTTGCAATGGAGGACTGCATTATCTGCATCTTTTCGGGCCAAGGTTTCCTAGGCAAAGAAAACATGTTCCTATTTCTTTTAGTGCAACAACAAACAAATGTTTGCATACAGGCTCTTTTTCTATACCCAAAGAAACACTATTTCTTAGAAAGCAACCACAAGCATACATTTGAAGACGTGCATTATTTCACCATGCAGCTAATGTAGTAGTAAATGCATAAAAACTATCATTACAAGGAAAATATTACCTTTTCAAGCTGAGCTTGAACAACAGCCAGTGACACACTGCAATTTTGCAAATCTTTTTGGAGAACTTCCTGCATAAATTTGAATCAACCCAAAAGACAAATCTTTAACACAGCTCAATCGATAAAGAGATCCTTAGCTAGAACACAAATTTTCATATCCAATAAGAGATGCATTCTCCATTCACAACACCTATTGCACAACATAATATCATGCATAAACAACAATTGAGATTGTTCAACAGGCACCATATCAACAGAAGCCACCTGCCACAATAATAATCCCCCAAAAGTCTAATTCATCATGAAAACAAAAACTGTGGACTGTTGTGGGTGAAGTATACCAGCCCTTCACATTCTTTTCAGTACCCATCCATGTGTAGTCCTTTGTAATGTCATAGATGTGCATACCCTGGAAATGAAGGTGTATACCTACCTAGTACCTAGATACCAGGGATGAAACGAAAAGATGAGGTTCATCTCCTATAAAATAGCAATCTTGCCATATCACTTATAGGAAAGCCTCCAATCAGAAGTCTTGAGCTAAAAATCTTATCTTGAGCAACCTTGCAGTACCACATAGTGATCATCTACTTGCCAAGAGCAACCTTGTAGTACTGCACCATACCACCTCTCTGGACCTCCAATCAGAAGTTCCCAGCTTGAACTCTTTCCTTCAGAGGGGATCTTAGTATTTTCATGATTGAAGTAATATCGCCCAACTTGTTTCACAGCCATCCCTTTATGACAACACTTTATTAGTTTTAACTGTGGCCTGCCTTTATCCTCAACCACATTACAGTATATTCCAGCTGCAAAACAGTCTACAATATTATGTACATTCATTAAAGCCCTGTCCAAACATGATGCTAGGTCTCCAAACTCTAGAAGGACCATATGCCACCTCATTTTTGTTAGAGAGTGGCATTCCCTGGACAGGCAGGTGCCGTTTTCAGCAGGCAGTCCACGTGGCAGGAGTGCAGGCAGCAAGGCAGATGACACGTGGTAGGTTGGCCAAGCGCAGGTGGCACATGGCAGGCAGTCGGACAACAGTCGGCGACCTGCATTGTTTTTCGTGTTTTTCCCAGCCTATTTATAGGCCCTAATTTCAACAGTCTCTATCAATTGTTTTCACAGATTTCACATTGCAGACCATGGAGACTGCTCTTGAGGCTGACAGCAAAGACTGAGATCTTCGAGGTGGAGACATACGCAGATATTCTTTCTGCACCCGTGTATAATTCTGCATCCTTAAACAGCATTCTTCATTGCAGATTTTCTGTATTTCACTGTCTCTCTCTTCTCTCTATGTTCACTCTTTTTCTTGGTCATTCACTTCCACATTGCTTCACTCTAACATGGTATCAGAGCATTGAAGGACTGCGACCTAGGGTGACCCATCTAAAGAGGAGATTTCAACGCAATGCAAGGCTTCAATTTCAGCGTTCAAGTGCGAGCAGGAGGCCTGCGCATCAGAAGAAGACTGAGGCGAGCGGGGCGTGCGAGAAAGGAGAAGATTTGTTGAAGTTGCTACTGGTTTTTGCTGTTAGAGAAGAAAGAAGGCTATGTTTTGGGCCTTCAAGTGCAGATTTTACCTTTTCATCGCCTTCGGTGGGTGAAGGAGGAGTGGGACAAGCGAACCATAGCTGTAGCAAGTTGTATTTTCACAGCCAAAGAGGCTGCTCTTTGTGCTCTGTGCAGGCATTGTAGATGAAGATGTCTTCTGAGGCCGAGACAGAGCTTCAAGCGATCATGGACCGGAAAGGGCCCGTCTTACCAACACTTCCATCAAATCAAAATCTCGATGGCAAGAACTACCGCATCCAGCAGGTCATGATGCTTGCCATCCTAGAGTCCTATGACGCAAGCTATTCATCGTCCTTCTCACGAGACGAGTCCAAACTCTCTTCCATTGAAAAGGTGGAGTTGGCAAAGGCTCAAGCACATTGGGATAAACTCAATGCTCTCATTCACTCGTTTTTATTTCTCTCATGTACTACAACTGTTATCTCTCATATTGAGCATTTGACGATGGCTTGGGAGATATGGCTGGAGCTTGATCAGATGTACAATCGGATGACTGTCATAAAGCGAGTTTCTTTGGAAGTGCAGATATGGACCATAAGTGTCATCAAGTCTATGCGGGAGCATATCAATAAGCTAAGGCAACTTCACATGTAGGTTTAAAACGCACAGAAGATGATCACTTCTAAACGCATGGCGATAGCTCTTATTTCACACTTACCGCCGTGGTTTTTATTCCACCTTGATTGCTTTAGAGTGGTCTGAGACTCTTCCATGGGAAGAGTTGGTTTCTATGGCCTTGGACCAAGAGGATCAACTAAAAGGTACCAATGCTTCGATATCTGAGGCCTTGGTTAGTCAGTCCTCTTAGAAGAAGGGGAAGGACCAAAAGAAAAAGGAGGGAAAATCTAAGGAAGACAAAGAAAAGGGGTTTACTTGTCACATTTGTGGCAAAACAGGTCACTAGAAGAAGGATTGCCCCGACAAGGAGAAGGAGGAGAAGAAGAATAAGAAATCTTCAAAGGATTCCGGAGCGGTGGCTACTCCCTCATCAACTGCTTTCCTTCACTTGGAGGTAGTTGAAGATTCAATCTTGACGGCTTCTGATGCTACATTGACAGCCCCATACACTCAAGAGTGGACTGTGGACTGTGGTGCCTCACGGCACATGACTCCTTCAGCAGCAATTGTTGCTCATTTGCGGCCTTTGAGAGGCCAGTTTCTGATTGGAGACAGTTCGTCTATTCCTATACAAGGACGGGGCAACATGCATTTTATCTCCTTTCGGTGCACAAGATTTGTGCCCTCCGCCTTTTGGTCAAATTTGATGTGGATTCTTTTTGGATTCTTAATCGTGGATCGAGACAAGTTCTTTCTTCATCAATGATACATCCACTATGAACAGTGAGTTTTCAATCTTCTCCTTGCCTTTTCTTGACATATGTGATTTAATCTTACGCCTCTACAACCCCAAACCTCACAACAATTTGAGATTTTCACTCAGCCGCCCTGCTTCCAATGTCTCCACAAGCACTATTCAAGAGAAAGAATGGAAGAGTGGGAGAGCTTCTTACATGTTGTTTGCTTGCTTGAACCTTGCTTCTTCTCCTTCACTTCAGCCTTGAAAACCAGTCTCTCAGTGGCATTGCTTTGATACCATGTCAAGAATTCTGTGGTGGGGAGACTTGCTTGAGCTTCTAACATACAATATATATCCTAACAAATTGTTCTACCTCATGCCTCAAATTTGGCCAATTAAAAAAATGCTCCACTACTTTGACTGTGGCATCAATACCTTTGTGTCTTGCATACGTAGGAGCATGACTTTCAGTAATATCTATGGGCCTTAACTGCTTTGTGACATACAATTGTCCATGCATCAAAAAAAATGCATCTCTTAGCACAAAGTGCTCATGCCTTTGGCCATTGCAAATCTAATCATAAACATTAGCAAAATCCAAATCAGTAGCACATTGATCTTTCATGGCATCTAATTCAGTGTGATAAGCCATGCTGACAGTTGAAATTTATGACTTATTTCATAGTGCATCAATCACAACATTCTTTTTATCATCAATATGTACAATGTAAAAATAAAACATAAAGAGAAATTTTGCCCGTCTCATATGCTTCTCTAACAACTTTGTCTATGTCAAAAAGTACCTCAAAGTTTGATGCTCTATCTGCGCTATAAAATCAATCCCCAACAAATAGTGTTTTCACGTAGACAGTGCATGAATTACAGCCAAGAGCTCTTTCACATTGACCTACAAATTCTTTTCTACACTATGGAGAATTCAACTCTCATAAGCCACAACTCAGTCATCCTGTATAAGAAGAGTCCCAATGTTGTTACCACATGCATCACACTAAACTACGAATGACTTTCTTAAATTGGACAACACAAGCACAAGATCTAAAATCATCTTCTCCTTTAACTTTTCAAATGCTGAAATTTCCACTGCTGTCCATCTAAATGGCACATTCTTCTTCTACAAAGCATGCAATGGAGATACAATTTCAGTGACCCACGTACATACTTCCTATAGTAAGAATATGAACCTAAGCAGCTGCGAATCTCATGCATATTTCTCAAAGGTGGCCATGATCGTTTTGGCTCAACCTTTGCATGGTCCATGCGAATACCATCAACAGATACAACATGTCCCAAAACGTGGATTTTATGCAAAAAGAATTCACTTTTCTTGTCATTGATAACCAGCCTATGCTTACTTAGTTCATTCAATACAATATCTAAGCATCTTCTATGCCCTGCCTCATTCTTTGAATAGACAATCATGTCATAAAATAAAGGAAAATCCTTCATGTGGCTTAAAGATGCAATCCATCATCCGATTAAAAGTGACAGGAGTATTTATAAGTCCAAAAGCCATAACAAGAAACTTGTACAATCCAAAAGATGTCGTAAAAGCTGTCTTAGGCACATCTTCTAGTCTAATGCATATTTGATGATACCCACTTCTCAAATCTATACGGCTCAATCAAGTTGTCCCTTGTAATCTATTCATAACATCATCGATCCAAGGAATCAGAAAGCAATTCTTTATCGGCTGAATCAAGTTGTCCCTTGTAATCTATTCATAACATCATCGATCCGAGGAAACAGAAAGCAATTCTTTATCGTGATCTTATTCGGAGCACGATAATCAATGCACATATACCATGAACCATCCTTTTTCTGCACCAAAAGCATTGGAGAACAAAAAGAAGATGAGCTGGGCTGAATCAGCCCTTTTTCTAATAGCTCATTCACCTGACTCATAATCTTCTGTTGGACTACATTGACTCTGTACGGTGGCTTATTAGGTGGACTACTTTCAAGGATAAGATCTATGCCATTATCTATTGGCCTTTTAGCTGATAGCTACCCTAGAAGTGACTGAGAGAAGCAATCAGCATACATTTTCAGAAATGACATGCGATTCTTATCTAACTTAGACATATTCCCAACATTCTCGCTACCATCTTTATCATTAGTAAAAACCAAGTACGCTGAAAGATTACTTTTTATTACTTTAGAAATGACAAGTGCTCCAAATACAACAAGGACAGATTCACCTTTCAACTTTACATCAAGTGTGAGTGCCTTTCCCTTATGCTGAATAGTAATCTTTTTTGCACGAGAATAAATCACTACGTATATATGGTCACACCATGGCATACCAAGCAATACATCACAACCCTCAAGTGGAGCAATGAAGAACTCTTCACTATCCACATATCCTTGTATATGTAATTGAAGCTTTCCAATGAGCAATGTGATGAACTCCACATGGCCTTTACATGCCATTCCAACTTCTCCCATGGGTCTTATCTCATCTTCTCTAATGCCTAGACAGACTACCATGTCAACAGAGATGAAGTTGGCTCATGCACCATTATCAAAGAAAATCAATACACACCGATCTCCAATTTTGCGCCATGCTCTGCACAACTTAGTATCATCATCATTGGGCTGATCACTAATAACATCGGGTACCAATTTTACTGATGTATTGGGCTTCTTTCCTTTAGAATCTCCCTAATTTTTTTATTTTCCAGCTTGCTGCTTATTGGGATAGTCCCTTGCAATGTGACCCTCCTGTTCATAAATAAAACATTTATTTGCAGCCATCCCCACATTGTGCCAATGTTTTCGAGCCTCTTCTTTGCTGATTTGGCCTATTATTAAGATGCTTCTCAGATCTGACCCTTTCCTCAGCCTTAAAAACAACTTTTTATTTGCCTTCTCCCTACTCTTTTGAAAGTCTAAATCCTTCCCACACAGCAAAGCAGTGGCTGTAGCAGCAATCTCTATGAGTTGAGACATGCTAGACATAGTGGATTTAATGCAAAATCAATGATTCCTTTGAGCAACCCACAAACCTATTTTTCCACTTGCTTATGAAGGGGTATGAGGTGATAAGAAGTAATAGACAGCAATGCATCCCAAAACTTCTTATTATATTGTTCCAAATTCTTACATTCCTTAGCATCCAGTTTATTCCAAGTTGTCATGATGTCTACCTCAAAGGTACTTATCAATCAATTCGATGCAAACATTTGCTTGAATTGTATCTACATTGATGATGCTCTATCTTGTATAGAAAGAGTGGACCACCATTGTAATGCATTCCCCTTCAAGAAAGTGGCTACCCCTTGAATCTTTGAGGACTCCGTGAAGTTTCCCCTTGAACCTATAGGCTACATCAAACTGATGAATGAAAGTCCAAGCTTTTAGCAGCTTAGCTATCCAAAATCCATTGGATTGCACTTCCATGATGGCCTTGCATTTGCGTTCCTTGTCCCGTAGGTACCAATGGTCTTGTTTCATTTGCATCTTTGGGAGCTTCAAATAAAGGCTTTGGCATTAACTTCGATGCACCTTACTGTCTCAAAGGTGTAGAAGATGTCTTCTTCTTCTTGCCGTTGTCCTCCTTCTTCGGAGCATTCAAAAATCACGTACACTAAGGATCCTTTGCCAATTCAGTAAAGAGATTTGATACTGTCCTCATCCAATTCGTAAACTAATCATCAAATTCCTCTTCACTTTGTTGGTCATCAATCTCCTTATGCCCTGAAGACCGTGGAACTTGCCCAACGGCAACATTTTCAACTTACTATCCATGGTGTCAGCCTTGTCCAAGGTCAAGCATTGCATTTTCTTCATTCCCATGTGAATGCTCATACTGAGAGGCATCATCACTACTTGATTGCACCTCACTGTATGAAGACATTGCTGTAATTTCTCAATTGAGAGCAAAAATCAGCACTAACACAAAGCTTTGGCTTACAATCAAGTGCCACAGGTGTAAAATATTACACGGCGCAGCAAACAGAATCTGAGAAAGAGATAGAGAGTACACAACAGATAAGAGGAGAATCAGTAAATTCTTTAACTCCAAACAACTGATACAAAGATGGCTCTGTCCACCCGTGCGCTTCCACTGTGTGAAGCTTAGATGGCGATCTAGACAGAAGATAGGTGAAGAGTTTAAGGCTAGCTGGAACAACAACTCTGACTAGGTGAAAGATAAGTAAGTGATGGCTGCGAAGGGGTTTAGCTTTTATAGCCCGCGAAGGTCGTTAGGTCGGCCTATTGACCGACCTACCATATGAGCCTCCACTAGTCGGCCAGGGAATATTGCCTCCACTAGTCGGCCAGGGAATATTCCCTTTACCATCGGGCCGGGAGCGCTGCCCCCGGACCCCCGAACAGTCATCTTTTTGCCATCCGATCACATAGACCTCATCTGATATACAAGTCAAGACTCAACCAATGTCCGGGCTCACATTTGGCTTCTCCTCATAATGGGGGCCTTACAACTTTGAGCACCATGGATCATTGGTAGCATCTAATGAGGGTGGGGCATTGATCATATCTAACAGGCCCATCAAATCAAGGGATTGAGTGGTATCCCGGCAATTGAACCATGAAACCAGCCTTCCTTCTTGGAAAGGGTGCTAATTCCCTGATTAAGCACTTAACTACAGCAATCAGTAAATGAATATAACTTGAAATGCATAAATTACCTTGATAATCTCAGACATTGGACACCCTGTTGGCCCCAAAACAAGTGCCCCTTTCAGTATTTCTTTAACTTGACTACTAATAGAATGAGTACAAGCTGAGATTCACAATCCCCTTTGTTGTTCCAAAAACCCCTTTTTACTGTGGCAATAATCAGCAATCAATTCGAATCAATTGCCCCTTGATTTTTCACCTAGGACTTGCACAAATGGAACCACCAACTAGCCAAATGCTGCCTCAAATTACAATGAATGGGCTGGCATCTAATTTCCCTAATAATTACACGAATTTCAGATGTTGAATTCAAAGTATGATGCCTTCGCATAGGTCTCGAGGTGGCTGTCAAACCCTAATTTCCGCAGAAATTTAGGGTTTCCAACAAAGATCTCTCAGCTGTCCACCAAATTTGGCTCAGATCTACTCAAAATGACTAAGAAACGTTGCGATCGCCTAAGAATGGATTGGAGAAGGTGAGAGAAAGCCAAGATGAGAGAGAAATCTGATTTTCTTCGCAAGGAAACCATAAATTCTGCTTGCTAACTACTTCGACCTGCATTTAATGCAGTCATTTACTGCCAAGCACCTCCAAAATGCTGTCACCTGATCAGTAATGTTGTTGCCAGCCATTGGAAGGTGACTTCTTGTTGTCCCATACCTGTTGAGGCCCCCAAATGGTTGTCTTCTACAGCAAATTGTTGTTCTCTGATTAGAAAATGGACCAACAGTTCTCTCTCTCTCTCTCTCTCTCTCTCTCTCTCTCTCTCTCTCTCTCTCCCCCAAGTTGTAAACTAACTGAACGGCTGAGACCCAAACCCCAGAAACGTTTTCTCAGTTTGAATGGGCATTTTTGCCAGGTGATAGCCTTCTAAACCCATTTTTCAACATTATCCAACCATTTAATTAAATTACAAAATTAAATCATCTTTAAAATTAATTTCATCCCTTCTGACCATACATAAAATTAAATGTGCCCATCCATAATTAAATTGGCTAGGCCATTTGCAACCTAGAGTGGTCCGAACCTCTACTGACCCTTTGACTGGCATTAATCAATTAATTAATGCTAGTCCCTAGTGTCACTACCGATACTCATTGACCAAATAATTGTCCCAAGGTCAAAACTGATACCGTGTAACCCCCAAAGCCAAGATACCATAACTTATCACAACTTTTACCTTGATACCCATTGCATCCTCAAGGTCCTTGGTCTGTTACCATGTAATCCCTACCATGTGCATCACATGTGCTTAAACAACCTTGCACATTTGATTGATAACCTAATCAAATGTTATTAGCAAGATTAAAGCATCTCAAAATTTCACGTCCTCGTAACAACATGTTACAGTTAACCTTGCAACTTTTGTGACACTACCTCCATCTAATGTGTCTAGAGCAGGATCAATATCAAGCAGTGTTGCCTCCACACCTACTGGGAACTTTGCATCAACCATGCGATCAACAGCACCACATGTGCACATAGACAAAGCACACTTGATACTAGTTGGAATCCAAAGAAGAAGAAAGAGGTGGATACATCAATGGCTCATTTTTTCTATCATGATCATATTCAATGGCTCATTTTTCCTATCATGACCACATTCAATGTCGTGCAATCAAGTCAAAGAATTCTAAATGGATGTGCAAGAGGATTGGTGATTATAGTTCTTCATATGTGTCTCTGTCATCAGAGACCTTGCACACCAATCTACTTGATGAGGAGAAGTGTCTTATTAAGCAAGCAGTATGGATTAGAAAGAGAGCCTATGGGCTAAAAATGGAATCACCTTGATTGCTAATGGTTTCTTGATTATGAGTTCACCTCATCATTACTCGCAAATACAACTACACATATCTTATGCTTTAAAAAAGAAAATAACTCTAAAATTCAGGATGATCTAAAGCAAATATATGCTATGGCGTTTCCTTTTGTGTACTTTTTGGAGAGTCATGGATGCTATGCACCCTACATTGGCAAGGTATACAAGGCCATGGATAGGCTGAATGAAAAGTTGCAAGAGTTAGTATCAAATGATGATGCATATGAGAAGTTATATCATTTAATTGTGATGAAATGGAACTCCTATGGCTCACCTATGCACACAACTGTGTTTTTTGTGGATCTTCAACTTCAAGGCAAGGGTCAGGAGAATGATACGAAGGTTATGGATGCATGGAGATTGATATTGTCTCGTCTAGTGCTTAATCATAGTACTAGATGAAAGATCAAAGACCAACTTTTATGTTATAGGACCTTTCAAGTTTCTTTTGGTTGTGGGGATGCACAAAGGTTGGCTGCAAGATTGGAACAACTTTATGATGGAAGGACTATGGTTCAAATGGTTCTAAGTTGCAATAGCTAGCCATCAATATTTTGAGTCAACCAATTAGCTCCTCTTGTTTGGAGCAATTGTGAAGTATATACACACACATTGCTTCAAAAAAGAAGAAACTGTCTTGGTGTGGAGAGGGGCAAATAATCTGGTATTTGTTAGTGCTAAATTATGGATATTATGTAATAGTATGATAGCAAAGCCTAATTCATTCACAAATGTTGGAAAATGGCAGCCAGCTATGGAGAGAGAGAGGAAAGACAATGACAGAAAGAGAGTGAGCTGAAGCAAAAAGAGTAGAGTGTACTTGCAAGAATGAAAGATAGAGTGAAAGTACAACTTATGTTTAGGTCAAGGGTTGACCTAACCAACCTTCCACCAACTAACTAGAGTTAGGTTTATTTTACTCTAGAGTCTAGTGTCACTACTTTAAATTTCTAAGACACTAGGTGTACACACCTTACATTGACACTTTAATAAGTGTCCACACCACACAAATTACATTGGGCGTTGCCCATAGAATCAGCAAATTCTAACAAACCCCCTGCAGTGCCAATGTGATGAAGTACAAGGATAATCAATCACCAAAGGGTAACAAGTTTAAGGACTTTCGAAAAGCCTCAAACTTCTCGCGTGGTAGTGCCTTGGTGAAAATGTCTGCAACATTTTTCTGTGTGGGTACATACATCAAGTTGATCTCTCCTGCATAGCATCTCTCTCTGACATAATGGTAATGCACCTCTATGTTTTTCGTGTGAGCATGAAACAAAGGATTTCGTACTACTGCAATAGCACTCTAACTATCAAAAAGAATAGGTGTAGGACCCTCCAATGGTAAATGTAGATCAACCAACAATCTGTGCAACCATACACATTCCACTGTTGCCGTGAAGGCTGCCCTGTACTCAGCCTCACAAGACGAGGTAGCCACTGTAGACTGTTTCTTGCTTAGCCATGAAATGCATGAACGGCCTAGAAAGAAACAGCGTGTTCACTAGTAGATTGCCTAGTATCTACATCACCAGCCCAATCTGAATCACTGTAAGCCTGTAAGTGCAAGTCTCCACCCCTAGGAAATAATAATGCATGTGACTGAGTACCTTGCAAATACCTGAAGATCCGCTTAACAGCTTGCCAATGTATGGTCCGTGGACTATGCATATACCTGCTCACCTGAGATACTACATACTGAATGTCAGGGCGTGCGTTGCAAAGATAAATAAGACAGCCAACAGCCTGGCTGTAAATTGCAACATCAAACATCTCTTCACCATCATGCATAGACAGCTTTAAGCCTGGCTCCATAGGAGTGCACACAGGTTTACAATCTTGCATACTAAACCTATGTAACAGCTTATCCACATATTGTGATTGTGACATGATGATACCATGCTGATTTTGGGTGAATTGAATCCCCAAATAATAGTGTAGGAAGCCCATATCTGACATAGCAAATGCATGTTTTAATAACCTTAAAATCTACAATTTTTTCTTTTGTAGGTCCAGTGAGCGGCATGTCATCTACATAAAGAATGATAATCAGCAAGTCCCCCCCTCATTCTTAATGTATAGAGTGGGAGCAATTAGACTATTTTTGAACCCTTCGCTAGCCAAATAAGTATCAATTTTGGAGTACCATGCACGAGGAGCCTGTTTGAGACCATAAAGAGCTTTATGCAGCTTGCATGCCATGTGCTCTTTCCCTTTAACCACAAACCCAGGAGGTTGTGACACATAAACATCCTCACACAAATCCCCATTCAAGAATGATCTCTTAATGTCCAACTAATGTACTTTCTAGCCATAATTTGTAGCCATAGCAATCACACATCTCACCGTACTCATATGGGATGTAGGAGCAAAAGTTTCTTTATAATCTATGCCTTTCTTCTGTGCATAGCCTTTTGCTACCAACCGCGCTTTGTACCTGTCAATTATACCATCAGCCTTGCGTTCGAGTTTAAAAACCCATTTTGTGCCAATGGCCTTGTTGCCAAGTGGTAAATCCACAAGATCCCATGTAGAGTTAGTGGCAATAGAGTCTAACTCATCCTACATGGCCTGCATCCAATGTACATCTTGCTGAGCTTCATCCAAGGAAGTAAGCTCATCATCATCCAATAGTGAGCTCATAAACGCATGCTCATCACAATCGTCTACTTCCGTAAAATCAATCAAATTGCACCCCCTGCATCATTTGCTGCATTTCCGGTAGCCCTTCTAGTGCGTTAAGGTATAGGAACATCCATTTTACTCTCCTGGAAATTCTGTAACAGCCATCTTGGGACTGTTTTGGCTGCATTTACAGCAGCCCTTTCATGCTGTTCTACTTCTTCCACTACATGTGGCAAACCATCATCGATACCCTGCTGTTTGGGAGTATATGGTACAGTAACAGCTTGCGGTATTAAGTCTATCCTACCATTTACAGCAAGCACAGACTCCAAAGTAAGTGGCAAAAGACCCTCAAAGACATCACCAATGTCATGGGTGCCTGGCATTTGAAACCGATCATGTGAAAATGCAGCATTTTCAGCAAATAGGACATCCCCACTGACAAAGACTTTCTTCGTGCGTGGATCATACAAGCGATAGCCCTTGCTCTCCAAACTATAGCCAATAAATATGCATTTTACAGCCTTGTCATCAAGCTTCCCACAAAGCTCTTTCGGAACATGTGCATAGGCTATGCAACACAAACACCCGAAAGAGTCTACTTTGGGTTTCTTGCCATGCCAAGCTTCGAACAATGTGATCGTCTTCAGTGCCTTAGTGGGTGCATGATTCAACACATGATTTGCACACTGAAGGCCTTCTAGCCAAAATTTATGAGGTAGCCCCTTGCTTTTTAGCATACAACGAGTCATCTCCATAAGAGTCCGATTCTTCCTTTCAACAACACCATTTTGTTGAGGAGTCATTCTAACAGTGGCTTGATGTGTAATGCCATGATCAAGAAAATATGTCTCAAAAGGACGAGACATGTACTCCCCCCCTCTATTTATGCGAAGTGTCTGCACTTTTAAATCAATTTCAACTTCAAGCTTTGCAACAAGATGTTTGAAATGCATGAACACATCGGATTTTGCCTTTAGCCCATATACCTATGTATACCGAGAGTAATCATCAATAAATGTAACAAAGTACTAATGACCTCCAAGTGCACGTGTCCTCATGGGACCACAAACATCAAAGTGAATAAGCTGCATTTTTCGGACAGCACGCATTGCATCATCCTTTTTGAAGCCAAACCTATGCATCTTGCCCAAAATACATCCCTCACATGCATGAGGAGGTGGAATCTCCACTGGAGGCAATGCATCTACCATATAACACCTCTGAAGGGTCTTCCAAAGCTCATGTGTCCATAGCAGGAATGCCATAGCTCCGCATTTTGCATAGCGGGCGAAAGAGTAGTGACTACTAAAGCATCATGAGACTATCTGTCATATGTATCCAACAAAAATAGACCCTTATGCAGGGTGCCGGACAGCCTAAGTGCATAATCCATCTCTCTATCTCTAACAATGCATTTGTCATTCTCAAAGATGACCTGAAAGCCATGCTTATTAAAAGCAGGGATAGACAACACGTTCTTTGTAATGCAAGGTACAAACAAGACATCTAGAAGCATGAAATCACAACCATCTGCAGCAATAATAGTGACTGTCCTAATGCCACATACATCATAATTGCTGATATTCACACATGTAACATGCTTCCTAGCAAGGGCTGAATGCAAAGAGGTAAACAAACACTTCCTAGAAGTGAAGTGCTTTGATGCCCCACTGTCAAAATACCATGTTTGCTACGTTTCAGCAGCATTAAATGCTGAATCAGCCATTGAAGAATCATAACTATATCTGAGAAATGCATAGTCCTCCTCTACAAAGTTGGCTGAAGTATCATCATCAGTACATTTGCTAGCTGATGTTTCTTGGACAGCCAAACCGGAGTTTTTTTTCTTCTCTTTGGTCAATCTCTTTCTACATTCATCGATATAGTGACCGGGCATCTTGTAATAATGGCATTTTCCCTTCTTTTTAGTCTTTTCTGTATCTTGGACAACCTTATTTGATGGCTGTCTAGCATCACCCTTTTACTAATTTTTTACATTTTGCTGGACTTTTCCTTTGCCTTTGAACTTGGAAAGCATAGCCACATCACTTGAACGCAATGCCACATTCTTCCGAGTTTGTTCCTCTTGCAGCAAGAGGCATTCCAACCCCACAAATATAAGGGGTTGCTGGTCCCCCCCTCAAAGACAACATCAAAGAAGTGTGGAAACCAAGATATGACTCTGAAAGAGAGTTCAGTGTGATGTTTACCAATTCAGCGGAACCTCTCCCTTTCCACTTCAGGGAAAGTATCGCCCTCATCAACATTGAATAGCTACTCACGCAAATCCTATATGTGAGTAAGGTGGTCTGTCATGCTATCACCTTCATCCATGGTCACATTGGCCAACTCTCTGCGGAGATAGGATATGCTGGCCTCATTGCATGCTGCAAACATACGCTCAAGTACATCCCATGCTTATTTTGAGGTCTTACAAGACTGAATGTGCAGAATAGTTGCCCTTTTCACTAACAAGGCAATTAAAGAAAGTGCATGTGCATCTTTTGAGTCCCATTTCCTCTGATACTCGGTAGGAGGGAGAGGAGGGACACCAACAATAGCAGCACCAATACCACCACCACCACCACTAGCAACCTATCCTCGAGCATTACACTAAGGTGTCTAATGTGCAAGACCTTGTCGCTGCAAATCACCTGTAACATAGTCCCATAAGTCCTATGCCACAAGAAGGTTATGGACCATAAAACTCTACAATAGGTAGTTTGAGCCATCGAGTTTGTCCTCTCCTGAGTGAGGACACCAAGGATGTTGCTCTGATCATTATTCCCCTGACATGCCATGTTGTCAATGATAGACAAAAATCTGTAGCCAAATACTTCAATGCTGTAGTATAGAGTATACTCCTCAGAGTACCAAAATCCCCCATGGGATTAAGAAACAAGTATCAAACTGTCACTCAAATGCCAAAGTGTACACAATGCCACCCAAATCAGCACTTAGCCAGTAAATTACAGCACTACACTGTTGTACCACACCCGCCTCAAAATGTGTGTCCATAAAAGTACAAAATACAACTTCTTAATGCTGATTCTTACCAAAATTTATTGAATTTTTCCAAAATTCTCTGCCCAATCTGACTGTAACAGCAATTAAATGCTATTGTACTGCTTGTTGCTTGCCTTGGAGTGCGTGTCGGACAAAAGCCCCAAATTTTTTGTGGGAATGTCTGAGAAATTAAGAAATTTCTTCGAATTAGTTGTCAATTCAAACTCCGGGAGCAAAAATTAGCAAAAGCCCCAAATTTTTGGGCAGCACGAGCTGAGATTCGAGAAGAGATGGCTGAAATAGACTGGAAATTCCAGAAATTTCGAGAAAACCCCAAATCTAAAAATTAGGGTTTCTGCACTTTTTAGGGTTTGCAGAAATTGGCAGGCAGGACTGAGAAAATGGCGGGCAGAGCTGAAAACAGCAGCAGGTCTTCCAAAACAGCAGCTCCTCAGGCTGTGCGCAGGCTGAAAACAGCAGATCTCAATGTAAATGACTGAGCTGGACAGATCTGGAGCTGATGGCTTAACTAGACACATCTGGAGCAGATGGACAGATCTGGAGTAGACAAGAGACGGCTCAGCTACAGCTCCTCCACTTCAGCAGCACCACACAGCAGCTCAAAACTCTTCCTCGAGCTGAGAACCAAGCTGGCAGCAGTAGGACCTTGGGCGGGACGGCACCAGCTAAAGGTGGCTGAATGGAATCCGCACGTACGAGCTGCTCTGATACCAAATGTTGGAAAATGGCAGCCAGCTATGGAGAGAGAGAGGAAAGACAACGACAGCAAGAGAGTGAGCTGAAGCAAAAAGAGTAGAGTGTACTTGCAAGAATGAAAGATAAGAGTGAAAGTACAACTTATGTTTAGGTCAAGGGTTGACCTAACCAGCCTTCCACCAACTAACTAGAGTTAGGTTTATTTTACTCTAGAGCCTAGTGTCACTACTTTAAGTTTCTAAGATACTAGGTGTACACACCTTACATTGACACTTTAATAAGTATCCACACCACACAAATTACATTGGGCGCTGCCCATAGAATCGGCAAATTCTAACAACAAAATGGAGGATACAGCAAGAGGAAACACACACTAATGCTAAGGGAAATGCAACAATTCATGGTATACATGATCATGAGACTGGCACTTAAGGAGCAACTCGGCCAGCCTCAAATCATGATGATCTCGAGTGATTTAGTTTGCTTATCATGACACATGTATATCATGATAGTTGAGGCATTGTGCCATGTTGGCGATGTCACCATTGATAGTTGTACTTGCAACTGCCCTTTGGGCCATTTTGACATTTTGCTTCAAACTTGAAAGTAGACTTTAGTCTTTAATAGGCTTCATTGTAGCCTTTTTGGTACATTGTTTTAGCTAAGTTCACTATTTAATATTTTATGCCATATGCATTTTATATTAACCAATTTGAAAGTTGAAATTCAATTTATAGTAACTAGACATATATGATATCTTTAAAGTTAAAATGCTCTGTCTTTATATAGTATATATCTTGGATTTAATATTATACATGAATTATGGGGGAAATAATTTTATTTTGAAAATTGATGAATTGTTAATGCTATTCTCGTCCCCCCATTCCCATTCCTTGGGTTTGGCATCCCCATCATCATCCACGTTCCCATTCCCCATTTCATGTTTCTATGACCCCCTCCATAGCAAAAGGTCATACTTATCATGGAGGTGATTCTCCCTAGCATGGAGACATAAATTTTTTAATGCTTTGCTTAGCATCTGATTTACTTATTAATCAAATGTGCAAATGTGAGGTACACATGTGTGATGCAAGACAATCAATTCACGATAATGGGCCAAGGATTCCAAGATATCAATTGGTGTCAAAGACAACAATTGTAATAATTTATATTGGACAAGTACTAGGTGTTGCTTGGTGTCAATTTAGGCCTAAAGCATTTATTTAAGCAATGTTAGTGGTGACACTAGAAACTAGATATTATTTGATAAATTAATGTTTGTTTGAAGAGCAATTCATGCACGTGACCACTTGGCAGTCAAAATGGCCTAGTGAATTTAATTGTGGATATGACTATTAATTTTCTAGGCAAGGACAATACTCAATTAATTTTCAGAATTATTAATTCTAAAAAAATTGCATTTAGAAGGCTCTGCCACTTGGCAAACTTGCCCATACAAGTGAGGGAAAGGCGATTAGAGGCTTCATTCCAACATTGTGGAGATTGGGAGAGGAGAGAGCTGTTGCTACAATTTTCCAGCCATTGGTAATCAACCCAACCATTGGAGACTGTAAGAGAGCTACAATTAATTGATTACGAGGCCATTGGACGTAGGTGAAAGTCGTTGTTGGTTGTCTACAAGCAGGTGATAGCAAGTGTGTGGCCCATAAGGACAAGCAACTACATGTGGGCCTCATGTTGATGTTAGAGATTGTCATCCCCTGGAAAGGCATTTTTCTCAGTTAGGGTGTGTACATATGCAGCTTTCCAGCCAGGCAGTCATCTGAGAGAGTTCTAGTGTGCGGAGCAGGTTTGCCAAGTCAGCAGCAGCCACACAGGATGCAGTCAGACTGCCACGTGGCAGTCCAGTCCGACTGCTATACAGCCGGCCAGTTTTTCTGCACAGTCAGCTGCATTTAACGCAGATGACCTGATTATTTCTTGGCATTTTATTCAGGCTATAAATAGCCTGCCACCAGCACAGTCTCTCAGTCTTGCAATTGCAGATTTCAGGGCAGAGATCGGGCAGATTGCAGCAAACTTCGAGGTGTCCAGCAGGGAGACATTGTCAAGGTCGAGATACGCAGACATACGGACTGCACCCATGTACATATCTGCATTCCTTTGTTTTCAGCATACTTCATACAGCAGATCTTCATGTTCTTCTGTCTCTTTCTCTCTCTCTCTTCTCTCCGTGTTCACTCTACTCTCTCAGTCTTGGTCCCACGCTTCCGCACCACTGCACTCTGACATGGTATTAGAGCAGTGAAGACAGACTGGCTGAGTGAAGAACCCATCTAAAGAGGAGATTTCAGCGCGACACAAGGCTGTGTTTCCTGCATTTGGACTTGGCAATTATGTCTATCAATGTGTTGTCAATGATATTTATATGATTATGGGTTATGTATTGAGCTTTTCTCAGTGGTTTATGCATTTGGTAGTTCTCTTCTCTTTACCCTGAGATCTCCTATGCGCATGATGTCTATGTCTACCACATGTCTGGTTATTAACACATTGCAGTTGTGACTGTTCATGGTCTTTCTTTCTTGGTTGCTCACAGTTGGTTGTTGGCATACAATTGCAATTTATTACAATAGCATGTCGTTTTAGTTTTATGCATTCTATCTACGGGCAGTCACTTGGATTTCACAATTACTTGATTGTAGTTTGTTTACAACTCACTATTTTGGTAGTTTCTCTTGCTTAGCCCTTGATTTGGTTGTGATTTTGGGATTGTTTTGCAATCATTATGTGCATCAGAACAAGGCTGAAGCGAGCATGGGCGTGCAGAAAAGGATCAAAGTTTGTGAAGTTACTACTGCTTGCTACTGTTCCAAGAGAAGGAAGGCTGAGTTTTTGGCCTTCAAGTGCAGATTTTACCTTTTCATCACCTCCGGCGAATGAAGGATGGGACGAGTAGTCGTAGCAGGCTATATTTTCACAGTCAAAGGGGGTTGTTTTTTGTTTTGTGCAGGCATTGTAGGTGAAGATGTCTTCTGAGGCCGAGACAGAGTTTTAGGAGATCATGGACTGGAAGGTGCATCCTAGTGGCTCTTCCATCAGATCAAAAGCTCGATGGCAAGAACTACCGCAACTGGAGGGTCATAATGCTTGCCATTTTGGAGTCCTATGATTTGGCGGAGCTTGTTACGAAGGCTATTCACCGTCCTTCACGTGATGAGTCCAGACTCTCTTCCAGTGAGAAGGTGGAGTTGGCAAAGGCTCATGCACATTGGGATAAACTCAATGCTCGCATTCACTCGTTTTTATTTCTCTCATGTACTATAGCTGTTATCTCTCATATCGAGCATTTGATGGTGGCTCGGGAGATATGGCTCAAGTTAGATCACATGTATAATCGGATGAGAGTCATGAAGCGAGTCTCTTTGGAAGTGCAAATGCAGACCATGAGTATCAACAAGTCATCATCCATGCGGGAGCATATCAACAAGCTAAGGCAACTTCAGATGCAGGTTCAAAAAGCAGGAAAGGTGATCACTTCTAAAGACATGGCTCACCATCGCGTCCGGAGCGAGCCAAAACTCCAACTTAGACTCTTACCTTGCCTGAATCGGGTTTCGAATGCGATAACTCTCCTTTCACAATTACCGCCTCGCTTCAGTGGTTTTTATTCCGCCTTGATTGCTTCAGGGCGGTCTGAGACTCTTTGGTGGGAAGAGTTGGTTCGTATGGTCTTGGACCAAGAGAAGCAATTGAAAGGAACTAATGCTTCGAAATATGAGGCCCTTGGTTGGTCAATCCTCTCAAAAGAAGGGGAAGGACCAAAAGAAAAAGAAGGAAGACAAATCTAAGAAGAACAAAGACAAGGAGTCTAATTGTCACATTTGTGGCAAAATAGGTCACTGGAAGAAGGATTGCCTCGACAAAGAGAAGGAGAAATCTTCAAAGGATTCCGGAATGGTGGCTACTCCCTCATCAGCTGCTTTCCTACATTTGGAGGTGATTGAGGATTCCACCCTAACGGCTTTTGATGCTGCGTCGACGGCCCCATTCACTCGGAAGTGGATTGTTGCCTCCGGACACATGACTCCTCCTTCAGCAGGTATTGCTCATTTGTGGCCTTTCCATGGTCAGATTCTCATTGGTGATAGTTCGTCTATTCCTATTCAAGGACGGGGCAACATGCATCTTATTCCAGATGGACATGGTGGTACCCATGCATCAAAGGTACTTTATGTGCCGGCTTTGAGGTATCATCTTTTCTCGATACATAAGATTTGTGCCCTCGGCCTTTTGGTCGAATTTAATGCAGATTCTTTTTGGATTCTTGATCGAGCATCGAGACAAGTTCTTTCTTCAGGTTATGAGGAGAATGGAGTCTACAAGTTGCGGTCTTCTTCTTCCTTGACTTCTCTTCTTCTTACCTCTCAAACTCAGTCCGAGCTTTGGTATGCACGGTTTGGCCACCTCAATTATGATTACCTTCAAAAGGCATCCAAGAACCAGTTTGTTCAAGGTTTGCCGGATATTGTGGTGAGCCAGCAACCTTGTGTATCCTACATCCGTGGAAAGTTGACTCGTAACGTTGTTCCCAACGAGGCTTCGAGGCGGTCTTCAGCACCCTCGGAGCTTATTTCTACTGATCTTTGTGGACCGATGAGGACGGAGTCCCTTAGAGGGAGCTTATATTTCATGCTAATTGTGATTGATTATAGCATGATGACATGGGCCTATTTCTTGAAGCTAAAATCAGAGGCCTTCTGCCACCTTAAGGATTGGTTGCTCTTTAAAGAGAACCAATCGGGGTGGAAGCTGAAGACCTTACAATTGGATAAGGACGGAGAATTTATTTCTAATGAGTTTGCTGGTTTTTGCGCAGATCATGGTATTCACCAAGAGTTTGCCAATTCCAACACCCCTCAGGAGAATGGCATCTTGGAGCGGAAGAATCGTAGTGTGATCAAGATGGCCCGTACTATGACGGAGCATTGTCAGACACCTCAGTGTCTGTGGGCTGAGGCTGTGGCTACTGCAATCCACATCCTTACTCGTTCCCCTACTTCCGCTGTTGTTGGTATGACTCCTTATGAGGCATACTTTGGGTCAAAGCCACATGTTTCTTATTTCAAGGTGTTTGGGTGTGATGTCTATGTTCACATCCCGAAGACATAGCGTGACAAATTTGAAGCAGCTTCCAAAAGACATGTGTTTGTGGGCTATAGCTTGCAATCTCAAGGCTACGGATTGTATGATCCCATTAAGCGAAATGTCTACATGAGCCGTGACATTCCATTCGTGTAGGTTTCAGCCCCAGAGAGGGGTGAGGACCACCCTATTCTTGGAGATCCCGGTGATAGCTGAACCCCAGTGACTGCTCCTCTCGAGCATGTGTCTCTTGAGGACTTTCTTCAGATGAGGAGCCCAGTTCCCAGCCACCGGATTCACCGATTGCTCATACGCTATCAGTAGACCTTCCAAAAACTTCAGCAGATGAAGAGCACTAAGGCAAGATCTGGCCTCCTCGTTGGGCCCGTCACATGCTCCGAGATTCAAGGATTGAGGGGATCCCTGAGGAGTGGCAACCGTAGGATGGACCGCGGAGGTCACAGAGGCACCAGGCACATTCTATGGAGCTTGTTTGCTCTAGCTACTGTTTGATGTCTCGTGTTATGCAAGATAGAGACCCTACCTCCCTGAAGGAGGCTTTACAATCTACTCATTGGCGGAAAGTGATGGAAGCCAAGTTCGAGGCTATTGAGCAGAATGGCACTTGGTACCTTGTGCCTCGTCCCTCTCATAAGAAGGCGACTGGTGTCAAATGGGTCTTGAAGTCCAAGTACCATAGTGATGACTCTTTGGACAAGCACAAGGCTTGCCTTGTTGCTAAAGGTTTTGCTCAGTGCCCAAGTATTGATTTCCATGATACTTTTGCCCCCACTACTCGTATGGTGACGATCCGTGCTGTTCTTGCCTTGGCTGGTCATAGGAGATGGCCCATTTTTTAGTTGGATCATGGATGTGAAGTTAGCGTTCTTGAACAGTGATTTGAAGGAGGAGATTTATGTAGAGCAGCCACCTGGCTTTGGTTCCTCAGCTGGGAAGGTTTACATGTTGAAAAAGGCCTTGTATGGCCTAAAGCAGGCTCCGCTTGCTTGGAACGACGAGAAGATTGATTCGTTTCTCCAGGCAAAGCTAGGATATTAGCGCCCTAGGGCCAATCCGCAGCTTTATGTGCACACTTCCGAGTGTGGCCGTGTGTTGTTTGTTTTGTATGTTGATGACTTGATTGTTACAAGTGACCATGCCCAGAAGGTTGAAGAGATGAAGGCAACCTTACATCACAAGTTCGAGATGACGGATTTAGGACTTCTCAATTTCTTTTTGGGCCACGAGATTTATCAGACTTAGTGGGAAATTTTCATCTCTCAGCAGAGATATGCACAGAAGCTCTTGGTGACTTTTGAGATGGAAGATTGTCAGTCCATTTCTACTCCTATGGATCCGAACTGGAAGGCCACTTCACACTCAAATTCTCCTTTGGCAGATACTACCCGCTACTGTCAATTGATTGAATCGTTGATTTGGCTCCTCAACACAGATGTTGATCTATGTTTTGCTGTAGATCTCTTGGCTAGGTTCAAGAGTGCACCTCAGCAGGTGCATCCGGCAAGCTGCCCAAAGGATACTACAGTTCCTGAGAGGGATCTCAGACCTAGGGATTTACTATCCAGCAGGTACAGGTGCTTCCGATCTTGTCCTTGCACCTTGGAGTGATTTGGATTGGGCTGGTGATGTGGACCATAGGCGGCCTATTACAGGCTATTGGTTTACCTTGGGTGTAGGAGTTATCTCTTGGAGTGGCAAGAAGCAGCACATAGTAGCCCTATCTTCGACTGAGGCAGAGTATCGAGCGGCGTCTTCAACCACATGTGAGACTGTGTGGCTTCGGAGATTGTTGGAGGAGCTTGGCTGCCCCCAGACTCGTCCTACTATTCTACGGTGCAACAATGAGAGTTGCATTGCCCTGGCAAGGAATCCCGTATTCCCTGCCTAGACGAAGTACATAGAGATCCAATACCACTTCATCAAGGAGAAGCTTTTGGATGAGACCATCGATGTGGAGTACTATAAGACTCAGGATAATCTTGCAGCTCTATTTACGAAGGTGCTTCCCCAAGCTCTACTTCACCGACATTCTAGATCCCTCAGTCTTATGCCTCGTCCAAGATCTGAGGAGGGGTGTTAGAGATTGTCATCCCCTTGACAAGCATTTTTCTCAGTTAGGGTGTGTACATAAGCAGTTTTCCATCCGGGCAGTCATCTGAAAGAGTTCCCGTGTGCAGAGCAGGTTTGCCACGTCAGCAGTGCCACAGAGGATACAGTCGGACTGCCACATGGCAGTCCAATCGGACTGCTTTACAGTCGGCCAGTTTTTCTACACAGTCGACTGCATTTAATGCAGCCGACCTGATTATTTCTTGGCATTTTATTCAAGCTATAAATAGCCTGCCACCAACACACTATCTCAGTCTTGCAGTTGCAAATTTTAGGGCAGAGATCGGACAGATTGCAACAGACTTCGAGGTGTCCAGCAGGGAGACATTGTCGAGGTCCAGATATGCAAACATACGGACTGCACCCGTATACATATCTACATTCCTTTGTATTCAGCATACTTTATACAGCAGATCTTCATGTTCTTCTATCTCTTTCTCTCTCTATCTTCTCTCTGTGTTCACTCTACTCTCTCAGTCTTGGTCCCACGCTTCCGCACCGTTGCACTCTAACAGTTGATGGTGGGCTGCAATCATTGAGTCATTTCCAACAAACCAGCGGTAAATGTGAGCACCTTCTCATAATAGAAATTGGAGGTTTCTCTCTCCTCAGCTTTCTCTCCTCTACAAGAAATCCCTCAATAAATTTCAGCCATTTTCATGAGCCTGTGAATAGCTATGTAGCAAAAATTAGGATTTAACAACCACCTCAAGTCCCATGCCAAGAAATTGAAGGCTTAGTACTCGAAATCAACCAGCTCGAATTCAAGGAATTGCCAAAGATTTCAAGAAGCCAGCCATCCCAGATTTGGGGTTAAATTTGACCAGCCACCAAGGGCCAATTGAAGGCCACAATCCCAATCAAACCAAAATGCAAATTGATTTGAAGGCTTGCTATTCTCTTTTGGTAGTAAGAGATAGTGGATAATGAAGGAGATTGGAGTTAAATCTCAATGTACTTCATCCAATTGCAATACAAGCTAGAGAAATACCAAAGGGGCACTAGTGTTGGGGCCAAGTGAGGATCCAATCTCCAAGATTGATTAGCCACATCTATATTTCAGTTTATATGAATTTTATGCTTGCTGGAATTAGTGCTTCATCAAGCTACTTATCACCCTATTCAAGAAGAAGGCTAATTTCACTCTCTATAAGTTGTTGCATCAATGGGGGATTGGTTTGCATTTCAAGAGCTACTGCACTCAAAGAGAGACTACAAGGATCAGGGGAGCGAGAGTTCTGATTGAAGCCATGACGGAGGGAGTCCCACCAGATTGGCGGATAGCTACAAACACTTCTCAGACTTCGATTGGTCTCTTCTCTAGAGGGGACATTCTTCTAGCAGCCATTGCAACTAGTCGACATTTACTTTTATGGATAAGGAGGACAGTTGCTTCTAGTGAGAGGACCTTGACCAAATAGCATTCATTGGATGCTCCAAACAAAGGACCAAAGTAGTGGCACACTTCAAGAGGAAGTGGCACATTGACCCAAACCTAGCAACCTATCTTGTCAATGAATGGAGATGGTTGGCATATCAAAGGAGGCCTTTGTAATCTTAGTAGGTCCTTGGACAACTGATGTGCACCCTTGGCCAATGCCTTAGCTGCTTTCAAGGGACACCTCTAGATATTGGGGCTGAGCCATGCTTATAGTCCCTTTCTAATTCCAACTTTTGGCTTGAGATTTTGTTTTTGTTGTTTAGAAAGACTATTCCAAAGATACCTACACTACAAGGGATTAGGTCCATAGGTGACTGCACACATCTTAAATGAGAAAAAAAAATTATGGGTCCATCTAAGTTCATAATAAATAGTGTGTTAGGAGACTGCATCCAGAACTATGCTTATTTCATAAAATATAAATATGACTTTTTTTTGCACTTCTGTATGCAATTTAACTTGCACGTTTTGCGTTCATTTAAACATTCACTTAAACACACTTTGATTTACAATTTTTATGCATCATTTAATGCTACTATGAACAATTTTAAGCCAGAAAAAAAAATCTATGGAGCTACTAGCTACAAACCTATGGCTACAAGCACAAATTCTGTAACCACCAACTCCTTGGTTTTTTTCTGCCTAAATTGCATACTCATTGGGTTGCATCCAGCTTTACAAATTGAATGCGCATATTACGAAAAGATTATGCAACATAGATTGAGACAATTGAATGTATACAACAAAAATGACCAAGAGTGATGTACTACTTGAAATTTATTAAAGATGTATACATGATTTTGAAGCCAACTAGTATGGCTTTGGCAAGTACAACCGATTCTTTGCTACATGGAAAGGATTCAAGCTTCCAAGATGATGATGAGCTGTCCGGGAAGTTTCAAAGGCTAAAAAGAGGGGCTGATTTGAAAATAGGATCGAGAAGACGCAAAAACAGCAAGGAAAAACTTGGAAAACACTTGCACAATGCAAGGAGTTAATGGCTGCAAATAGATGCTTTATATGTGAACAGGAGGGGTACTTGGCAAGGGATTGTCCCAATAGATAGCAAGCTGAAAATAAGGAAGATTAGGGGTAAAGTTGCTGGGGGATACTTTGGTGAAATTTCAGAATTATTCACCAATGGATGCCAACTAGATGGAAGAGCGAGACTTTGCAAACCACTCTCAATTATTGCAACTCTACCTAGAAGCCTTTTAGTTGGCGCCAACTTTAGATCAGGCTTAGTCAAGCTCAGCAAAGCTTAGAAGGTCCAAAGCATTGCCTAATACTGAAGGGGGAGGTAGCACTTCCATCCCTCTAGATGGACACATCTAGTATATAGTGGATCTCAAGTGTATTCAGTATGCATCCAAGGTACTATTTGCTAACAATATGTTTGCTAGGAGGTCAGTAGTCACTGTAGTTGGTATGCAAGTGGTTATGGTTTTCACTACAGCTCTGAAACTCTGCATTTGCATTAGTGTATGATCATTCGAGTATGGTCATCAAATTATGATCATCAAAGGCTGATTATTAGTTGCTGACTTTCAGCATATGATCATTATTTTTCAATGGTATTCAACCAGTTTTTATGGACAGCAACATGTGAAGTAACACCACTAATAGTACAGCCATGGTTTATGCTTAGTTTATGCTTTACTGTGGTTGTTTGGTTAGAACATTTCTGAGAAAAAGTTGATGGATGCATCCACACGGGTTCTGACAACAATTAGAGTTTCTTTTTGTATGTTATGACTTAGTTATGAGGGCGCGAAATTTCTGCGCTAGTTCCAAGCTAATGAGTGCTCAAGATCACTTGGGTGATAAATTGGCTTGGCCAATTCAATTGTTGGCCACTCATTTTATTTTTTTGAGCCATAAATAATTATTAAATTTATTTTCAAATTTAATCTTCTGAAAATTAATTTAATAAAGTTGAATAGTGCTGCAAATTGTTTTGGAAGGCTGCCACTTGACAAAACTTGCCCATCCAAGGTGGAAAAACGCTTGAGACTGGGAGAGAGAGAGAGAGTAATATTCAATGGTACTCAGCTGGTTTTGTGGACAGCAACATGTCTTATGATGCCATTGATGTTTCAGCCATGATTTATGCTTGGTTTTCGCTATACTATGGTTTCGTTTTGCCTGATGAGTTGAGCTCATGAGAAATGGACATGTTGCATGATAATCTGGCAATGTTTTTGAGATTCTTTGTGAGTCTTATGTTATGTTATGTCGGCTAATAATTTTCAGCATATGTTGGGCATATGGAATGATTGAACAGCAGTGCGCAATGTTGTGTTGACTATGATGCCCTATGGAAATTCCAGTGTAGTACTTTGCTTTTGATGCATTTGGCAGTGTAATCGAGGACAATTGCAAGGATTTCAAGGGGGAGGGCTGTCATGAGGACATGTATTTTTGAAACCTCACTTAACATATGGATTAATTTTTAATCGCATGATTAAATGTTGCACATGTGAGGTGCAACTGGGGTTAGAGTAAATTTGCGAGCTCGGGACCCGAGAAAATCACGGGATGTCAAAGGCAAAAGTTGTTATAAGTTATATTGCATAGGTACTTGGTGGTATCTGGTATCAATTGTTGGACTAGGTCATTCATTTGGCCATAAGTGTCAATTGGTAACACTAGAGATGTAGCTTTTAATGATACATAATGCCAATCTAATGGTCAAAGATGGCATAAAGAGACTCAAAAATGAAATATGCCTAGGCAATTTAATTATTGGCCAATCTGATTATTTTTCTCGGCACTGAAATAATTATTACATTAATTTTCAGTAATTAAAGACTAGAAATTAATATTTAATGATGGATAATGTTGAAAGCACCATTTGGGAAGACTGTCACTTGGCATACTTGCCCATACAACCTGGTAAAAGGCTGAAGAAGAGGAAAAACGAGATCATTCTTGTTGTAGCAAACGTGGGAGAGTTGTGAGCAGCCATGGCCAACCTATTTTCAGCCATTGCAACCAGCCACGAGTGAGTTTTGAGGAGGTGATTGCAAATTCGGACCCTCCACAACTGGGCGATTCCATCCAGGTACAAGGTGAAGATGTCTCAGATATAGGTGACAGCATTTAATGCTATTGTGGCAAGGAAGCAGCTGCATTTGGCTGATTTTTCAATCATTCTTCGTGACAAAACTCTGAATTTTCTCTCTACAGCTTTCTCTCTCATCTCCCAACCATTTCACAGCCTTGCTCCAAAGATCTCAGCATTTGGACCCTTGGAGGCTGAGAAATTGCAAATATCTCTGTTGTAAACCCTAATTTACAGTAGAAATTAGGGTGTAGCAATAGCCTCAGAAAGAGTGCAAAAAATGAAAAGCTCCAAGATTTTTCAAGGCTGAAGGTGAATTTCAACTAAATTCGGGTGGAAGACTATAGCCAGCCATTGAAGTTGGGGCATTTCCATCGTCTATGAAGTAGGTGAAGGCCAATTAAGTGATCCAATCAAGGGGCAAATTAGATTGAAGACTTGCTGGTCACTTTGGACAGCAAGGGGAGTTTGGATTGCGAAGGGGATCGGAAGAATCCCATTGTAAATCAACTTCTTCTTCAATAAAGCTAAAGAAATAATGAAAGGGGCACCAATTTTGGGGCCAATCACGTGTGCATTGTCCAAGATCAGTAGGTAAATTTGTATTTTCAGATCTAACCCCCCAGGTACTCTTTGGCCTCCACCCTGCGGATCTAGGTCCCCCCACCCATGCAGCTCCAACCTAACGCAATCACCCATGGCGCCCGGTGCCCTACCACCGTCAAAAACTAGACCCCCCCGTCCTCACTATCTTATCGCCCCCCCCCCCCCCCCCCGGTTGCTCCTTCCACTTGCAGCAACAACATCCCCTTCTCCGACAGTACAGCAGTGTGTTTGGTAGGTTCTCAAAAGGGACGCGCAATGGAAACCTCTGGTCAGACGCCGGTGCATTCTACGAGTGCCCCCCAACCAAACACCTTGCACGTACTCCTCTTTGAGGAACAGCTCTTAGCAATCCGTGCCACAGAGCTGGAGCTAAAAGAAACAGTGATCTTTGGATAGGTCGTAGGACACTCCCCATCCAAGGCTCAGCTTAGGAACTGGCTTCACTCCACGTTGCGCATCGGCATGGCACAGATAGTGGAGATGATTCTCATGGGGCAAGGAATCTTCATGGTACGACTCACCTCAGCAAACGCAGCCCAAGAGTTAGTGGCTAGTTCACCCTATGCCTTCACGAAGGGGGTCATTTACATAGTCCCTTAGTACAGTGGTTTCTCAGTGGAGGCATTCGCGCTCCACAACAGTTTCCTTAGACATCCGGTCACCCTACTCTTCCCCGGACTAGCAATAGAGTATCGTCAGCTTATGGAAGACTTTGGACGGCTCTTCGGCACTGTCCTTCCCGCCTCTTTCGCAGACGTAGTGACAACCATAGGAGTCCCAAAGGTACGTGTGGCAATGAAAGAGACAAAGAACATACCACAGTTTCTAGAGATTGAGGCAGGCACACACTCCTTCAAGCTATAGGTTATTGTGACGGGGCAGCCCGGGCAGTGCCTGCGTTGCCATGACTTTGGGCACCTGGCAGCAAAGTACACGTGCTGTGGAGCCAAGGCAGCTTCACTGACAGGCCCAGAGCAGGAGACAGCCTCAGCTAAAGGACAGCGATGTAGACAGCAGGTCTGGGATCACATCCCGTCCCTCGTCATAGAGGAGATGGGACGCTCCCTCCTAGTCCCCCTTCACAAAGAAGGAACTAGAGGAGGCTTTCCATACATAAGAAGGGCAGAAATGCCCGGGAGAGGATGGCCTTTCTAAGGCTTTCTTCACTACCTACTAGGAGGTGGTGAAGGACCCCTTACTGATGGCCTTCCAAGAGATTTTCACTTCAGGACAAATACGAAGGACACTTTCAACAGGCCTCACCAGTCTTCTCCCCAAAGAGAAAGACTGGTTGGAGCTTTCCCAGTGGAGACCGATCACCTTACTCTCATTGGCCTATAGCACTAGCAAAGATGATTGGTAGGCGACTACACCTTGTGCTTCCAAACATCATCCATGACACACAGACAGGCTTTGTCTAGGATAGGAGCATCCTAGACAATGTATTCACCTTCTTTGAGGCGACAGAGTAGGCTCAACACAATGGGCAGGGACTGGCTGTACTACTCCTAGACTTTGAGAAAGCCTATGACAAGGTGGACTGGGATTTCCTAGAGGGCACCATGGTGAGGTTGGGCTTCCCCCAGGCATGGATCCGAGGGGTCTCCGCACTTTACACATCAGCTACCAGCAGGGTTCTCATAGGTGGGAGGCAAGGGGAGGAGTTTCGGCTGGAGAGATCGGTCTGGCAGGGCTGTCCCTTGGCCCCATACCTATTCTTACTCTTTGCAGAGGCGATGTCTCACTTCCTCAGGTCACGTGTGAGCAGGTTATGCGGCCTCCAACTTCTAGTGTGAGAGGAGACGGAGTTATTAGACTCAAAGTATGCAAATGATATAGCACTCTACATAGAGGACGATGAGTTGATGCAGGAGAGAGTGAGACTGGATCTTGAGGTGTTCTGTACTGCAACGGGAGTGAAAATCAACTGGCGAAAGTTGGTTGGATTTCTTACAGACCCGGACTCTAGCACGGAGTGGGGAGTCCACCTGGGATTTAGATGGGTGAGCAGAGAGCAGACCGTCTGTTACCTAGGGTTCAAGGTGGGACTCGACATCACTCCCGCCCAACAATTTCTTCCAGTTCTCGACTCTATTCGGGGTAAGCTGACCTACTGGAATACTGCTCGCCTCTCCCTAGCACGCCAAGCCCTAGTGGTTAACCAAGTCCTCCTAGCAACGGCCTGGTACATTGCCTCGTATTGGTGCTTCTCCTCATCCTGTGTAGTTCAGCTTCGCCGCCTATTAGTGCGGAACTTTCTTTGGTCCGGGTCAGATAGTTCCAGGGATTCCCAGGCCAAGGTGACATGGGCGACCATCATCCGGCATTGGTCAGAGAGAGGGCTTGGGATCATAGACCCAGAGTATCAGAGTATGGCCCTCTTGGGCAAGCTAGTAGTCCGCAGCCTCACACCAAGAGGGCAGACCTAGAAGGTCCTATTGCATGAGGGGCTTCAAGATTGTAGACCGAGCTTGGTGGTGAGTGGAGACAGTCCCTGGGATGGATCTTCACGACAGCCCACATCACCCCCCCAGATCCCCCTTCCTACGCAGCTTGCTCCATGTGTAGCAGGGCTTCCGTAAGGCCCTAATCCAAAGCCCCCCCAGGCTGCGAGAAGGAGATAGACCGTTAGCAGGTGATCTAGAACCCCCAGTAAAAGATCAGGAAGGGCCACAGATTGGCAAGCACCCCCACATCCAGTGGACCTATTGTAAGGCTGGCCCAACTCGTACCATGAGGACATGGCGGGAGATATACAAGATGGTGGACGAGGAGGTGCTAGAGCGAGTATCAGGGTGCCAGAGAGAGAAGTGGAGTTGAGGAGAAGGGAGATAGACGCAGCAATACCTCAGGAGTGGCTTGCACCCCCACAGGAGCCAGTAGAGCCCAGGGAGGTATGGGCCGCAAGGTTTTCACCAGCAAATATCCCCCTACAGGTGGCAAGTAGAGTGGACGGCGCTCCACCTGGATCTTCTTCACTGTGCAAGAGGGGGGGCATCTGGCCCTTGATAGAGGACAACAGGATGAATCCTAAGGGGATAGTTATCCTTTCATGGAGGAGGATTCGGGTGATTGACCTTCAGGGAAAGACATGGCGGCTGGACTCTTATGTCTTCTGGGAGAAGCTCAGGGAGTGGTGGCTCTAGATTTGGGAGAGCAAGCCACTTGATGAGCTGGAGTGGTATCCGAGAGAGTAGCTATGCTCGACTACTACGGTCGCCAAGAAGCCATCGAGGTTCCTAGAGTACACAACCAGGATTGGTAGACACATACTGATGCAGGAGGACATGGATTGGGCACAGCAGGCACTGGGCAAAGCACAGCATCACGAAGCCTTCTGGCGTCGCCTATGGAACAGTTGGAGGCCAAGGAGGGTATTTTATTTCTTATGGTTGGTGGCACATGGAGGCTTGGAGGTGGGAAGTTGGCTAGCCCAGATGTAGAAGGAGGGAGGTTGCAAGCGCTACACACAACAACCTCTAGAAAACCCAAAGCACTGCCTTTGGTCATGTGAGACGGCGCAGCTTGTGTGGAGAGGAGCATGCCACATCCTTCGTCGTATAGCACCCAGCCTTGGATGTATCTCATGGAGAGCTTTCTACTGGCAAGCAATCAGCCAGGGCCGTCACCTTCTATATGAGGCCGGAATGCAAGACATGATATTCTTTAGAGGCAGGGTCGTGCGCAATGGTCGGTTTGGAGGCTCTACCCATCCGCCAAGTACTGGAGCCTACAGACCGTTCTGAGGTATGGGAGATAATAGGGAGTCTTACTGGATGGCATATCTGGAAGGCGCGGCGTCAGGAGACTTTTGGAGGAGAGAGACTTTCAGTACAGGCGACCTTAGCAGAGCTCTGAACCTCCATCATCCACTCCCTCCACGGCTGATGGAACCAGGTGCAGGGCAAGTCCAAGGCTCGTCAGGAGCACCATTGTCATTTCATGCGCACTTGGGGCGGCCATGACCTGTTTTTCGTGATGGAGGCAGGCAACCCCAGATGGCGATACACCCCTCCTCCATGGCTTCTTGCCCCAATGCCCCCTAGACCGCCCTAAGAGGCTTGTACATCTGATATATCTGTGACTCTGCATCACCTACAGCTATTCAGGTTTTTTCTGAAGTAATATAATTAGCCACACTTTATTTGCAAAAAAAAAAAAAAAGGCAGGATCCTTCCTCCAAAAGCCAAACTTTACTTCTAAATGGCTGGCAATATTTGCACAAAAACAACCTGATCGGCAACATAAACCATACCAAGTCTTCTTTTGCTTGCTTTAATTGAAGTTGAAGATCTCTATTCATCTCTCCAAAACTCCACAAATGCTCTGAATCATGTAAGAGAACACCAGCCCTATTGTGAAAGCCTTCAGTCGCACAGAAACCAGTGGCCTGTTCTCGCACTTTCCACATTCTTTCAACCACCTGTCAATCTCAATACCCTTTGTATTAAGAGGTTACTGGAGTTTAAAGATTGTCAGAAATAAATAATGGCCAGTACTTGTACCTTCTCATAAGCTTCACATTTCTCCTGTGTTTTGTCCAACTCAGTCTGAACTTCGAGAGACATGCTCTGTACTTTCCCAAGTTCTGCAGTAACCTCACCCAACCTGTAGTAAACAGGAATCAATGGCAACTTGATTTGAATTAAACTATGCACATCAAGACAAATCCTCCCTTACTCAGGTGGCTTGCTGTTTCAATAATAGATCAAGAATGAACCCTATTATACCTGTCCTCTAATTCACTGATTTCTTCTGTCATGGCATCTTCTTTCCTTTGAAACTTTTCAACCTAGATTACCAAGTACAAATACAATCTACTCTGGTGTTAGTAAGGACATATAAATATATGGTATTAATAAGCGCACTATCTACTAAAGACATGTAAATATACCTCCAATATACAACGATCTCTATCAGAGAGGGCAGCAGCTGCTCGAGTTTGGAAAAACTTCACCTCCTTTTCTAAACTGTTGTTCTGCCATACAAACAACTGGTTCATGTTTTTCCCACTCTGTTAACAGAAGCTTTCAAGCTTTTCTAGACCCCAATCAAAAGTGAAAGAAAGAAAATAAGAGCACACTTGAGCAGAAAGGCACAAAGACAAAGGAGTGAGTCATTGCATCAGATTTCTGAGTTCAGATTTACCTTTTCTCTTTCTGATTTAAGCAGTTCAGCAAACTTACTCTGTAACAAACAGGACATATGAGAGAAAGAAATGTGCAAGGTATCAATTTACCTTGCAAAACTTAGATATGATGGTTTAAACTGTATGTTATGGTGCTACTTGACTAAGTTCTAAACCATCAACTGCATGGTGCATTGCATAAACTACAGTCGAAAGAAGTGCAGGCCTAACTGTGACCTATCAAAGACTTTAAACAATCCTAGGTAAGAGCAATTGTTTTGTATAAACAGATACTACCTTGATATTATAAACTTCTGATAGCTCTTCTTGCAATTTCGCATTTTCCTTTTTGTAAGAATTCAGTTTCTGTTGGCATGCTTCAAGCTCATGCTCCAAAGTTGTAGACCTGACACAATATTTCAACTTAGTTTATTGATGTTTTCATTATTTAAAAACAAACGAAGAAAATTAGCAGTAGGAAATCATTGTGACTAGTATTTTTTATTAAGTGACCTGAAAAATAGCCAAACAGAAACAGCTATTCTGTGGCTAAGGTTATCACACCTTACTCTTTACAGATCTCATGATTATGAAATTGGAATTCGGTTTTCAAAAGTCATTTTCAAGTTTTGAGGCATGTCAGAGCTGCTCCCAGTGTTAGATTAGTCAAATTCCATGTACAAATTTTTTCTGCAATGTTTTGCAACTCCACATCTAGAGATCTTTCATTTTCAGTTGCGGTTTCATCGGTTCCAAGCTCTGAATGGATTTCATGATATGAAGGGAGAAGAAAGTAAAAGGGAAAATTTTAAATGGGAAAATGTGTGGAGATATGCCAGGGTTTGCAAAAGAAGACATTGACACTACAACCACAATTGAAACAGAAAGAGCTCAAACACAAATAGAGAAGAACGAGAACTTTGAAGTGAATAAATGAATGTTGTAAATGAAGGAAAGAGTATACAAGATGCTCAAAGGCAGAGCTGTCCAACAGCCGATGACTCTCATGGGAGCAGACTGAGGGAGCAGTCAGAGAGTGATATCCACCAAACATAGATCCCAAGTGATGGAACCACTAGTTAGAACTCAGATTATGTTGAAATAGAAGGGCAACAGGCTCAAAACCAAAACACAGCAATGTCTAGGGCTAGAATTGGTAAACGCAGCAATGTAACCATCCGAGGATGATGTCAGCTGATCAGTAACAGCAGTAGGAGGCTGGGCAACAAGGATAGAAGGTGAAGCTGATGTAGATTGGGCCTGCACTGCAATAAACACAAGCTGTATCATGCTCACAAAGAGGTTGGACAGCAGGGTGGCTTGCACAAACTGTAAATGCAGCTGTTTGATGGCTCCACATCAGGTCACTAGCACCTGGAGGCAACAGGCAGCAATGGTGGACAGGGCACCACGGGCAGATCATGGATGATGATGTGGCAACAGTTGCTATGGGTTGGACAACTAGTGGAAGGAGAGTTGATGGCTGAAAACCTACAAAACAAGGGATGACCTGAGTGGCCAAGCAGCCTCCTATTTATAGATATGGATCCTCCCAAATTTTGGGTGTTTGCTTATGGGACACTAGAACCTTGGTAATTTTTGAGTTTTGAGGCTGTTTTAATGAGCTAATGAAGACTTAATGTGTAATGCATCTTTTTTAGCTTAACACCCCCTCTAAAGCCCAAAACTAAAACCATGAAAGGGGGGCAAGCATAGCTCAAACCATAATACCCCCAAAGCATCCGACCCCAAATTAGCTAGGGCATCACGCCAAGGGTGCATGTGGACTGCCCAAGGACTAGGACTACAATAGATGACTTAATAAGAAAAGTATGGCTAAGCCTAAAGGAAAGGGAATCTAACTAGCCTAAGGTTCCCACTGGTGACCTAGGACTTTTAAGAGACTAGCCTAGTGGGAGACAATGACCAAACCAATCAAAGATGCCATAGGGCGCTGATTAAAAGGGGAAGCTAGGATCCACCGCACCAATGGGCAGCCGCATGAATACGGATACCAAGGGATGGAGAAACTCCACAACCCCCCTAGGGAAGACTCCCCTCAGCTACCTTCGAGTAGCACTAACGTTGCCAAAAGGGGCTAAGGCTGGTTTGGGAATTGGTATTAAAGTCTACTTTGTATGGGTAGAATACCCTTACCTATAGATGGTATGATTTTGGATGTGGATCTAATACCCTTGGCCTTTAGCAACAATTCTCATCTACATGGTCTGGTTTCTAGCAAAATGTACAAAAGCTATTCTTTTTGGGTAAGTAATACTAAAAGGGTCTTTGTGATGATTGGACTATACCACCCCCTTTTTCCTTCAAATAAGGAGACTAAGTATTGGCATCAAAACGTAGTCCATATAAAGAGCTCTCTAAAATGAATGAATGAATGTTATAAATGAAGGAAAGGGTGTATAAGATGCTCAAAGGCAGAGCTATCCAACAATTGATGACTTTCAAGTGAGCAAGCTAAGGAAGTAGTCAGAGAGTGATGTCTATCAAAGACAAATCCCGAGGGCTGTAACCACAATCAAAGCTAAGGTGATGCTGAAAATAGAAGAGCAATAGGCTAGAAACCAAATTGCAGCAGTCTTGGGACTAGAACTAGTAAATGCAACAATGTAACCACCCGAGGATGATATCAGTTGATCATCAACAATAGAAAGTTGGGCGACAGTTGTAGAAGGTGAAGGTGATGTAGATTGGGCCTACATTACAGTAAATGCAAGCTATATGATACTCAAGAAGAGGCCGGAGGGCAAGGTGGTCTGCACAAATTGTAAACACAATTGTCTAATGGCTCTAGATCGGTCCCTAGCACTTGGAGGCAGCAAGCAGTACCAATGGACAAGGCACTAGGGGCTAGTGATGCCATGGTAACAATTGCTGAGCTCTGATACCATGTAAAGAAATGCTCTACCACAAAAAACACAACACAATCATATGACAAATGCACAAACTAATAAAGATACACACTTAGGGTTAGGGTAATTCAGAGACAATAAGTACAATGAAAGATAATGAATGAAAACTAAATAGAACACACTATGCAATGAAGAATACTGGCTCCCAAACTCTCATGTCTTGAGGTACGGAGGCAAAGAGTATGAGCTGGAGAGTGTGTCATACTTTGATGGATCCCAAAACGCAACAAGGCAACCTCTGGATGTGTTTAATAGCAGCAAACGCAGCAGTAGAATGGCGGATCGGGGTCTCTGATGGGCAATAGACTAACCAAAAACTTCAAAAGTAGCAGTGTAGGGATGACATGGTAGTTGGAGATAACTAGGAACAGTAAAATGCAGCTCTACGCAATAGCAACCAAGCTGGGCGAAAGCAAGATGATGAAAACGCAGCACTATGGGAGGTCGCCAACTGTATGCGACAGTTGGTCGGGCTGAAACACAATCTTTCAGGTGATGGGCAACAGCAAATGCAAGTTTCTAATGTAGATAGCAGCTGCCTTGATGTCCAGCAATGAAAGGATGGTTGAAAATAGTTGAATTCTGTGATGGAGGGTTGAGAAGCAAGCACCTAATGGTAGATGACGATGGTTGGTGCGCAGATCGGATGATGTATGCTCGCGTAGAGAATGCCGAAAGATCCCCAAGAACAAAAGAACTCTACTTTTTGCACAAAACTCAAGGTAGAAAGCATGCACGACATGAACAAGAGACCAATTGGGTGCAATCTCCCCCCATGCCTTGTGTGAGCGCTCCACAAAGCATGTATTTTTTGTATTAATAATCTTCAAGCTCAAATAATTTTTTGAGTTTGCTTTAGCACAAAATAGAAATAAAGCTAATGGGCGGGAGCCCAAAGAGTCAGGCATACCCAATACAATGTCCAAATACAAATATCATAATCATGAGCCCATGCGCATACAAAATAATAAATAAATATCCAACGCCTCAATAAATAGGCGCGACAAAATATAGACACCATACCTAAGGTATGCGCCTATCAAAATATAAATGATAACTCGAATACATGCTATCCTCCAATGCTTTCCTCCGCCACTGCTGCTATCTCTACACATCAACTGAAGCATTCACAATCATTAGTAAAATAATACAATTAAACCGACAAAAGTGAATACCTAGCAATCTTTAACTACATAAATAAATCAACTGGTTAGAAATCAATCCTAACCTTAATTTATCACGAGTGCGCACTCTAAACTCATAAACGTTTATTAATTTAATATGTATTTTGCGGAATTACCCGCTATGGAATCACCCATGTACACACTAAATTAATGAAACGCCCGAAAAGGATAGGCGTCCCCATCAACTTCTCGCACAAAGAATCCACTTTGTGTATGAGCCCCGGTCAACAAAGTTTACACAATCCACCGTAAAACCTCACGGAATCCACCGTGGCACGGAATCCACCGTGAAATATGCCTCCTGGCATCAATGGTGGACATCTCCGGCTGAGAATTCCTCCATAAAAGAAGTGTAGACAGCAAAGCTCTAGCACCTACAAGCTCCAAAAACAAGATTGTGGTTGGGGAGTCTTCACCTTAGGAGGAGGACAAGTGGAGGTTGTGGATTCATATATCTACTTAGGGGTCACATTCACTACATCCACTGGAAGATTCACCATGGCATAGGCAGCCAAAGATCGACTCACACGAGGATACGCAGCATTGGCCATGATGGAGAGATAGTGCCATCATGCACTTTTCCAATCACTGACATCGGACAACCATAGGCTTAGCATTGTCAAAATTCTCAATCACTGCCATAGCTTTTTACAAATGTGACCTGCAGAACATACCCTGCTTGGAGTCCCTGGATCTCTCAATAAAAAGCATATCTCCTCTTGCTTTCTTCTAGACAATCATTCCTCAACTCAAGGCGCAGCCTGCCATCACACAAATCATTGACATTAGTGCTCCATGGCCGTGGCATTACGAATTTTTTAGATTGCTGATGAAAATGCACCTGTTTATGTTTCGACCTTCTGCACGTGACGAGCTGTAACTAATCTTCAAGATGCTCATAGGTCTTTGATAGAGCATCAAGTCAGCTTCATTTTCATAAAAAAAGTTTCAAAAATCATCAAGTATAGCTCCTGCAATGCCAAAAAAACTAGGCCACTGTCAAAAACCCTAATTGTGACTCCATAGCCATTTTCACCTAAGCTTAAAAATCTCATCATTTTCTCTCTGCTGCCATCTGGAGCAACCCATTGCCAATTCGATCTACTGTCCCAGCATCAAATCAAGGAGGAGGGGAAGGACTTGGAAAGATCGAAGAAGGATCGATGACCCTGAATTAAGAAGATTCAAGTTCGACATCAACTCGGACATAGTCTTTACATAGTGTGTTTTCATACTGTCATTACTTGTGTCTCTTGACACACTGTAATCTACTCTTCCACTAATATAATCTGAGAATTCTGGAGTTGATTTGCTATTGATCCTTGGTCATGACAATGATGAACAAGAAGATCTTAATGCAAATGCAAAGCAACATTACTCTTGTTGCGCACTTGCAGTACATAGAAGTCTTGTTTGCATCACTTGTAGGTAATGTTGGAGATGCCTACACCAAAGAGAAAGCTAGACTACACCGACAAGAAGATCAACAATGAATTGAAGATCTATGTAAAAATAAATGCTGAAAACCTCAAGGACCTCACGGTTCTTGACCTAATTTTTATTGACTTTTTTAGCCTTGTATTGCTAGCCCAAAATGCTCCTGTCATAAGCTTGTAAACTCCTCATGTAGCCTTGTACTACAGCCTCTGTACACTTTGTGAGGCCCCTGTTACAGCCTCTAGATGTCCACCATGTTTGTGGCACCCACACTTAGCCTTTTTAGTGACAGCCTTCTCTGGTGTTTTGCCATGTTTATGGTGTGTCCACACTTTGCAAGTGTTGCTCTCACTAAAGCCTCTACACACTTTTTGTACTTTCTGGTTGTGATTGAGGAGGGGTGTTGAGATATTTCTAATCACCCACTATGGCCTCTTTGTATAAGGTAGTTCTGGGCTTAGGACATGCAGGCAGACTGAATCCCATAGGCACAGATTGGGAAATTGCTTCTATAAAGCATTGTACTTGATTGTCACTTTCATATAGAATGAATACAATATTATGATGCTTTCCTCTTTCAGTTAGTGTCATTGTCATTGTCTGTCTAATACACAAGAATGCCTTTATGAGTCCAAGTCTCAATCTTGGAACCTAATTCACTTGTGTAACAATCGTCTCTTCTTTGTCTATGTCACCATGAGTTTGATCTCTATCTTCCAACCTCCATAGCTCTTGCCATGCTCTAGATCCGTGTTTTCCAACAAATTGATAGCTTTTATACCTTACAAACATGCACAAATACATGCATACATATTATGTACACTTACTTATATTACAATTTGCACAAGTAATTATATTTATATGCATATAAGATTTGAAAATAGTGTAATTCAAGGCCTTGTAATTTACAAACAAAATGATGGAATTAACTACAACTTGTGAGCAAAAGGCATAATATTAAAGCACATGTTTAAAATAATGACAAGTTAGGACCTTAGTACATCAAAATAAAATCACACATATTCAATTGATATTGTTTAGCTTAGAGCTTCATCTTCAGGATAACTATAGCCCATAAGAGGGCCGAATAGCCGAGATATAGGACTGCCATCTTTGTTCACTTTTTCTGATCATGCACCACCTTCACCCGCTCTTTAATGTTTTACTATCATTTCACCCTTTCTCATCTCCTGCGAGTATTAAGACACAAATCACATTGTACCATGAGTGACATAGTATGAAGTATTGGAGTGTTGTATGAGGTATTGGAGTTGTAGCCATACTATCATAGCTGATCCCTTATGAGGCACTATGTAGGGTAAGTTGATGCATTGATTTAGATTATGAACCATTTGTCATAAATGACACTATATGCACATTTTTTGACATCAGCAAGTCTTATATGCATTTGAAATTTGAAATGCCCGCGCATGAAAAGGAGTCCCATTAATTGTGGTGGGTAAGGAGAAGGCAGGTAGGCTAGGCAGAACAGGGCAGGGGACACAGCGGAAAGAGACTCTTGATATTGTCTATCTTGATTTTCTCCTCCTCTAGCCCTAGCAACTTTTTCAGCTGTCACTAGACAGTTAAAATAGTTTTAGTTTGCATTTGTAGAAACCACAATTCAAATCGTGGGAATACAATCCAAAACATTCAATCACCACAAACAAAACAGCTCTTCTAACAGCAGCATACATGTGAATATAATTTATATTGCAAAGTGAAATACACATGCATGCCATGAAATAGTCGGGCTGGTGGGCCTCATCCCACATTTGCAATCAAGTTCTGGCAGCAATATGATTAAAGAACATGAATAACAAAAGCATGCATCACATGTGCACCTTCGACCTTGGAACCGAGGAACAAAATCCAAACTCCAATCCAAACTACCAAATCCACTAGCATGTGTTGCAGAAAGCTCCTCAACCCTTTGTCGAAGTCCATCTCGCTCTGCATTATCACAAATAAATATCAAGAGCTTAAGTTTCACCACCTTCACAATCTACACCAAGGCATTTAGCTTTATAAGGAATATCAAAAGTAACTTTGAACAGTTAACCTAGACAATTAGCATTGTCAAAAAAAGGAAAATGTACGCAACTTGTATAACGTTCAAGCTTTACTTAATCTTATCTTCACAACTTGCATAACCTTCAAAATTTACTTAATGAAATTTTTATAATGACTGTATAAGTGAAACCAAAGATCTCACACCAAAAAAACTCTCAGGATACACCTTGCAAAGATCATAATGTTTCACAACCTGAATCTCACAATTTCAGAAAGGTTGTTTTAAATGGAATTGGGAACTGATATCTTCAACTTTTGGGTTCTTACCCAACTGTTCATCATTAATTGTACAGGCTCTTAAAGATAGCTTCATCTTGCTGAAGAAAGCCCCCTATTTTAATGACCTGAAGAGTATTGTCCTTGAGTCTCAGATTTCGCCTTTAAACTTTACTTATCCACTTTGACTCCTAAAACTTGGGACTTACTGAGAATAGGACAAATAGACTGCAACTAACAAATAAGGTAACTGAATACAGACTACCATGGGAAATCTGGATGTCCAGTAAGTGAGCAAAACATGGTCAAAAACAAATGAGTTCTGATGACAGGGACATGATCATGTTGGAACTATCTCTATGCTCTCTATGAAGTGTGGATAGGTAGGCATGAACACCCTCTATTTAGTTCATACCTATGTAAATGGACTCTTAAGGGGTTTTGCATGAAAAGTTTGGTGGGCTGCATGTGAGCACACAAATTGATGAGAATAAGTGGCATGTGGTCATGCAAAAGGAAGAAGACTATGAGCTTCCAAACAAGACTATGGTGGTCATGGACAGAAATGATAGCATGGTATTCTGAAAATCTCTCCTACTACCTTGCAAAAGCAGCTAATGGGTCTGCTTGGTTGGCACTTTATGTAAGCAAGGAGCTCCCTATCTAAGATTTATGAGAAATGTTGGAAGAGCTCATTGCACTCAGATGTTGAGGGTCTGCCTGTTGGCTTTGACCTGTTGGAGGCAAGGGGTGGCCATCATAGCGTATTTGTGCGCAATTTGTTCTTTAGAGATCATCACTGGCAGAGGATTTTGGGTGCCTCTTCGGCATGGTTCTTCCCCCTTCCTTTGCCAATGCAGTGATGGCCGCAAGGGTCCCAAAAGTATGGGTGGTAGTGAAAGATACCAAGAAAATACCCAAGTTTCTAGAGATCAAGGCTGGCAAGCACACCTTTAGACAGCATATTATTGTGACACGACAGCCAGGTCAATCTTTACAATGCCAAGGTTTTGGGCACCAGGCTGCGGAGTGTACCCGCCTTAGTGCTAAGGCAACCCAGCAGGTGGATGCATGTTGGGACCCATTGATAAAAGTGCCCAAAATGAGGGCACAAGCCCTTTTTGGCGCTGTCAATGCGAATTCCTAACTGAGGTGGATGCACAAAAGAAGTGGTTTATCAACACCCCCTTTCAAGCCCAAAAAGGGATGAAGAAAGAGGAGCAAAGAGAGATACGAAGAAGACGCGGAGGATCTGAGAGATCCAAGATTTCCACCTAAAAGGTAACCTGTATGGTAAGGAACAATAGATTGGATGTAACTAACTCTACCTCGAGAGAGAAGCCACTAGCTTTGTAACTCCATGCTGGAAAAATTCAAAGGCCTTATCACCAAGTCACGGCTACACCTCCACGGCCCCGATCTAGGTGGTACCTAAAGATCCTAGGTATCATAGGAGAAATGATTGTGCGACGACAGCCATCCCCAAAGAGTAAATGGTGTGGAAGAACTTCATGATGAGTAGGTGCCCCCTCTAACGATGGAGGTGCAAGGGCCCCCTCTAAAGCCAAAGAAGTACAAGCCCCCTCTTGAGGGCAAAGAGAGTACATGCCCCTCTTTCTCCTCCACTACCAGAAAGAGGGAAATCTAAAAACTCATGGATCATGGGATTTGAATCATCTTATGATGACAAAGGAAGTGCTGCCAGCCATGCCAAAGAAGGTATTTAGGGTGGCAAAGATGTCGAAGAACTCCCAAAGGTGGTGTCTCGAACCTAAGTAGTTGAGGGTGGGAAAAAGTGAGGCTCATCCTAAGCCAAGGGTTGGCAACAATCAGTGTCTCTCAATGGAGTGGACTACGGAGCTGAAGTAATGGAAGGTGTCGAACAACCACTGTCTCTTGAAGGAGCAGACTGCCAAGGGGATGGTATCCAACCATCACTGCTCTCAATGGAGCACACTATAAAACCGTAGGTTGTCAAGGTGGTATTCCTAAAACCATAGAAGAAATAGAAACAACCTTCGTAGCACATTGTGGCGGTCACAAGGAGACCATGGCACCTCATGATCCTCTTTTTGCTCGAGAGGACTTAGTACACATCCAATGCATCTTATTGGCTTGAGCATAAAAATCTCAAAGTCAATGCAAAATAAACTCTATGGCACAGAAGGGAGAGGTTGCACAACGAGTGCCTAAGGATAGACACATATAGGTACCATGTCTCTCAACGGCTAGGAGAGGCAGGGCTTGCATTACTAGCATAGCAATGGCCAAGATGTAGGATGGACATCAAATAGTGGCATGGAGCAGAGGTCCCACACCTCAACATCATCTTCCGAGCCCCTCCTTAGTGGATCCTATTACACTTATCGTGTTCCTCCTAAGTTCTGGTGTGAACGCTCCCTTATCCCACGTGCACTTTTTACCTTCTAGTTGGAGAAAGGTGTTTTCTCCATGTAAACACCTGTTAGTGGGCATGATACACTTAGTATCTTAGGGACTGTACTTTCATTCATTCTCACATAGTGGATATAACCTTCCTGCGCTCTCCTCTCCTGCTAGTCACTTGTTCACTATGAGTGTGTGTATGCTGCTGAACACTAGCCTAACATTGGTATTAGAGCCATACCTCTCAACCGCCGCCACTTGTGTGCTGCCATAGCTGCCATTGAGCCTCGAGCTCAACTACTCTCCAATCTTCTCAATTTGCATGTCACCTTCAATTCAAGCTTGACTACCTATTGTATTACCCATCTTGTGTGCCCCCATCACCAACTCAGGCCTGCACTACCTATCATATCTCGCCACGCTAGCCTATCCACGTACAACCCAACAATCCTAGCCCAACGCAACTCCAAGGCAGGTCCATTTTCCCACATGTAGCACGTTCAAGTTGCCACAACCCGTCTCCTCAAGTTCACTCAGTTTCTCCATATGCACCGGTGCCCAAGCCTTAATCAACATTAAGCCACTTCAAATTACCTTTGTTCGCATAGAGTACCTCTATCGAGCACAAATCTTGAGGATTTAACATCAAATCTCAATATTTCTCAAATTTCTTCAAGAATTTTGGACTTTTGCCAAAAAATCCCAAATCTCACCAAACTTTTGGGGATTCTACACTCCGTGCTCAAAAATTGCTTGATCTTGTGCCAAAATTTAGGGCTTTTCACATTTGAGCTCAAATTTCACCAATTAAATTTGGGGCTGAAACCAACCGTTGTTCTCAGATAGAGTAGTAAAACCTGATCAAGCACGTAATTATAGCAATTAATAACTGAGCACAAACTAAAATGCACACATTACATTAATAATCTTGGACAATAGACACCCAGTTGGCCCCAAAACTAACTCCCCTTTCAGTATTTCGTTAACTTTGATTGCTAATGGATAGTGTACAAGTTGAGATTAAATAATCTCCTTTGTTGATCTGATCAGCACGCAATTCGGGCCAATTGCCCCTTGATTTTCACCTAGGACTTGCACAAATGGAACCACCAACTAGGCAAATGCTGCCCCAATTTACAATGGATGGGCTAGCATGTAAAATCCATGTCAATTCCATGAATTTCAAGTGCTGATTTCAATGTATGATGCCTTCTCCTATTTTCAAGAGTCCCAAGGTGGCTGTCAAACCCTAATTTCTATAGAAATTTAGGGTTTACAACAGAAATCCTCTTGTTATCCACCGAAACTGGGCTAAGATCCGCTGAGAATGGCTGAGAAATGCAGAGATCTTTCGAGAAATTACTAGAGAAGATGAGCGAAAGCCAAGATGAGAGAGAAATCTGATTTTCTTCGTGAGAAAATCCAAAATCTACCTGCTGCCTGCTCCAGCCTGCATTTAATGCAATCACGTACTGCCAACCACCTCCAAAATGCTATCACCTAATCAACAATGCTGTTGCCCACCCCTAGAAGGTGTCTCCTTGCTATCTCCTGGCTACTAAGGCCCCTAGATGACCATCTTCTACAACAAATTGCTGTTCTTTGATCAGAAAATGGACCAGCAACTCCCTAAAAAAGTACAAGTTTACTTGATTACAAGATACATGATGGCACTAAGCCATCATGTGAAACGGTTCTAGTTCTAAGAGTTACAAGGTCATGGCAAAGATATAGAGGAAATTGCCATATGCCAGGGACGCAAGTCCTCCCGGGAAAGTAAGTCAGAATGCTGAAAAAGATCTATCTGCCAATACAAGGGGCCCTTAAGCCTAGCAATATGCCGCTGAACATTACAGGCGGAATCAAAAAGAAAAGCATTCCGAATGGTCCAGTTATGCCAACAGCCCCAATATCGAAGAAAGTGAAACACGAGCTTCATATGTGGCTGTGCCGGTGTTGGGTATTTGGGCTGCACAAAGACCCAATCAAAGGCCTTAGAGAAACCAACCACTGCTCTCCAAACGGCTGACAAGAACGACCATATTTTCTTAGCGATAGGGCAAGAAAGAAATCGGTGACGGGCAGATTCGACACTGGTGATGCAAAAGAAACAATTGCCATTGGATATTCGTTGCTTGGAAAGAGCCGAAGCAAGCGGAAGACCCCCAATCATCACCCTCCAAAGAAAGACCTTATATTTGAAGGGTGTCTTGTTCAGCCACCCTTCCATCACAATTGCCCTCCACCATGACCGGGATTTACGCAATCCCCATAGCGCATTAGCTTTAGTGACCAGCCAGTGATGATCTTTAATCAGAAGATGATAGACCTGGTTAGCGGAAGCTTTGTCTAAACTCAGGCGGCCTTCAAAGTCCCAATCCTGCCAAGGACGATCCGAAGCAAGGGCAGGAAAGGGTTGTCTGCTCTGGAGCACCATCAAAAGCTGTTCCCATAAATGCCTGTATCCACGAGGGATCCTAAAGATCCTCCTGGCTGTACGAAATGATATCAACACATTGCGACTGGCAAGGGTGGCATCCGCGACTGAAGTTAAGCCCAAACGTGCCATACGGTTGAATTGTGGTCGAAGCTCTTGTTTACCTTCCCATGAAAGTAACCGCGAGACTGCCAGCAATTCCAGCTGAAAAGAATTAGCAACTAAGCGATCCTCCACTGGATGCCACTGAGCCTTCCGGAGGACCAGTTTCCAGGAACATACCAAATGGGTAAGCAGTGATCCCTCTCTCTCTCTCTCTCTCTCTCTCTCTCTCTCTCTCTCTCTCTCTCCGTGAAGTAATTGAATTTAGTAGTAAATATTTTACATCAGACCATCAAGTCGGCTTAGAAAAAAACAAAAAATAATAGTCATGAGGGAAAGTCTACACAGACTCTAACACAGAAGTATCACACTGAAAGCACAGCTGGTGTCGAGTGAACAATGTCCAACCAGGGAGTAGCAATATCAGGAAGAACCAGGTCAGCAAACTCCTAAAAGGATGGGGGGAGCCTGTGTGTGTGTGTGTGTGTGTGTGTGTGTGTGTGTGTGTGTGCGTGTATGTGTGTGTGTGTAAAACTAAATGAATGTCTGAGACCACCCCCCCAAAAACGTTTTCTCAGTCTGCACAAGTATTTTTGCTGAGTGGCAACCTTCTAAACCCATTTTTCAGCATTATCCAGCCATTTAATTAATTTTTAGATTTAAATATTCTTGAAATTTAATTTCAGCCCTTCTGACCTTGCTCAAAATTAAATGTGCCCATCCATAGTTAAATTGGCTAGGCCATTTGCAAATTGGAGTAGTCCCCAACCTCTATTGACCCTTAGATTGGCATTAATTAGTTAATTAATGATAGTCCCTAGTATCACCATTAACAGTTATTGACCAAATGACTATTAGTTGGTGTCCAAACTAACACCAACTAACCCCCAAAGCCCAACTGGCATAACTTATCACAACTTTTGCCTTTGGCACCCACTTCATCCTCGGGGTCCTTGGCATGTTACCATGAAATAACTGCCATGTGCATCACATGCTAAACAACCTTGCACATTTGATTAATAACTTAGTCAAATGTTATCGGCAAGATTAAAGCATCTTAAAATTTCACATCCTCATGACACATCTCCCCTTGAAATCCCTTCAATCGTCCTCAATTGCACTTGCATTGTGCCAAAAGAAAAGCATACTATATTGGAATTTCCACAAGGCATCACAATCACAACATTGGCTACTGTTGTCCAACCATGCCATATGCCCCAAACCTATTGAAAATTTCCAACCAGCATAAACATGATAAATCTGAAATATAATTCAAAACTATTGTCAGAAACCCATTGGATACATGCATAACTCATGTTTCTCAACTGTTTTGACTTCACAACCATAGTAAAGCATATTCTTCTTAGCAATCATGTTTGTCATGCCTTGTCATCTCCTACTCGTGAGCCTCAATCTGAGTCAAGACAAGGACATTAGAAGCTTTGATATGTTGTCATGTGTTTTGATAGGGGAGGCTAATCACTCTCAAGTCACTGTTTGATTGCATTTCTATGCATTTCCTTCAGTTGTCGGCATTCTGTGTGCATTTCTAGATCAGTTTCTACATTTCTCAGTCTGTCTGCCGGACATTGTCCATGCCTGTCGGGATTTTTCTATGGTCACCTATCATTTTTTTGGCATTTGCAAAGGAGGCCATCCACATCTATGTTTGCTGCAAACACAACCTTTTGTGGAGCATTTGTGTAGAGGCAACATCATCTAGCATCTAGATGTCATCTCTCTATGCTTGGCATCCACCTTCTGCCACCACTCAATCGTCCTATTGTGGAGGCAACCTTCTACAATGCCTAGCGATAGTTTCTCACCAGTGTTTTCCTCTTTCCACTCCTCTTAGTTTATGGCCTTACTAGGCTTGGTACCCGAATTGTCTTCACTAAGCAGACTATTTATATTAAGGACTCTTCTACAAGGACTATTATAGTGACAAGTTGGCAAGAGGGTGAGCTTTACCAGCTCCATTCCCCTTCTCGAGCTACACACATTCCTGCTTGTGCACCATCTTTTCCACAAGTTTCTTCCCATCCCCCACCCTCTCCTCTAGTGGTTCCCTCATACGCCCAATCCTTTTCAGTGGGGGACGATCTCGGTGATGCGGCTGTGGATCTCCTAGCCCCTCGTATTTCAAAGGGGCTACCTAGGATCGTGAGAAGCTTCTTCATTGATAGTCTTCATCGACGGACTTCATCAACCTTGGCATTACTCTTGCCACCCCCAAGATTCATTTCTTTCTTGGCCTTTTGCCACATCCAGGATCTGAGCGGGGGTGTTAGCAGTCATGTTTGTCATGCCTTGTCATCTCTTGCTTGTGAGCCTCAGTCTGAGTCAGATGAGGACATTAGGAGCTTTGACATGTCTGTCATGTGTTTTAATGGGGGAGGCTAGTCACTCTTGAGTCGCTTTCCAATTGCATTTCTATGCATTTCCTTGAGTTGTCAGTATCCTGTATGCATTTCTAGGTCAGTTTCTACATTTCTCAGTCTACCTCCACTTGTTAGACATTGTCCATGCCTGTCGCGATTTTTCTATGGCCACCTGTCATTTTTTCTAGTATTTTCCCAATGCAACCAGCATTAAATGCTGGTCAATCACTATATACTATAGGTCGGCTAGTTAAGCGCATTTATGGCTATTTATAGCCTGCCTATCCCACACTTGGCAAATTATCTCATTCGGTCTTCTTACTCTCCAACAGGTGCACACTCTGGCACTTCATCTCCTCCATACTTGGTGCTATCATCGTCATCAGCCTGATCTGGTGACCTCACTGACATTGTGAGCTGCATAGTTTTTTCATACAGAAATCATACGTCATACACAGACAGGTACGAAAATATGATTGGAGTACGATTCACACCTTGGGGCTGAATCATACGTTGCCCTAATTTTAATTTTTTAAAACTGTAAAAATGTATCTAAATCTAGTATGTTATAGTAAATTGAGTAAGCAAGCAAACAAGCTAAATCAAAACTAGAATCCCAAGTGTTCTAACACCACTTGCACTTGCATGTAAATTACCCCCTTCCATTGCTTCATAGTTGTTACAAATTCCCATTTCACATTTTTTCTTTCTTCCCATTTGTGTTTGCCTCAAGCAAAAGAATGGGGATGAATTGTATTAGCATTCTTCCTTGTTTAGTGTAGATTTCATTCTTCTTTTCTTGCAGTCTCTCTCTATTCCTTTGTCTCTGTGATTCCGTTAACTTCCATTGCACACTCTCAAAATTCTCAGCACAAGCCATGGCTGAAACTGTCAATTGCATTTACTAACATGTTGCTATCCATGGAAGCAGCTCTAAACCATTGAAAACTAAGCATAATCTAATCATAAACTGATCATTTTCTGATTTGAGAACTCATCACAAACTGCTACAAATGTTACCCCAAACTAATTAGAAAAACTGATTAGCGTAACTAATGCAAAAACTGATGCGCAACTAATCCCAAAAGTGACCAGTTCTCAAACTGATCAAAATTTGATCTCGAAATTGAGGCAAAAGCTCATGCCTAATTGATCATGAACTAATCTCAAATTGATACAAAACTATAGTCTCAAAGCCATGATAACAACCATACTCATATGCATACATCTCACAATGACTAGTACAGTGAATAGTGATCTCATGGCAAACATACCGTCAGCACAATACCTTGGATACATACTTAATACATCCAAGGCCCACTACATACAAGAGTTGTCCACAACTGAAGGAGTGGAAGTGCTACCTCCCCCCCGAGTATTAGGCAATACTCCAGACCCCTACTCTTCTGAACCTGACTGAGCCCAAATTGAAGTCGGCTCTAATTGAAAGGCATCTCGGTAAAGCTACAACAACAGAGGATGGTCTACCAAGTCATCCTCTTCCATCCATTTTGCATCCATTGGGTGAATAATTCTAAAACTTCACCAAATATCTCCTAGAAACTTTACCTTTGACCTTTCTTTCCTTATGTACCAAGATCTAATCGAGTACCAAGATCTCATCCAACTCCTCAACCTCAAGCTAAATTTCAGTAGACATATCCTTTGGCACATCACCATGAAATGATCTCAACAAACTGACATGAAAGGCATTGTATATCCACCAATGTGGAGGTAATTTCAGCCAATATGCCACATAACTTATATTCTCCAATACTTGGAAGGGCCCATAGTATCTCATTCTCAACTTCGGATATAACCTCTCTCTTTCTTTCATCTTTTTCAGCCTTGCCTTTTCAAAACGCGCCCTCTACAAACTTTGAAGCACATCTATGGTAATCAACTACCTTCTTTTGCTTTTCCTGTAATCTCTAAAGTGCATATTTTATCTTTATATAGGCTACATCCAAGGTTTCCACATAATGGTCAATCACAAAGATCTTATTCCTAGTTTGCAAGATAGATGGTACCTTCTTGCCACCCTCAACCACCTCAAACAGAGCTTTGCCAATGGAACTATGCATTGTATTGTTGTAAGCAAACTCAACCAATGGCAAATACTGCTCCCATTGTGTCTTATGGTCTGAAACATAGCACCTCAAAAGATCTAACACTGTGGAATTTGTTTGCTCAAACTGACCATCTGTCTATGGATGAAAGAATGATGAGAATTTCAACATTGTACCCATATTCTCAAACAACCCCTTCCAAAATAAACTAGTCATCCAAGGGTCTCGATCACTGACGATCGACTCTAGCGTACCATGATACTTAAAGATATATTACAGAAACAAGGGTGTCATATAATCAGCCTTTATTTCCTTCCTCACCGGAATGAAATGGCCCTGTTTGCTAAACTTGCAAATAATAGCCCATATCCCATTATTCCCTACAGATGTCCTAGGAAGTTCAAAAATAAAGTCCATCACAATGCTCTACCAATGCCTATAAAGAATAGGCAAGGGCTACAACAAGCCCGACATCTTTTGCCTATCATGCTTTATCTTCTGACATACGATACATGTCCTCAAAAACTGCTCTACATCATGCCTCAAAGCTAGCCAATAAAAGGAATGCTCCACTACCTTGACTATGGCATCAATACCTCTATGTCCTACATACAGAGGAGCATGACTTTTAATGATAACTCTAGGCCTCAAAGCTAGCCAATAAAAGGAATGCTCCACTACCTTGGCTATGGCATCAATACCTCTATGTCTTGCATACGGAGGAGCATGACTTTCAATGAAACTCTAGGTCTCAAGTGCTTTGTGGCACACAATCTTCCATGCATCATCAGAAATCCATCTCTTGGCACAAAGTACTCATGTCTTTGGCCATTGCACAACTGATCATAAACATTAGCAAAGCCCAAATCAGCAACATATTGCTCTTTTATGGCATCCAACTCAATGTGATAAACCATGCTAATGGCTGAAATTTGTAACTTAGGTAGCAGTGCATCAGCCACATTATTTTTACTATTAATATGTACAATCTAAAAATGAAATATACAGAGAAAATTTTGCCCACCTCATATGTTTCTCTGACAACTTTGTCTGCATCGAAAAGTGTATCAAAGTTTGATGCTCTGTCTGCACTATAAAATCAATCCTCAACAAATAATATTTCCATATAGACTGCATGAATTACAACCAAGAGCTCTTTCTCATAGACCTACAAATTCTTCTCCACACTGAGGAGAATTCGGCTCTCATAAGCCACAACACAACCATCCCACATAAGAACAACCCCAATGTTATTACCACATGTATCACACTAAACGACAAATGACTTCCTTAGATCAAGTAACATAAGCACAGGATCCGAAGTCATCTTCTCCTTTAACTTTCAAATGCTGAAATTTCCACTATTGTCCATCTAAATGGCATATTCTTCTTCTGTAAAGCATACAATTGTTGGTGATGAACAGGATGATGGACAGCAGCTCAACTTGGGAGAGTGTACACACAATATAGAGAGAGGGTATGGTCACTTCTCGACACTCGATTGATTGAAAGTGAAGTCCAAAAGTACAAAGTACAATCCTTAGACTTTAGGGTTATGTAAGTGGCTTAAAGTGCATTAACACACAGATATGTGTAATGTGAGGTAAGCGACTAAACTGTGTAACATAAATACACAAACGAAGAATAATGTGACTGGGGGAAAGAATCTCTCTTATGGAGAGTAAAAAGTACCCCAATGTTCTACCTGCTGATCACCGACACTCCTGTGTGAGCATAGACGTGAGTAAAACCCAACAAATGTCCCTAGAGTGATAAGTGATCAACATACAAGGATCATCCATCAAAGGAGATCAAATTTGAAGCATTGCAAAATGCTTCAAATTTGTCGCAAGAAAGAGCTTTGATGAAGATATCTGCCACGTTATTGTTGGTAGGACAGTAGACAAGGCTGGTATCTCCTATGTAGCCTCTCTCTAACAAAGTGATAATATATCTCAATGTGTTTTGTGCGTGCATGAAACACTAGGTTCCATGCCACTGCAATGGCACTCTAACTGCCAATAAACAAAGGAGTAGGCTCTGTGACAGATACATCAAGATCAGCCAACAAACGTCTCTACCATATACATTCAACTATAGTAGTGAAAGCTGCCTTATACTCAGCTTCACAAGACGATGTGGCAACAGTGGATTGTTTCTTGCTAAGCCAAGAAATGCAAGAAGAGCCAAGAAAGAAACAATTTCCACTTGTAGAGTAATGAGAATCAAAATCTCCATCCCAATCAAAATCACTATAACCATATAATTGCAGCGGCCCCCCCTTGGCATAAAGCAATCCAAGAGTCCTAGTGCCCTACAAGTAACGGAAAATACACTTCACAACTTGCCAATGTGGCATGAGTGGCCTGTGCATATATTTGCTCAAGGATGAAACTGCAAACTAAATATCTGGCCTTGTATTGCATGAATAAATAAGGCATTCAACTACTGGGACATGTATGAATGTCAAACATATCACTGTCATCATTCAAAGACAGCTTAAGTCCAGTCTCCCTTGGTGTGCTTACTGCCTTGCAATCATGGAAACCAAATCTCTCAAGGAGTTTACCAATTTATCTGGACTATGTCAAACCAATGCCTCTAGAATCATGAATAAACCGAATGCCCAAATAGTAATGCAAAGGCCCCAAATTTGAAATATCAAAAGTTTTTTGCAAACTTTTCTTAAATACTGAAATTTTGATCAACATGTAGTCCTATGAGCAGAAGATCATCCACATAAAGAAAAATAACCAGCAAGGATCCCCCTCTTTGCATACATAAACAATAGACTCTAATGGACTGTTAATGAACACTTGGCTAAGTAAGAAGGCATCAATTTTGGCATACCAAGCTCGCGGAGCTTGTTTCAAACCATACAAAACCTTTTTCAACTTGCATACCAAGTGTTCGGATCCTTTAACTGCAAAACCCATGGGCCGTTGACACTTCGTCCTGAAGTTCCCCATGTAAAAACACAATTTTAATGTCAAGCTGGTGCACAATCCAACCATAATGGGTAGCCAATACAACCATACACCTAATAGTGATCATACAAGATGTAGGAGCAAATGGCTCCTCATAATCAATGCCTTTCTTTTGCACACAGCCTTTTGCCAAAAGCCTGGCCTTGTACTTATCGATTGATCCATTCCCTTTTTGTTTCAGCTTATAGACCCATTTAGTACCAACGGCTTTTTTGCCAACAGGCAATGTAACTAAATCACATATTTGATTCTTCATGATAGAATCATATTCAACTTGCATTGCTGCCATCCAATGCACACTATTGTGCATCCTCAAAAGAATCAAGCTCATCATCATCGTGTTTACTACCATAGCAAACTCCATAGCATTAGCATAATCATGCAAACGTGTTTGTCTTCGAGTACGACCAGCAAGAGGAGCATCTAAATGATTGTCTTGTAGAGTCTACAAGTACCATCTAGGTATATGTCTAGTCTCCTGATTACGTGCATGCTCTCGATGAACCTCATGTTCAACATTTTGCTGAATATTCAAATTAGCCATAGGCTGAATTTCTGCATTATTTAATGGAGAAGCCAGCTGAACATTTTGTTCATTTAGTAAAGCTCCAACTGTATCATCAAAAGAAATAGGCAACAACCCCTCAAATACATCTTTTGCAGCTGGATATGTGTCATAACCAGCAAGAGATAATTCTAATTTTTCATCAAGAATCACATCTCTACTAACAAAAACCTTCTTGGAAATAGGATCCTACAACCTGTACCCTTTGCTTTCACTACTATAACCCACAAATATACACTTGACAGCCTTATTGTCCAGCATTTTTCTCACTACTTTGGGAATATGAGCATATGCAAGACAATGAAAAGTACGAAAGTGACAAACTAAAGGTTTACAACTGTTCCAAGCTCCAAAAGGAGTAATATTCTTCAATGCCTTAGAAGAACACCTATTCAAAACGTGACAAGCACACATAACTGCTTCCATCCAAAATCCATGTGGCAATTTTTTAGCTTTCAACATACATCCCGCCATCTCTATGAGTGACCAATTCTTTCTTTCTACAAACCCATTCTGCTATGGAGTATATGCAGTGGTATATTGATGTGCAATTTTTTTTTGCTTCAAAAAATTATTCAACAAGGAAGACATATATTTCCCCTCTCGATCCGAATGGAGAGGCTTAATCTGATAGCCTGATTGAATCTCCACAAGTGTTTCAAAAGCCAAAAATGCATCATACACTTTTGACTTTTTAGCCAATGAATAAACCCAACAAAAACGTCCAAAGTCATCAATGAAGGTGATGAAATAATAACATCCACCCTGGTAAACCTAATCAACCACTTAAGTACAGCAATTAATAACTAAGCATAAACTAAAATGCACACATTACCTTGACATCTATAGCCAATGTGTATGCTATGGGAGATCATGTGGTTCAGGATCATTCAAACCGACCACCATCTTATTACTCTTTCCCGTTATATTCTTCTGGGGCTTCTAGACCCCAATTGGCATTAATGGCATCTCCTAAGCAAGTGCCACTCCTACCCTCTCTCCGCATCGGACAAGCTAGATGGGATGAACTACACTCTATGGTCATGCTGCATGGAGTGTCTCCTCGACGATTGTAACCTTTGGGATTTTGTTATAGTCCCTATACCCCAACCTACCATGGCTCCTCATGATGATATGACCGCAAATTCAGCAGCTTTATGGTAACCGTTGAATGCCAAAGCCCGCTCTTGTCTCTTATTGAGTTGTACAGATTCTATGCTCAAGCATATTAGATGTATCCGCACTGCTATAGAGATTTGGAAGAGATTGACATCTCTCATTCAAATCCAAACATTTGGGCATTGATTATCTCTTGAGTTGAAGCTACAACATCTTTTTGCCAGCAAATTCCCCTACGATGCGGGATCATATCCACATGATGGAGAAGACTTGGGATGAGCTTTTATTCCTTGGTATAGACATTTCTTTAGAGGACCTAGTTGTGACATTTCTCTCATATCTTGGGTCACCGACCTATGATCTGTTCTACACCACTCTTCTCACTTTCTGGGAGGCTCTCACTTGGGAGGAGCTAGTCCCATTGGTGCTTGAGCAGGATACACATCACAATGAGCCAGTTTCTTGTGGAGCCTGTGCACATGGCCGTGCTTATGCGGCTTTATCTATAGGTACAGGGCAAGCCAAGCAAAAGAAAGAAAAGAGGAAGAAGTCAGAGTCAACTTCTGACTCTAATATAGCTTTTGTGGGGAAGCGTAGAGGATATCCCATGTGTCCTCATTGTGGAAAGACCTTGCACTCCGAGGAGAAGTGCTGGAGGATTTACCCTCACCTTCATCCGGGAGCAAAGGGTGGATCTACATCGGCACTTTCGTCTCTCTCTCCTTCGTCACCCATTATTACCGCGGATCAGTGCTTCTACACATTTATCAAGTGGAGGAGCCTTCATAGATCATCTCAACTTGTGAGTAGCCTTGGCTCTTTGACACTGGTGCATTGAGTCCTATGACTCCACCAAGTGTTTTGTTGCAAGATCTCCATCCATTAAAGGATATTGTCACTACTGGTGACATTTCTCGAGTGCCTATTAGTGGTGTTGGCACTTTGCCTCTATTGTATGACCGTCCATCGAGCTCCGTTTCCAAGGCCTTACATGTTCCTAACTTGGGCTTCTCTCTCTTCTCAATTTATGGCCTTCTTGGACTCAAAACCCTCATCTTCCCCGAGCCCGTCGTCTTCCTTGGGGATTCTTCTACAAGATCCACTTTTGTGTGACGGGTTGGCTGGAGAGAGGGCTATCTATGCTCCATTCCCCTTCCATTGTGTAGGGTCCTCCGAGCAATTTCCTATTGCCACACTCGTTCCCAATTGTGCACCATCTATTCCACAAGTTTCACCCCATCATCTCCTCTAGTGGTTCCCTTATACCTTCCATCCCTTTCAAAGGGAAACGATATTGATGATGCGGCTATGGATTTCCTAGCCCTTTGTGTTTCAGAGGGACTTCCCAAGATCGTGAGAAGTTGCTTCAGGGTTTCCCCTCTACTTTAGGCCTTTCTTTTATGCACGGGGGATTCACTAGTAGTAATAAGGACACGTCACCTACGTGCAAGAGAGAGATGAAAATACCCCTTATCTACCCCCTATTTATGGGACCTTACCTTATAAAATGTACATTCCTTCCCTTAAATAACCCCCCTCCCTTACATAGTACCATACGGTAAATCCTAGTGGACCCCCCGGGCTTTTATGCGGCTACCCCTTTTCTTCCTCATCAAGCCACCATTCCCTGCCACTTGGCCCCTGGTCCCTAGTGTTTCTATGTAGCCCCTTCAACAGTTCCTTACTATCGTCTCATAGTTAGGTTAGAGGCTTGGCCCGCCCATCCCCTACTGGAGTTTTCAAGAGTGATCCATTTCCTTTGCTCTTTGGTGACCTTCCATTTTATCAGATTTTCCTATGGAGAGGGGATCTTGCTCCTTGGCTGGCATTCTTGATCAATGGACTACATCAGCATTGGCACTCTTCTTGCCACCCTCAAATCTGCATCTCCTCTAACTTTCCATCACATCCAGGATCTGAGAGGAGGTGTTAGCCGTCATGTGTGACTTGTGTGGTCATCTCCTACCGGTAAGCCTCAGTCTGAGTCAAATGAGGACATTAGCAGCTCTCACATTGTATTTGTCTATCATTTTATGTGTGTTAGACACTCTAGATGACCTGTTGGCATTGACTGTTGCAACCTTGTACCTTCAGCCATTGTGGTCACATTGTTCCTTCTCTCTCCTGCATTCTCTTTGTATCCCTCTATGTGTTCTCTTTCCTCTTTCTGTTGTGCACTCTCACAGAATTTTGCCGAAGATGCTGCACAGAGAGTGTGCATTGCCATCCACAAACCACAAATTCTATCCTTTAGGGATTGACATGCAAAGAACAGAATGAGCAGGCCTAAAAGACGCAGAAAGGGGGGAAATGCAGCAGCGAGATAGAGAAATGCACCATCTCTCATAGATGCTAAGCACTTGGCGATTATGGTATGTGAGTGCACATGCAGAAGAAACAATGCAATTGTGAGAGAGAGAGAGAGAGAGAGAGAGAGAGAGAGAAAGAGTATTAACGTCTCTAAAAGGCCAACGTGGCCTATGAGACCAAAGCAATACATACAATGATGGTGTATTTCTCATCTGGAATGAGAAAAGATGAAAAACATGCCTCTAAGACTGAAAAAATGAAATAGTGTCCTATAAAAGGGAAACATGTCAATGATTTAAAAGTGAAAGTAGAAAAAGGAAAGGAAAACTCTCCATCAATGAGATGTTTGTCCTCTAAGGAGGTGTATCTCTACATGGCTGAGGTGTCTCGGCATCTGTCTTCTGTGGCGCTCAATGATGGCTTTAATTTGTCTGTGGTGTGGATGTCTAGGCCTTCGTCTGGGTGGACGTGGGCGCCTCGACCGGCTAAGTGCCACTGCTCTATCCAAAGGGACACCTACAAAAGATGAGGTCCAATGATGATGTACTCCTGTAGGCTCTGTGGCAGTAGCAGTGGTATCTGCCATACTCTGTCGTGTATCAGTGAAAAAGTTAGTGACTGCTCTCTGTCTATGTGAGCCGAGTTGTGGGGGCCTCCTACTCCGTAGAATTGTTGCTCTGTGCCTCTAGAGCTCCAAGAGGAAGAATCCCAAGCATCTCTGATCCTCAAACTGCATGATCCGTCTCAAGGGTCCAAAACCCTCTCGAAACACACAATGGTATCTACCTCATATATCGTAATATGCAGTGCATCGGCAAATGTAGTGTTCCTCTGTCTCTAGCTCTTTGTCGCATAGTGGGCATATGCGTTCCTCTGTCTGTATACCCTCCCATCTGCCTGTCTCAATCCTCAAGTGGTGGGATGAGGTGCGGATCTGACCAATAACTGTGCGCAGTCCATGAGGGAGCTGTGTGTCCATGTAATTGGGTCAGATGATGAAACCATCCTCAGATACTTGAAGGAAGTGGGTCTGGTAGTGTGCCATCCTCGTGCCATGGGGGGAGGGGGGTCGGATCCAAGTCTTCTCCGTATCTAACTTCAGTATGTCTGCTCTGATCACATGGTTTAGCTTTGATCGGCTTAGGTCAAGTGTAGGGCAATCCAAGCTATAGTCAAAGGGGGGTAGTCTGTCAATCTGCAGCCCATGTAGACTCATCCATGTACTCATCTGAGCATACCAACAATGTCTGTCACCATCTGCTGCTAGTTGTCTAGAAGAGGCCAAGGCTAGCCGTGGGTATCTATCTTGGGGGAGCTCCTCATGTGGGGTCGAGCTCTTCGCTCGTATCATACGTGAGATCATCATGACCAGTGGTCTTTCCATATGCTCCTACCCGTCATAGTATTCCTTCTCTGGTCCATCCTGGTCTCCCAAAGGTTGTCTCCTCGTGTGAAAGAGACTCGGACCCCAAATAGCTGCCCTATATAGGAGTGTGGGTGTAACCAGGGTGTCAAAAAGCCACAATTTGGTGCACGGCTCATGAAATTGTATGTGAGCACATTGCCTCTCCAATGCACCTAAGGCTACATATGCTTTTGCCAAACGAGCCTCTGATGTCTCTCTCCAAGAGAACTGTGGTCCCTTCAATGTGACCCCCAAATAGACATACTGCCTAACCATCTCCACTGGCTCTCCATCAAAAGTAAACTGGTGCTCAGCTCTTGTCACCCAAGCAGCTGAAGTGTTAAATACCATAACTTTAGTTTTCCCAAGGTTCACCTTAAGATCTCTATCTCTGCAAAAAGCTGATAATGCATCCAAGTGTCTATTTAGTCCCTCAGGTGAGTCAGATATAAGTACAATATCGTCGGCATAAAGCAATAATGGTATCAGCACTCCAGCTAGACTGGCTCCGGCTCCACCAGTTTTGTCCACATATTCTGAAATTTCATCTATGTACAACCCAAATAGTGTCGGTGAAAGTGGACAGCCTTGTTTCACCCCAATGGTGCTATTGATTGTATCTGAGATGCCCTCAGGTGTTCGTACTCTGCCCGTCACTGTCTCATACAAGGCATAGATACTCCACTGTATCTCTACAGGCGCATCAATGTTTTGCATTCTTCTCATGAGTCTAGCACGTGGCACTGTGTCAAAGGCCTTGCGAAAGTCCACAAAACAGCAGTAGATCTTTTTCTTGAATGCCTTGCCTTCTTCGATGATTGCCCTCAATGTAAAGATATAGTCTAGAGTTGTATATCCCCTCCTGAAGCCAGCCTGGCCTTTTGATCTCAGGCCATGCATCTCGGCCCATTCACTCAATGCTTGTTCCACGATAGAGCCATATACTTTGGCCAGCATGTGTCCAATCATGATAGTTCGATAGTTACTAGGTAGCGCAGGGTCTCCACTCTTAAAGAGCGGCACAATAATATGGTCTGACCAACAGGTTGGAAATCCCTCACAAACTGCCCTATTAAAGATGTGAGCCAGCGTTGGTGCCAAGATATCACAAGCATGTGCGAAGTATTCAGCTACTAAACCATCATGATCTTGGGCTTTTCCATTTTTCAGTTTCCATATGGCATTCCTCACTTTTTTTTCTGTGAAAAATCTGCAATTTGCTGGTCTTGAGGTTGAGGGGAGTGGCATAGGCTCTTGGCCAGGAACATCATAGAGTGTGCAAGCATATCCATGCCAATCATCCGGTCTAGTAATCTGTAAAGGTGGCTGGTTCTCATGCATCTTTTTCCATGCTCTCTTGCTGTCCTGTCCCAAGAACATGGAATACATTTCTGTGTCTAGTTTGCTCAGGTATTCCCGCTTCTTTTTGCGTACCAATCGTCTGAAGAGTGTTCGAGCATGCTTATGTGTACATATGCCAAGTGCCACCTCTCGCTGAGAGAAAGAGAGAACATAAAAAGAAGAACGCAAAACTTGAATCAATGACAAAGAAACAAGGACTGCATAAAATACTAAACAAAGATGCTTCATCTTATTTAATAGTAGAATAAATGTAAGAATGCCCAAGCTAGCATGGATGTCTATTGCACAATTATACGAGTTGCAAACTTCCTTCTAATATTGTTAGCACTTGTGAGCCGATGAGCATACAAATCTAAAGGTTAGATGGAGAGCCAAACTCTAGAGGACAACCTATGAGAGTAACAAGCAATTGGACTCCAAAGATTATCTAACAATCATGGAATTTGTTTCTAATCTTCTAAATATTCAAAGACAGATCATAGCCCATTCATGCTTTATGTATGGCTATCAACCTAGCTTGTTTTGCTGTTGGTTTGCAAAATCAGTGGGTTCAAGAGACTAATTCCTCAAAAAAATGAACCAAACAGTGGCATTTGCAAGAGAAAATGTTAAAAGAGCCCAAGATTATCCTAAGAGTAAAGGAAACTTGAGTTTTGTGTGGACCATGAGCTTAAAACATTCCTAGTGTTCGAAGACTGGGAAAACCTCTCCAAGGTATTGATGTCCATTCACAGGACTTAAATGAGGTTGGATCAACTTTGCGACAAGAGCAAGGTTCTCCGAGCTTTTCATGTAAGTACGTTGGTCACAAGAATCTTGATGGACATTTGTCAACCCTTCTAAGACTTTCATGTACGTAGGTTAGTCACATGAGAAACTGGATGAGCATTTTCCAGTCTTCTCTACAAATGCAGTTCCTTCAAGCATCAGAATGACCTTCTAAATGTTTACAAAAATCTGAGAAAAATTCAGAACTAGCCTATCCTAGCACATGCATTTCATCCAATCCATGACTATCACTTGACTCACTAAATACTCACTCGTTGTACAGAAAGTGCTGGTTGCAGGTTCTCATGTCATGTTCAATAAAATAAAAGGTGGCTAAGCCAAACCTGTGACTATGACATCAACCAGATAGAGCATCCATGGCTGTACTGCTTTGGATAGACTCAATCTACCAAACAATGCAAGTCCTAAAGATGATCTACCAAAGACAAATACCTTTGTTTTCATTTGCATAACACTGAGCAATAGCATGTTGAGGACTAATTAAAGTTTTTTTTCAAATATCATGATATCATTGAGAGATCATTCTGTCTCACTGGATGTTGCCTTGGAAAAACAGAAAACAACATAGAAACAACCTGATTCAAGCTGTGATAACCGATGCAGTAAAGCAATGGTATCTAATGCAGTAGAGTCAGATCCTTCCATCCCTGCCATACATTGCACCTTATAAGACTGAGAAAATGTAGTATACCAAATCTGAAGCTCAGTAACTTGTTCACTTAGAGTATCCTAAATTAACACATTCAATAAAAACTAAACCGATATCATCTTTTTTACATCATCATCTTCATGATAAATGATACCTCCTGGCTTCTAGCGACCAAAAACCTTCCGTTTATACTTCACTCTTGCATTCGCTTCATTGTCAACAGATACGTACAGACTTGATAGGAAACAAATCTTGATGGATGCTTGGAGACTTCAGTCTAAAATCCCATATGATGCAAGTATCTATATGAAAAGTCAAAACTGCTAGCAAATTCAGTCTGTAGCGTATTGGCAATTTATGATAAGATGCTGAGGTGAAGTGGATCACAGCAATGATGTACGGAAAATATACCCATTACTGGGCAAAATCATGTATGGGAAAGGCATCCATCGCTTGTCATGATCACTTCATCGTTCCAAAGGCACCCAGTGTCTCGATCCTGGTTTTGAATTTAGATATATGTATTGAGATATATCATGCCCAAGATTTCACTACAAATTCACAATTGCACAAAAAAGGCCCCCCCTATGTTTCTGCAGTGGATCATTATCTATACCACAATTATCACTACTGCTACCACAATTGTCAGTATGGCCATCATATCCAGCACAATTGTGGTAATAATACAATGAAAATTCAAAGATATCATCTTACAAATGCACTCACAATCGGATAAGAAGGCCCACCCCAATGCCTCTGTAGTGGACCATTAGCTATGCCACAATTATCACTATCGCTACCACAATGGTCACTATTGCCATCATATCCAGCATAATTGCGGCATTAATAGACTATCTGATCAAGGCAGATCGCTTATAGAGTCTCTACCAAGGATGGAATGTTAGTTGAGGTAGCTCAATTCCGCTCTCTCTCTCTCTCTCTCTCTCTCTCTCTCTCTCTCTCTCTCTCTCTCTCATATGCACTGCGAATACAGAGCTCTGACCTGCGGGAGATCTCGAAATCAGCTAAGAAGTTGGCAGTAGGCAGCTACAGGTGTGGCAGAGAGCGTACAGGACAGAGATATCGCGGGAGAGAAGCATCTCGCGGGAGACAGGAAGTCGGGAAGAGAAAGGAGGGGACAGGTAATAAGAGAGAGAGAGAGAGAGAGAGAGAGAGAGAGAGATGGGGTGGGTCCTTTTCTTCTTAGCAAAGGGTGCGCGGTGTCGCCATGACTGATTATTACGATTGCACTGTTTGCACGATAGATTGCCTCTGCACTAAAACCGTCTTCCACAAGAGCTGGAACAGAACTTCCTACCATCTGCTATCTGCTATCTTAAATATATGCGTATGTGTTTATATAGCTAGCTTTGAATTTAGTGTTGTCTGAAGTAGCGTCCCTCTAGAGTCTACGCACTTCAGGAGGCTATGCCAAGAAGCAATTTTATGAGCGAAGCGAACGGAAATTTTCCTTCCCTCTCTTCAAAATTATATATTCTCTCTCTCTCTCTCTCTCTCTCTCTCTCTACCCCTTGGTATCTCCCCTCTTTTCCCTACTTTCTCATTTTTTCTCTCTTTCAATTTTTTTGCTCTCTCTAGAGCACATAGATTTAGGCCCGGTTCAGACTGTGCAAAAGGCCACATTTAAAAACATACATACATGCTCGTGATGGCGACGTGTTAAAAGTAGATTTGTCAAGATGATTTTTGCGCAAATCTATACATGTCCGAACTTAAAGTATCAGACAAGGCCCATTAACTTTTTGGAACAAAAACGATCACGAGATTTAAACCCCTGTCAAAATTGATGGGCCTTAAATTACCACTTAAACCAAGCATCCGGGTAAGAACTTGGGAAATACATGTCTGACCGTTGAATATATTCACACACAATCCAAAGAAAGCATGATCCACATAAGCATCCGTCCGCCATTGTCTGAACTGACCCTTAGATCACCCTTAATTGTGCATATCCATAAGAAATCTCCTTCTCTTAAGTCCTTTGACTTCCTACCCTAGTGTGTCTCCATGCAATATCGTGCACATGAGTAAATTCATTCTATCTTAGTGCACATAAGCACTAAGGCCACTCCTCATCCACTACATCCTAGGATTCACACTCATAGAGAATAACTCACTAGCATTCTAGTGCACCCCCTTTTCCACATTACGAGACACTTAGTGATCTTAGCAAGCATGCACAAGCACACGTGTGTTGATGCACATGATTATTTACCAAACATACTTGTGCATTCATACAACTCACTTTTGCGCACAAACTCACATATATGCATTCGAGCCTTGAGGACTAAAGCATTCTAGTTGCACCATACTCACTTGTAACATGACACTTAGGCTACACTTGTCTATCCTTGTGCACATAACCTTGTGAAAAAACCTAGTCCACTTATCTAGCACATGGATGCACATCCTAAATGCATTCCACATAGTCCCTAGCTCATAGTCACATTCTAGCACATATCACATAAATAACCCTCGCATAACCTAAACCCTTTAAGCACACTAATACTCTGCATGCCTAGGTCATTCTAGTGCACCCATGAGCACCGTAGTATGCATAAGTGTGCTAGTGCGATGAACACGTATGCCTTTTGCACTTTACAATCCCACCAACTTAAGGTACTTAATTCCCACCCTCCTTCCCAACCCACAATCACCTAACTTAGTGCATAGCCAGCCACTAGTGCACTATTTCGCCCCATGCACGCACAAATTTCACCCCCACACACTAACCCTACTAGCACATTGTATGCTTGTGCACCACATGCACTAGTCCACCTTCATACATTCACATAGCACTTGAGTGTGATAGATATTCCTTAGGATATTGCACATATGTTGCACTAGTACACAACAACTCCCTTGCACCCATCCCACACATATAGGCATAGGGTACATAGGATGAATCACACCATTATGCATACATAAGCCTTTGTCCACACAACCAATGCAAGTGAACCCAAGGAGTAAAAATGAGCATGCTTTGAGAAGGACCAAATCACACAACACCAAGGAAAAAATAGAATGACTACTCAATATTGACTATCCAATAAATGCTGCAAAGTTGTTGTTCTTTGAAATCACACAACACCAAGGAAAAAATAGAATGACTACTCAATATTGACCATCCAATAAATGCTGCAAAGTTGTTGTTCTTTGAAATGACAAGTTGCTTGAAAATAAGAAAGCATGTGTATACACATTTCATATGCACCAATCAAATCATAATAAATTATTCTTGTTCAAAATTCAATCAAGGTAGGAGACCTAGAAATGAGGGATAAACTAACAACTTGAGCACTACGTAGGACTTGAAATAATCATGAATTAGGCACATGCACTTTGTGCAATGGATGAGACATCCAAATGCCCACATCCCATAGAGACCCACCATAGACTATGAAAACACCCCTATCCACGATCAAGTCATCTAGTCTAGCAAGAAGTGAAAGGAGCCATGGGTATGACTTCAAGCATAATGGTGAGATCAGGAGATGCTTCGAATGACTTCTAGGCTTTAGTTGATAGCTTCCAACAAGCTACAAATTTCAATGTCTACTCTTTGACCTCTAAGGCTATGGAAAGGAAACTTTAAGAGTTGCAAGGCCAAGGAACAAACACTCTCAACCTAGACCTTAACATTGATACTAGACACAGACATGTGACTATGCCAACTAAGATGGACGGTATCCATAGAATGCAGTTGAATGCAAGAGCAATGGGCTCATCATAGGATTCTCTCTTGAATCTCATGCAAAGACACATGTTTGACCACTTAGATATAATGCAAGTAGGGACCCACATTGCATTAACCATTCTAATTGGAATGGGAAATATACTAGCGCACTAGAGACTTGGCAAAATTTCCATTGGTGGTGAAATAGCTAGATAAGTATTTCATCATAGACTACACTTACAATTTTATCGATCAATTCAAGCAAGTCTATGAGGCTAAATCACAACCCAAAACACCTCTTACTTCTAGCATAGAGAATGCTACGACAACACCACAAATTGCTAAAGGAATACCTTGACCCAATTTAGCAAAGCTAGTTGTAATTGGCAAGGTCAAAGAATGGGTAAAGGTGACTCAAGATGAGTTGCAAGTAGGGCCAATGAACAAGTTCTTGAGCCTTCCAAGCCTATTCCACACACTTCTATAAAAGAAGGCCCGACATCTAGATGAAATCACAATTGAGCCCTTACATGAATCACAACCCATAGAACAAGAGACTTCTCTTGTCCCTGATGTAAGCAAGTTGCACCATGTCTATGAGACTACTGAAGGGACCATTATTGCAACTCTTATATCAACTCTCAACTATTGTGTGGTGGTGGACTTGCTTGAGCTACTGCATCAAACACACACCATACACACAAGAGGAAGCTCACTTAAGAACACAAGAACAAAGATGGAGGCCAAAACGTTTTCTTGCTTGTTTCTTCTTCTTCTTCCACACACAATACAATGTACACAAGGTATAGATAAGATATAACATAAAGGAAAGTGGTCAACTAAGTCAACCGATGTATAATTGACTATACTAATCGACTGGCACTATAAGTATGCCAACTGTAGGTAGGTGCAACAAACTAAATATAATAAGTGATAAGTTAGTGGCCATATGAGGATCATAATAACCATCAATGTGCTAAGTATAGAAGTGCAAACCCATCTAGCCAAGTAATCCATCATCAATATCTGCACATGTTAAGCTTGTCTTCTCAATACTCCCCCTCATGCTCAATCATATCTCTGCAACTCCAAGTAAGCTTCGAAACTTTTGAAGTTTCTCTACACCCAAAGCCTTTGTGAAAATGTTAGCTATCCAATCATGTGTGCTGACATATACCAAGTCAATCTCTCCTACAAGTACCTTCTCTCTCACAAAGCAGTAGTGCACCTCAATGTCCTTTGTCCTAACATGGAATATTGGGTTCCTAGCTAGCTGTATGTTGCTCATGTTATCACAGTGAATAACAACTGCACCATCTTCTTGCACATCCAAATCACCCAATAACTTTTGTAGCCATACCATCTCACATGCTATCATAGCAGCACCTCTATACTCAACCTCTATACTCAATGAAGCAATTGTAGGTTGCTTTTTGCTACTCCATAAGATTGCTACACTACCAAGGGAAAACATGAATCCATTGGTAGATCTTTTGTTTGGCATGCTACTAGCCCAATTTGCATCTATATATCCAAGCACTTATACATCCTTATCTAGCTTATAAAAAAGTCCATAATGTAAAGTGAACTTCACATACCTCAATATGTGTCTAACTGCATCCAAATGAGGCTTTCTAGGCATCTGCATTAACTGACTAACAAGGCCAACACCATAGCTCACGTCTAGCCTTGTGATAGTTATATAAATTAGACTCCCTACTATCCTCATGAACATAGTAGGGTCTTCTATCTCATCCCCATTATAAAAAAGTCCATAATGTAAAGTGAACTTCACATACCTCAATATGTGTCTAACTGCATCCAAATGAGGCTTTCTAGGCATCTGCATTAACTGACTAACAAGGCCAACACCATAGCTCACGTCTAGCCTTGTGATAGTTATATAAATTAGACTCCCTACTATCCTCATGAACATAGTAGGGTCTTCTATCTCATCCCCATTATAAAAAAGTCCATAATGTAAAGTGAACTTCACATACCTCAATATGTGTCTAACTGCATCCAAATGAGGCTTTCTAGGCATCTGCATTAACTGACTAACAAGGCCAACACCATAGCTCACGTCTAGCCTTGTGATAGTTATATAAATTAGACTCCCTACTATCCTCATGAACATAGTAGGGTCTTCTATCTCATCCCCAATATTAGGACTCAACTTCACATTTTGCTCCAATGGTATTGAAAGAGGCTTACATGTTGTCATACCATACTTGGATAACATATCCAAGCCATGTTGCCTTTAGGATAGTCATATACCATCATCACATCTGATCACCTCAATACCAAGAAAGTACCTCATCTCCCCCAAATCCTTCATCTCAAACTTCTTCTTCAAAAAATCCTTAATGTTAGCAATCCCACTGTCATTGCCACATGTAATAATCAATTCATCCACATAGATGGCTCCCTTTCTCACATAAAGTGAGTGTTTAGCATCAAAAACATAAAATCCAATGTTAACAAGATACTCTTTGATCTTGTTAGACCATGCTCTAGGTGTTTGTTTCAGCCCATAGAGCATGTTCTTTAACCTACACACATATGTGGAATGCTCTAAATCCTCATAACTTGCTGGCTACTTCATATACACCTCTTCTTGCAATTCACCATGTGAGAAGGCATTCTTAACATCTATTTGCTACAAATTCCAACCTTTGGCTACTACTGCCAAAGCAATCACACATAGTCTTATTGGCTTTTAATATAGCCATCTCCTCATCCATTGTTACATCCCAATGAGCATGATCAACATTATGCTCAAAACAAAAGTGGGATCAACATCCTCAATGACCTTTACCATATAAGCATAATGGTGAGCTACATAACCTTCAAAACCAAATCATTTAGTAGAGTATTTGACCCTACTAGACGTGCGTACCACTGGATTAGTTAATGGAGCCTTTATATTACCATGTTTCTCTCTATACACTTGGTGTCTTGACTAAAGGAATACTAAGCTTATCATCCAAACTCTTTGAACCACTAGAATCTCCATCAAACCACAAATGACTACTAGATGTATCATTACCATGCAACACTTTCTTCTTTCCTTTGTCTTTACCTACAACACTTGTGGATCCACCTAAATATGTGGAGCCACTCCTTAGTCTCCTAGACCAAGGGCTAACTGTAGATGTAGTACCAGATGATATTTCTAGTCCACTAAGGCTTCGTGATTCTTGCTTTTCTTTCTATATATAACTATCATAATCATCATCATCATCTAATACATCACCACTAGATGCATACCAACTACTCATCTAATAAAAAATAACATGTGATAGGGTTATAACAATGATATCCTTTTTGCTCTAAAGAATATCTAATAAAAATATATTTTTCAGCATTTGGATCAAGTTTCTTTTGCAGCTCATCTGGCATATGAACATATATAATACAACCAAACACTTTCAAATGTAACACATCGAGCTTCTTGCTTGTAAAGCATTCTTCGGGGGTTATCCCATGAACTGTAGCTGTGGGAGTTCTATTCATAATATAGACAATAGTATGAACAACTTTTGACCAAAAATGTTTTGATATATTTTTTTTAGCCATCAATGCCCATGCAACTTCTATAATATGCCTTTTTTTTCTGCGACACCATTCCATGGGGTATACCTGTAAGTAAACTATCTCTTTATCCCATGAGACCTCAAGAAGTTACTAAACTCATTTAAAGAGGTACTCTCCCCTCCATTTGATCTCAAGCACTTAACTTTCAAGTTTGTTTTTATTTCAATAGCAGTAGCCTTGAAAGTTTTGAAGTGCTCAAATATATTACTATTTTCCTTCATGACATATACCTACAACTTCCTTGAACAATCATCAATAAACATGACAAAGTATTTATTTCCATCAAGAGATACATTTTGTGTAAGCCCCAAATATATGTATGCACAAAATTAAGTATATTTTTGCTCACATATTTGTAATGTGAAAAAGGTTGTCTTGCCTGCTTACCAAACCAACATACTTCATATACTTTATGAAACTCTGCAACTCTAAAAGCACAAAACCTTGTAACTAATCATTTGGACTATATTAACTTTAGCCTTTGCACATTTGCATATCCAATATATTTGTGCTATATTTCAATGTTGTTTATAACTACTTCCTTCCCTTTAGCATTCATAGCAAAAATTTCAACATCTAAAGTGAACATGCGACCAACTCTACTTCCTTTTGCAACCAATCTACACTTATCATTAAAGTCTTCTACAAAACAATCTTTTACATTAAATCGAACTTGCAACCCTTACTCTACCATTTGGCTAATATATACTAAATTATTTGTAATTGATGGCACATGCAATACATCTAACAAACTCTTTGTTTAGCCATCATGCAAGAACAAGGTAACCTTTTGAATGTGTGAAATTGGGTGGCATGAATCATCACCCATTTGCACATAACTTGGATTTTGTAAACCATGCATCTCTCCAAACCATTCAGCATGATTGATCATATGATTCTATATACCTGAATCGACATACCATATATCATCATGTGTCCCATTTCTTGTATAGCACTCATCATATGTTATATAATAAACAAACACTCATTTTTATCTTCATTTTGTCATAAAGACTATGCATAGTTTTCTTACTACAATTTACCACTGTGCATATCATTCTTCTTAGCATAACAATGAGTTGCAATATGACCTATTTTGCCACAATAATGGTAAACAATAACAGAATTTCCAGAACCTCTGTCATGCCATCCACCTCTTTCTCTAGAGCTCTCTTTGCCTCTAAAGTTTCAATAGTCTCTTAAAATCTACATTTCATCGAATTGTTGATTTAACCTATTTTGCAGGTTATCACCAGCGCTTATACCACAGCCTCTCGAAGAGGATCTACCATGTTCCCTTCCTGAACTTGAGTAAAATGCTTAGACCCGTTCCCCATTTCTTTCAAATGAGTCACCTTGCATATTGATCTCTTCGATAATCATGAGAGAGACTAACTCATTAAAATCTAAAAATGGCTTTCATAGAGAGAGAGAAGTGACAAATGATTTCCAAATCTTATTATTATAAAGGCTACTCAAAGCATATAAAATCAAATCATCATCATTAGGCATTGCATCAATCGCTTCCAAAGCATATGTAGTACTCCTCACTTTCAAAACATACTCATTGACATACATTTTTCCTTTCTTCAAAGTATTCAACTCTTGCTTGAGTTGAGTCTTTCATGCCTTTGTATTTACTGAAAACATGTTCTCGAAAATTTTCCAAGCTGCACATGAAGTTTTTGCATTCCTAATATACCCCAGCATAGTATTATCAATGACTATAGTAGCCAATACATCACTTTTTTGTCCTTTGCATTCGATTCTTTCTATGCCTTTAATTCATTTGCAGTCACAAGGTTACTTAGCTCTAGCTCCTTATCTTCACCTAAAACGAACTCATAAAGACCTTTTCCAATAAGAAAGAAAGTTTGTCACATGGAACTTCCATGATGAGTAGTTGTTGTCGTCTAGCTTCTCAATGATGGGATTTCCACTATTCTCTGCTATTATCACAAAAACAATACAAAACAACAAGCAAGTCTTCATCAACCTTTCACAACAAGTGCACATCAATACATTAAGCAACTTTTTTCACTGATTGCTCAATAGTACATGTAATTTACAACTGCTTATAGATAAAACTTATGTTTACTTTCTAGCAACCTGTTTATAAATAAAACTTATGTTTACTTCTTGGCAAACACCTCAAAAATTACAAATTTGAAATGTGTAATATGTGCACCCACTTTTGGTTGACACAACTAAATTTGCAGTATGCCCTGAAACTACTATCCGCAACCTTAGATGGCTAAAAAACCTACGGGAGAGGCCTAAAGGGTAAATTTGTAGAATACATAGTGCTCTACTCGCATATTAAATCTCACAGCAATTTGAGGTTTTCATCGTGCTCTGCTTCTGGTGCTTTCATAGGTACTATCCAGGAGAAAGAGTGGAAGAATGTTAGAGCTTACCCATTGCTTGCTTGCTTGAATCCATGCTTCTTCTCCTTCACTTCAACCTTCAAAACCAGCCTCTCTCAGTGATCACTTTGATACCGTGTCAAGAATCATGTGGTGGGGGACTTGCTCGAGTTGTTGTGCTATACACACACCATACACACAAGACACTCAAGAACACAAGAAAAGAGATGGAGGCCAAAACGTTTTCTTGCTGGTTTCTTATTCTTCTTCCACACACAATATAATGCACGTAAATTATAGATAAGATAGAACATAAAGAAAAGTGGCCTACTAAGTCAATCAGTGCATAATTGACTATACTAATCGACTGGTGTTATAACTATGCTAGTTGTAGGTAGGTACACCAAACTAAATATAATAAGTGATAAGTCACTAGATGGCCATGTGGGGATTATAATGACCATGGATGTGCTAAGTGTAGACGTGTGGACCCATCTAGCTAGATAGTCCATCATCAATGTTTGCACGTGTTGAGCTTGCCATCTCAACATCAACTAAAGTTACGATTCCACTTAGAACTCTATTTGAAAATAGTACCTTGATCCGACACCAATTAAAGTAATGGATAGAAGGTACAAACCCTACTAGATTTTATCATATTTCACAACCCAGCTTTAGTGCACCCCTAACCTTAAGTGCTTTAGAGGTTAACACATTCTAGGAAGAAACTAAGTAACATGTTGTTCTTCATGTGCAAACCCTTGGAGTATCCTATTCGTTATGGAATTATAGGTACTCCAAACTTGGAAAAATCTACCAATTGAATCGATACACTTTAATTTGACCATTGACAATGGATTTAAAGTTCATGATTGTAAGAAGTTGGGAAGAATAGTGATTTCGTGTGTAAATAATAGTGATACCATGTCACACTAACATAGGTATAAAAGGAGGGGACATGCAATTTTTCTTATCTTTGACACATTAATACATTACTGTTCTTCTCTTCATTACCTTGCTCTTAGCTTCAATGGCTTCTTCTTCTTTTTTGTATTTCTCTCTCCTCATCACTCTCTTTCTCTCTCTTTTGCACTTCCTCTTCTCTTTGTTCTACAGTCTTCTCTCTCCTCTTTCTTCCCCTCCAGTTCACTTCTTAACAAGTGGTATCAAAGCATTGGTCTTTGATCCATTTTTCTCTATTTTAGTTCAAATTTTCTCCATAAAAAACAAATTCAGACAAGTACTACTAGTACTTGACATAGACAGTGACTAGCAGAGGTTTGTAGGACATCTACAATTAGATGAAGACTATATCTGAAGATCTTCAAGGACAAATATGGCGATGGAAGGCTAAAATAACAGGTCGTCATTAAATTTCCATGCAGTTTTGAGGTAACTTGGTAAAATGGGAGTTGATCGAGATTAGAAGGGAAATAAATTGTGGTTACTTTTCAAGTGGATCTTCTCTTTCTCCCTCTTCCAAGATTTTGGTTGAAGCTTCAATGGTAGCTACCAAGAAATCCTTCAAGCTTGCTTTCTAGTGACAATTTCTTTTAGTCAAACCATGGGGTAAAGATTCTTCATCTCCTGCACATAATCAAATAGAGCACCTATGTGAAGTAGTTGATGCAGAGAATGGACCAGGTTGCAGCCTAAAATTTACACCAAAAAATGAACTGATCTTCCTGCTCTTGCATCACACTTATCCTGCTACAAATCTCTTTCAGATTGGCTGAACATTCTTGGCACACTTAGTGGGGAACATCTTTAGCAAGTTTCAACAAGATTTGAGCCCTAGTCTTCACTCCCTTTGTTGAAAACCCTAAAACATAGCAGGGCAACCATAGCCACGGACTTGGAAGCTTAAAGTTCTTCAATCTTTGGGCATTTCTGACCTCCAAGGCTTCTCTACCATCATTTTGAAGCTGAATGGACTCCAAAATTGAAGACATTGCAATGATTTCAACCTATTGAGGATTTTGAAGCTCATATTGAAGGTTTATTTTGGGGCTTTTCTTCAAGGGGCTTGAATATTTGACATTCAAGTGTTCAAGAAAGCTCTGGGCATTAATTCTTCAGGGATTCAATCATATTGGAGCTTATATGGACTGATCTTATGGATCTTTCAAACTTTATGATGGATTCATGGTGGATTATGGATGACTTTTTTATTATTTGGATTGGAGCTGACATTATTTATCTTCTTCAAGCTTAATCAAGGTATTCCACTTGCTTAATCTCTGAAATCTCTCAATAATCCACTTGCTTTAGTTTTTTCACTTGTTAATGAGAGAGTATTGGTCAATTAATTGTCTGAATTGATCAATAGATCAGAGATTAGTGATCTTTCTATTAATCAACGCCTATTACATTAAATCTCAGCATTTATTTCAATCTTATCCATCATGGATATCATTTACAAGGTTTTGCCACATAGCCTTGACTTGATTATTTGAATTCCTTTACCCAAGATTGAGATATTGTAAAGGGTAAATACTAGCAATTGGTGGGTCACTAAATTACATTGGTAAGACCCTCTTCCCATCCAATTTTTCAAAATTTCCATCCTATTGCATTTCATAAAAAGGATTGAATGGATATCTCAATAATGCATCTCATGCTGATTTATTAGAGTATTATGCTATAGCCATGTTGATATTCCCACTGAGGAAAAAGGTGGATTTAGGGGGAGATAGTGAGACAAAAGAGAGGTGACCCTCCCTCACTATTAAGGATCTTGAAAGGGTGCAACCAACCGACCTGGGGGGAACTTTGTCCACCTTCTAGTGATTCAGAGCCTTTGTAGGGAGCATATTCTACTGTTTTATCCCTCACATAGGTACAACGAGTGGAGAATTGAAGATTTAAGTGGTTTTAAAGACTCAAGTACCTTCAAGAGCAAAATAAGGTAAAACATGGACTTTACAAGACACTGTAGGGTCTTTACATGTACCAACTTCGTTACTGAAGTATAGGTGCAGGTACTACTTGGTTCCCACAAGTCCTATTCAACCTCCTACAAGGTTTGGTAGCCATTTGGAACCACCATTTTACCCTTACAGGTGGAAACATGGTATTTACAGGTTGAAACAGGATGCAAGCTTGGATAGTTCAGACTCAGAGATTGAATTGCATAATTTTTTGTCCTAAACATATTATGATGTGCTATAACTCATCTTAAAGATGGCATCATTGGCTTTGATTTGAATAAAAACATTTGGTAATCAAAGCTTTCTAGCTCAAGTTATAGCCAATTTTTTGACAGGGGGTATTGTAGGACTACACTACTATGGCAAGGCTTAAAGGCAAGAATAAGGCCCAAGATGAGCATGCATAGCAAATTAGAGATTCCATGCTGGATAATATATACCTCAAGAGGTCTGTGAACAGCCTCAAGTGCATGGAGAAATCAATGCACTCAAAAATACCATGTGTGAACATAAGAATAGGCATGCCCAATGTCGTATGGAGCTATTATCAAGAGTGGAGCAGATGGTACTGTCTACTAGTCAAACGAAGTCTTCCATTGAGAAGATAGTGGATTCAACTACCTAAACAAAGGATTCCATTGACAAGTTATTAGAGGAGAAAGCTCATTCAATCAATGAACCCTAGGTCCCACTTCAGCTACCTAACCAAAATGGTCAAGGTTATGGAATAATTGGACAAAGGGGTATTCCAAATAGCCAATATAACGTAGGTAAGACTTCCCAAAGACATTATGACTATTTGGGCATTTTGGATGGTGGCAATTCCCAAGCTTTTGGACTAAATACCCAACTTCCTGGAGGTCCTTTACCAATGGGAAGGTTTCATACTGGTTCTCAACCACCTATTGGGAGAGTTCCATCTTCTTTTGGGGTTCAATGCCTAATACTCATGACTAGTCTATTTTGGGACAGCAACCCTTCCATGAAAGAGAGCTGAAAGATAAGATCATCTTGGCAGAGTACAATGGTCAATCATCTTCACCATTTGATCTAGAGGAATGGATTTTCAAATTGGAATCTTACTTTGATATATTCCTAGAACTGATGATATGAAGATTCATTTTACATCCTTGCATTTGGAGGGATTTGCACATACTTGGTGGAGATACATTAAGAAGGAGAACATACTTGTAAAGAATTGGGATGCATTCAAGACACTTATGGTGGCTGAGGTCTTTGACTCTCCTCTTGAAAAAGAGAAATTGGCACAAAGGTGGTATGGATTAGAATAAAGAGGCCTAAGTGTACGAGAGTATACCATCAATCTTACCATATATGTAGAGAGCATTAGTGATGAAGCTAAACTCCACAAGTACATGTATGGTTTAGACCCTTCCTTATTAGTTGATATTATGGCACAAAACCCTACCACTCTTTTCAAAGCTATTGAGCTTGCAAAGTGCTATGGAAGGAAATATAGAAGGGAGTCCCCATTTCAGCCATTATGGACAACCAAGGATTATTTTTAAACAAGGACAACTTGGTAATGTTTATGGTAGCAATCATGTGCCAAGTGGGAGCTTAAGAGTGCCGACTTATCCATTATTCAATGCTTCAAGACCTCAAAGAAATTTCAGGGTAGCAAATAGTCCAAGAGTAGATTTTAAATAAGGGGACAGGAAGCCTAAATCTATTTCAATAAATATGAATCCAAAGTCTTATTTCAATCAATATGAATCCAAAGTCTATTCCTATGGACCTCTACAAAGACATAAAGGAAAAAGGGTTATGCTTCAAATGTGGGGAAAAGTATACAACTAATCATGCCACAAAGTGTGTATACAAAAATGCAAAAGCCAAGGTTCATACTATGTTAGTTTTTGAGGATTCTGAAAATGACATTGATGGGGCCAATGCAATTGTACATATTACTGAAAATTATGATCTTGAGGAAGAAATTGGGCAATAATATTTTTTTGATCCGACCGATTCTTTTCCTTTCGACCCAGGTGGGAGTGTTCCTTTCAACCCAGAAGGGATTTATGTTGAGCCACTTGCTACCACTAGTTGTTCCATTTTCATGGATGCTTCAATAGGTTCTAAGAGCCCTAATACACTTTGCATGAAGGGTAATATTCATGGGAAGGATGCGTTCATCCTAATAGATACTGGCAGTACACAGTTTTGTGAAAAAGTCCATTATGGACAAGATAAATTATCTTTCCATTGACTTACATCAGCCTATAAGAGTTTAGGTGGCCAATGGTGAAGAAGAAATCAACACTCAAATATGCCCACTAGTTTCTTTACAGCAGCTGGCTGAAAATTATGAAGCAAAAGTAAACTTGATAACCTTGGAAATGGGGCCCATAGATATTGTACTCGATTGTGATTTGTTGATGATATTAGGCAAAACCACTATGGATTTCTCATAGCTATATATGGAGTTTATTTTTTATGATAGCTCATCCATTTACATGGAATTCCTAGTAAATCAAATTTTCAGCTTATCACCATTCAACAACTCAAAAAGGAGTACAAGAGGTGCACATATATTTGTGTTGCACTTGAATAAAGGGGTTGAAGTTCAATCTACAAATTCAACAAGTCACCGAGCCTTGAAAACTCTTCTTGAGAAGTACATGGATTTGTTTAAGGGGCATCCTTTATTGCCTCCCAAGAGAGTAGTAGATCACCCCATTGATTTGGAGCCCAACTCAAAGCAATCAATAAGCCACCCTATAGATTGTCCAAGTGTGAGTGGGAAGAAGTAGCCAAGCAAATCAAGGAGCTTCTTGAAATGGGATTCATTGAACCTAGTTCTTCACCCTATGCATCTCCGATCTTGTTAGTGAAAAAGAAAGATGGATCTTTCAGGATGTGTATTGACTACAGGGATCTTAACAAGATCACAGTGAAGAATAGGTACCCAATACCTAGGATTGATGACTTGCTTGATGAGCTCAAGGGGTCTAGATTCTTTATGAAGATTGACTTGAGGTTAGGGTATCACCAGATCCATATGGGAGAGGGTGATGAAATTAAGATCGTTTTTAGGACTGATCGAGGGCTCTACCATTTTCTAATGATGCCATTTGGGCTTACAAATGCTCTAGCTACCTTCCAGAGTCTGATAAACAAGATTTTGCAGCCTTTTCTCTTTTAGTTTGTCTTGGTCTTCTTTGATGACATTTTGATTTACAGTAAGAACCTTCAAGACCATCTCACACATGAGGAAGGTTTTTGATGTATTGAGACATCATAGACTCTTTTCGAGAACAAACGCTCTTTCATGTAGGCTGAAGTGGAATACTTGGGACATATTGTTAGTGAAAAAGGGATCCAAGCTGACCCCAAGAAGATGCAGTGTATTAAAGATTGGCTTTGGTCTATCTTCATTTTATGGTCGATTCATTAAGCATTATGCAACTATTGTAGCTCCTTTAATTGATAGGTTGAAGAAGGAAGCTTTCTTTTGGGATTCTCTTGCAGATAGTAGCTTCAACCAATTAAAGGAGCTCCTTACTTCTGCTCCTATTCTAGTATGCCTAGATTTTTTGAAGGAGTTTACCATATAGTGTGATGCCAGCAGTAGCTGAGGCATTAGGGCTATTTTGTTACAAGAGCATGGAGTGATTGCCTTTGAAAGTCATAGGTCCTATAAATAAAAAAATGGCTATGAACATTTATGACCGAGAGATGTTGGCTATCTTACATGCAATAAAGAAATGACACCACTATTTTTATGGCAACCACTTCAGAGCTCAAAGTGATCATAGGATCAAGCAATATTTTCTCACTCAATCCAATCTTACTCGTAAGTAGTGTAGGTCGATAGGTACACTGCAAAATTATGATTTTGACATCACTCATACGAGGGGCAAAGAAATGTAGTGTGGCTGATTCTCTTTCTCGTATGTGGGCCTGCAAAGTTTCAACAATGACCAAGCTACATAGTGACTTGATTGAAGAATTATAGGAGGCTTATCTTTTGGATGAAGATCTCAGCCATATGATTCAAAAATTATAGCAAGGTCTCATGTATGATACTCACATTATTAGCTTCAAAATGGCCTAATCTGGTTAAATGGCAAGATTGTTATTCCCTCTACTTCTTCTTTTATATGAAAAATTATGAAGGACTTGCATTCTTCACCTTTAGCTAGACACCTTAGAGTTTTCAAAACCTATGATAGGAACAACAAAAGCTTCTATTGGAAAGGGCTATGGAAAGATATCAAAGATTTTGGCATGAAGTGCATACCTTATCATCAAAATAAGGACAACACCCATAAGCCATGTGGTTTGTTATAGCCATTACCAATTCCTATGGGCAAATGGACACACATTACCATGGACTTCATTACTAGCTTGCCTAATACCAAAAATGGATGGAATAGTATATATATGCGGTGGTGGATAGACTCTCCAAGGCAGCCCATTTCATTCCAAGACCCACTTTACTACTTCTCAAGTGGCCAATTAGTTTATGGAGCAGCTTTTTAGATTACATCAATTACCCCAGGTGATTGTTCATGACAGAGATTCAAAGTTCATGAGTAACTTTTGGTAGGTGGTATTCACATCCATGGGTACTAAATTGCCTCCCTCTATGGCCTATCATCCACAAACTGATGGACAGACAAAAAGGGTAAATAAGTGGTTAGAGACTTATCTTCGCCATTTCTGTTATGGTTTTCAAAATTCATGGGATTCTTAGTTACACTTGGTTGAGTTTTCCTACAATAACTCCACTCATGCTAGTATTGGAGTTTCACCATTTGAGGCTATGTATGGTTGTAAGGTGCCCTTACCCATAGTCATCTTTAATGAAAGATTCAATCCTCATGGGAATGAAGAATTGGAAAGAATGTAAACCCTTATTTAGCAGTGTAAGATGAATTTTAGGAAAGCTCAAGACCAAATGAAGATGTATGCAGATGAAAAGAGTTGACCTTTAGAGTTCCAAGAAGGAGAATCGGTTTTGTTGATGGTGCCCAAGTCTCAATATTCTACTTTGAAAGATGGACCTGGTAACAAGCTTGCTCATAGATTTTATGGCCCCTATCGAATCCTAAAGTGCATTGGAGACTTGGCATATAGATTGGAGCTATCCTCTTCCACTAAGATTTATAATGTATTCCATGTTAGTCAACTCAAGTTTTTCTATGGTGATCCTATTGATACAGTTGATGAGATGCCACCTATTGATGAAGAAGGTCTTATTCAGTACATCCCAAAGGTTGTCATAGGTTAGCATGAGAAGAAGCTTTGATCTCATTCCATCATTGAATATTTGATCAAATGGAGAGGTTTACCACCTAAGGAAGCTTCTTGGAGGCTTGATTCCATATTAGATGAGTTTCCTTACCTAAGGGATATATTGGTGGGTGACTGAAGCTTACTAATTATGGAGCTAGTTGTGGTGCACAACATACTATTCTAGAACAAATTTTATTCTGCCTAATTTTCAAAATTATGCCAGCTACATAAAGTCAAAGTACTCTTCAAGAGCTATGTTTTGACATGTGGCACGCTTCATTTGGATACTTCTATTAGAAGTTATGGCAAATTTGGTTCAGTAGGTTATTTTTATACACTAAGCTATCTACTTCATTTTGAGCTCATCAATTGAAGACTTTAAGGCTTCAAGTGCTTTTGAAGAATTCTTGACTATGTATATAGCTAAGGCCTATTTCCAATCCTTCATTTCAGTCCATAAGTCTCTCATCTTTCATTCATTTTCCCATTTGTAAAGCTAAACAAAGTAGTACTATGTTCTATCTATCATTTTCCAATCTTTGTAAGTTTTTTTTTTTAGGGCAAAAACCCTTGGGACGGGATGACTAAGAAGTTGGGAAGAATAGTGATTTAGTGTGTAAATAATAGTGATACCATGTCACACTGACATAGGTATAAAAGGAGGGGACATGTAATTTTTCTTATCTTCAGCACATTGATACATTATTGTCCTTCTCTTCATTACCTTGCTCTCAGCTTTAATGACTTCTTCTTTTTTTTCTTTCTCTACCCTATTCTACTATTTCTCTCTCCTCATCACTCTCTTTCTCTCTCTTTTGCACTTCCTCTTCTCTTTGTTCTATAGTATTCTTTCTCCTCTTTCTTCCCCTCCAATTTACTTCTTGATACTGATCAATGGACATCCTAAGAGATTGGACACTCAAGATGCTAAAGTGTAGTTCAAAGTTAACTTTATTATTATTAAATGTGTAGACTATGACTTGTTGCTCGATTGACCATGGATGCACAATGCATGTCTCATCAAGCACTAGCACAATGGTCTAGTCTTCTTAGGAAATAGGCAAGATGTAATTCGTATCGAGATAGTATCCTGAAAAACCTTTGTAGTTGACTTGGATGCTATATCTACACTCTTACAAGGAGATTCTAACGACCCTCCAACCTCCCAAGACCATTGACCTGATGCATTTCCTCTCATGAGGATGATCAAGATTGGATGCACATTCTAGCCACCTTGGAACTACCATTCTCATAGAAGAGGCAGAATAGTAATTGGCCTATGAGTGCTTGAGTCAGAGAGATGCATGAGACACTTCAATTCTCATGTGATAAAACCCCATAAGGAAACAATTTTAGTGCCATTCGTTATGATGGCCCTTGACTCAACAACTGCAACCTTCTAGGGCTATCCTACCCCAATGGATAGACTTGCATTACACAAGATCCTAAGCCAGTGGTGGCCTTGCTTCCATAACCGAGCGAACACTAATTTGACTATCTTTGATGAATCGTTGAATAGTCCTACCTAGTAGTGGACCAACTTGTACTAAGCACTATTCAATTTATATAACAACCTCTTTGCCTCACTGATAGAGTAAGGCATGGAAGAAGAGGAACTAAGTGACTCTAAAGACGACTATTCAGTTCAAGACAATAAATATTTGGACTCTAGTTTGGTCGATTATGACATAGATGGTTATGCCACTGAGCAAATCTATATGGATCCCAAATCCTCTCATACTGAGAGCTTGCTCATTAACCTGGGTATCATAAGTTAGCATTTTGTGTTAAACTACACTGCTATTACACAACCACTCTATAAGCTATTGATTACTTGGGCTTGGAGAGAGGAATGTCAAGCTTCCTATGAAGCATTAAAAAAGGGCCGTATGACTGCTCCCATCTTACAAGACTAATATTTTGGACTATAACATTCCATGTATATATTGACAATTCTAAAATTATTATTGGCTCAATGTTAAGCCAAGCCGATGAGTATAATATGGCTTTTTCCGTGAGCTTTGCTAGTCACTAGCTCATTGAGGCAGAAATGAGCTATTCCACCACCAAAAGAGAAGGGTTAGCAATGGTTTATGTTGTAAAAATGTTTTACCATGATCTCATGGCTACACCTTTTGTCTTTTTTGTTGATTGTTAGGCTCTACTCTACCTTGTAAATAAACCTTGTGCCATGGGACACATCTCCAGATGGCTTTTACTACTATTAGAGCTTGATTTCTCTATTGTGGTATGCAAGGGGAAATAACACTTCATTACTGATCACTTATCATGAGTAACCAATGATGAGAAGGCCATAGGAGACAAGATCAACTCCCTAATGCTCATCTATTCCACATTAACCCAGAAGTTCCAACTCTTTAAGACTAACCTCATGCCTTATTGGGAATTGTATATATCCTTGAGAAAGGCCTACCAGAATGACCAATCAAAGAAGCTTGACTAAGACGTCCTTGATCAAGACCTAACCCTACCAATTAATTGCAAGTCAACTATATCACCTAGGGTAGGATGGTCTCTTAAGGTGGTGTGTTTGTGAGCATGAAATTGAGGATGTCTTGCAAGAGCCTCATGGTAGTATAGTTGGAGGATATTTTGATGCAAATACCACAGCTCAAAAAGTGCTTCTCTCCCAATTATGGTGGCCCACCTCTTTAAGGATGTAGCTAGAATTGTCAAACATTGTGATGAGTGCTAATACATGAACTTACCTATTCAAAAGGATCAAACTGAACTCATGCTAGTAATCGCCCACCAACCCTTTAAGAAATGGGGTATATAATTAATTCATGGGACCCATTAGTCCAGCCGCATAATATTCATAGGCTTGATACATTATCGTAAATAGCCATAGACTGCATGACTGAATGGGCTAAAACATAAGAATGATGCACGAACCATGGTACGATTCTTTTGGGAGTGAATTATATTATGATTTCATTGCCCCATTGAAATTGTTAGTGACCAAAGGATGCACTTTCTTACTCAAGTGATTGAGCACCTGTTATCAACATTCTAGGTCATCCATAAGAATTCTAGCCCTTATTATCCCCAAGGAAATGGGTAGCCAAAAGCAATGAGCAAAGAGCTCATCACTATATTAATAAAACCCATCTTAGCATCGCATTCAAATTGGAATTGTGAGCTTATGGAAGCATTATGGGCCTATCAGACAACCTACAAGATTGCATGGGACAAACTCCATTTTGTGCAAAATTGAATCCCTATGGAGGGAGACCTTAGATGGGAAAATATAAATTGACCATCACTATTGAGAATGAAATCTTTACACTCCTCTTTTGCGTTCCTCTAAACTCTGAAGAAGGCAGTGGCACCAAGATCCTTTTGGAACAAACATTCAAGTTCTTAACCAATTGTAATATCAATTACGCCATTTAAATCACATCTATCAACATTTGGAAGATGCTTACTCTGCCTACTCAAATAATCATGACCTTCAGTTCTAAAGAGGTGCGAACTTTGCCTACTCAGATAATCCCTATGTCTCTAAAAATGACCTCACTTTTGACCTATCTATTAAATAACCAAGCCCACAAGTTAGCTCCACGACTTAGTGGAAGTGGTAGTCTAAAAAAACTCCTCTCGCCTCTCTTTGCAGTGCAAGCTAGGGAAATAGAAGTGAAGGCATGTCCATCAGTGTCACCAGACCTTATTGTAAGCCATATGCAATAGTCGATAGATTCCAAAGGCCCTTCTTGAAGCACATGGGTATTATGATGGTTGCTCCACTCTTTGGCTTCCAAAATCATTAATGGCTATACACTTGGCTCCTTGCCATATTCAAATCATCGCTCTCACTTTGATGAGACCTCATAAGTCAGCCAAACTAATCATTGTTGAACTTTCACATAGCACTCCTAATCAAAATAAAGGATAATTGGTTCCTTCTCTCTCGTTGGCAACTCCTTCTTCACCTACCAATTCCCTAGTCAACACAACCTCAATCCTCTAAATTGGAGACCATTGTTGTTGCCAACCTACCCCAATAAGAGGATATCCTTTCTAATCTATACCAAGTTCCCCCATATTGAGTAAGCAAATATTGATCTTCTCCACTGCCACATTGAAGAAACCCTATCAATGCTAATTAATCTATAAAAGGTGGAAGAATTGTCCACCCAAGCAGTAAATGCCTCATCCAAATGCTTTACGTAGCTCAACTCCATGTTTGGCACATTTGCTAAACCATGATTGACCTTGGGCTAGCTGAACCTAATATAATCATGCTTGCTTCATAGTGGCACCTCACTTGGGAGGAGAAATAACACCTCTTTTGAAAATGAATCTATGTATAGGACTAGATGGCTCAATATATTCCCAAACAGTAAATTGCAAGCTTGCCACATACTTCCTTCATTCACTATGGCAGCGCTTCTAAAGGATCTTTGTGTCAATAGACTCCACCATCTTTGTAATACGACCACTCATTTTCTCAAAAAATGGTATGCTATGTGTTATGAAGTTGTTATTGTAGAAATTAGGGTTGGCACAATGGATGAAGAATACAAGATTGAGAATGCTCTCAAATATGATCTAAGATACAGTGAGACCATCATCTTTACGTGCCATCATCAAGGCCTGCATGTTGACCCCCCCCCCCCCCCCCCCCCAAATAGTCGCTTCATCATTTTCTAACCAAGAAACCAATCATTGAAGAAGAACTCCATGTTTCAAGTCTAATCAATGGTCTATCACTCCTCAATGACATCATGTTTTATCTTTGCGAGTTACTGATTTGACTCGATGCCTTGGCAAAATTTGAGTATAACCTAGATTTTATGATTGGTGGATTTGTGAACCTTCATTCATTGTATATCCCTAAAGAATCCATTTTCCTTATAAATAATAATAAAATTGTAAACCATGGAAACTCCACACACACACACACACACACACACACACACACACACACACACACACACACACACACACACACACACACACACACACACACACACACACACACACACACACACACACACACACACACACACACACACACACACACACACACACACACACACACACACACACACACACACACACACACACACACACACACACACACACACACACACACACACACACACACACACACACACACACACACACACACACACACACACACACACACACACACACAAAATGACCTACTCTCCCAAGTCAGGAAGCTTGATCCACTTTTGTTAGAGAGGAGATAGGAAAAACTGGATTAGCCAATGATTACAATTAACTTTCAGATGGACAAGTCCAAAGTCAAAGACTACAATCAAGACTCCTAAACATTCAAAGACCTTGAGAACTAAAAGGCCAACCTTCCAACCAAAAGATCAAGCTACTAGGACCAACCAACTGAGAACTCAAGCAAGGAAAAGAAAAGCATTATGTGGTAAAGGTAAAGATATAGGTAATAATTCTGTGATTCTAGGATATGCAAGATCATAGCCCAAGTTTTTAAATGTGGAAATGTCCTTTGGTAATGAACAAAAAATACTTTTTTGAAAATATAATAATACTTCAAAAATTTCATGTCACATTAGCATAGCCATGGATTCCAAAATTCATGTCACATTATCATAGCCATGGATTCCAAAATTCATTTCCAAATACAAATCACCTAAAGACACAAAGGTTACATTGTGACATCTCGACAATGCCCACCCTAATAGTGCCAAGGTAATCTCTATCTTTGTCAAAGCTTGATTGATGCATAACTTTATGTACTAAGGGGTCTAATCCAAGAATCCCAATTAAAAATATATATGGATGCACACAAGCCACGTAGGTCTCCTTGGATTCCCAAGTGCCATTTAAATTTTGAGCCAATACTTTACCCCATTCGTAAGTTCTTTGAGTCTATTTGGAGTGTTTGAACTCATAATTCCCTTCAAAAAAGCACTATTCATAATCACTAGAAGGTCTAGGAGCTGCTTATGATGCTTGAAATGTGTTCAAGCCTTTGAAATCCTTATTCCTTAAGTTTATCTTAAAGATTTTAGGTATTATCTTAAGGTGATATGCATTGGATCATCCATTACATATCTTTCCCCTAAAATTAATTGGAATTCAAGTGCATCTACTAGGCACTCAACATTGTGCTAGGCATAGTTTGAGCTTGCTCATGCTTTGTATGTCTCCTTTTTCTACAAAATTGATTACTTTGAAGCTATGTGAATTAATATGCACTAGGGCTCTCATGCAAGCATCAAATGTGGGCACTCACTACTTACTCTTTTTTATGCCAAAAAAAAAAGTTCTATATATTTTCATGAATAGAAATGCATTCTTAATCTCACACAACCAAATGTGTTAGCCTATGATAACCAATACATGTATAGACCAGACATAGGAGGACACATAAAAGTTTAGTATATGCTTTCCCTCCAAAATCCATCAACAAACCCAAGTAGACCAAAATGTGGAATACATCACATGCTTACCACCAAACCCAAGTTTCTCCTTCATATATAATCAATACCTACACAATACTAATAGAAGGAACATTGTGACACCATGATAGCACTTGGTTGATCTCCACCAACTTTGTCAAAGCTACTTGATGAATACATTTGTGGTCCAAGGGCTCCAATCCAAGCACCCTAATGAGCACAAAATATTGATGAACATAAGGCATGTAGTAGGGCTCCTTCTTTGACTCTTGTAGAGCAAAATTAGGGCATGAGCATCTCGGAAACTCATTGAGGTTCACAACATAGGCAAACTCTGTCTTCTTTGATTCCACTATTGAAACCTAGAGAATGTGGGACTCACTGAGGAAAACTATAGTCTCATGGATAATTTCCCCTGCAACAAACGAGCATAGCCAATGCACTCATTATTAGCATTGCTTAATTTCTCTCTCCATCTAACAACACAATTGTTTCCTCTACTTGAGGGGGGCACATTGCTTAGAGTTGTTTGCACATTTGGCACCTTATTGTCCACACCATTCAAAAGAAATCTAGCAGAAAACAATTTAGATGTCTCATCTACAATTAAACCTGTCCCCTTGGCTACCTTCCACACTAATTAAGCTGCTCCATAGAAGCTCTAAATCTGCATATCAATCCTAGTTGAGTGAACCACACTTGAGGGACAAAACCAAAACATTTTCCAACTCTTCTTATCCTTATATTGTCTCCGACCCTTGAAGCATGGTGTAGGGACACCCTTAACTCTTCCACCTCTTCCATCATAAACAAAGGTTGCACATTGCTTTGTGTTGCCCGGCAACACACCCTAGCATGTGGATTGACAATTGGTTGGTGTTTGACGAATTGCCCACTCTTTCACATCCACATCAGTCTTTGTAGGAATGCTCCCCATGAGTGTTGACCCTTCCCTTGTTCTTGGATGATGATAAGTGACTTTCTCATACTTTGGCCTATGATTGTCAGTGTCTACTACAATGCTCGCATGCAAATTTCTCCTCTTTTGCATAATAGTTTGTTGCTCAATACCACTTTGCATATTAGCTATTATTTGCTACTCCTCCAACACAGTTGATGTTAGGCCCACCAAATTTTTTCTTTCTAGAACCCCTTCTTTCCTTGCCATAAATCTATTATGTATATTTCTAAGGCTTGGTCTAGAGCCCTCATGTCTTCCTACCAAATAAGCTTTACAATGGTGCTTTGAAGAACTGACATAGCAAGGTCTACAATAGAAGTAGAGTACAAGCTAATTTGTTGAGCATATCCAAGGGCTGCCCTGATTGATGCATGCTTGCATTTGGAAAGATTGGTTGTAGGTAGAAAGTGACCTCCATCACCTTGATTTAGCAACCACTTTGCCCAGTGGAACCCTCTCACCTCCCACCAAGAAATCCAAGTGTCTTAGGACTGTAATTCATCCTCATGAGCATGACCCAATCTCCAAAAGCTAATGAGTTTGTTCTTTGCTGCCTCAGCACATACTTCACTTGGGGCATCCCTCCACTAACGGCATAGCTCCTTGTGTTCCTCTTGGAATTGTGGTTTGATACATTGTCTCATATGCTCTAGCCTACTCTTTTCCCAACAAAAGGAGCAAGATCTCTCCTTATAGAGCATCACATTCCTCTTCCCTTTGTTGAAAACGCTACTCATTGCTAGCCAATTTGCACGTGTGTCACAAAGAAACTACTATCAAGATTGGAACTCTAGAGATCAAAAGCTCATATGAAATAGAAAGGATATAGGTCAAAAGCATGATTTCTATTTCAAACACGATTTTTGTTCCAACAGAAATGTTAACATGGTTTTTATTCCAAACATGATTTCCTGCAAATGCTATGGATAGAGAGGAGACTCATGGTCCCCCAAAATACACTGATTTTGCTGTTCCTCAAGGTTGCTTCATATGGCTACATTGTTGGATATGCCCTTGTCGAATAGCATACAACAATCATTCCTATCAAATTGACCATTGAGTATGACATTGTTTTCTAGCAAGTATTGTACCTATTTTGGGGTTGCCTTCCTTTCCTTACAGCTCATTCTATAGAAATGTTCTTATGACAGACATGTAGCCCTTTCATATGGCTACTCATATGTTTCTAAAGACAATATCATGGGCTGTAGTGATTGGAAATACTTTCAGCATGAGCATATGTATTATGACTCATAATAGTTTACATTTTTTGTACGTTGGTTTAGACAAAAGGCATGGCCCTACAATAGCCATGCATTGTGCAGTCATGCTACCTCAAAATGAAATAATTGATGACCATGGCCATGATGCATGTGTTCCTCTATAGCTTGGCATATGATCTCTACACCATTCAACTGATCCCTTGCAAAAATTGTATGGGCCTCCTTGTGTCTACATTTTTCAAGTTAATCCTCTTTATTGATTGAATGATCATCCAAATAGCCATTATGTGCATTACAAGAAGAAGGTTGCAGAGTGTGGCATTGCCAATAAAGAGTGAGCACACCATGATAACTAACATGGTGCGAGGTGAGTGATGGAGCCTTGTTTAGAGGAGATAAGAAGCTAAGTCATAGCCTTAACTACTGGCAAATTCAAAGATTTAGCTTTTTTGTAGAGTCCATAAGAAAGTTGGTCTTTTAAAAACAATTTCAAAACCGAACAATTTGTTAAGACCCTTACCCAAGACCTTACATACTTTGGATTTTTAGGACCCTCTTTCTACCATGGGATACCCCCTACATATTTTGACACTATAGAACAATTGACTTGTTATCCTATTAGCCTTGTGCTAGACCTCTACTTCATGCAAATAATTTGGTCTTCATTGTAAATACTTTAAGTACTAGTGTTTGTCATTTTGCATGCATTGATTGATTGGATGACATGTAGAGAAGTGGCTTTACCCACCAGTTTGTATGGATACAATACTCATGTAGACTCATTGTAGTAATCATGCATGCATTTATTGATGATTGTTTTTGTGCAGGTTGAGTTCAATGGCCCCTAAGCAAAAGAGGCATGCAAGGAAATGATTTCCAATGGAGGCAATTACGATAAGTGTATGGTCAAAATCATGGAGTTTTCTTGATTTTTTCATTTTGTTGATGTGTCAATTTTTTGTAGCCAAGAGTTCAAGCTTAGGAACAAAGTGGATCTAGTCTCATGCCTCTTAAGGATAACAATGATGATTTCATGGGGACACCTAGGTATAAACACTAGATCTATCACTTGCATGAGAGTATGTTGCCATAAGATTTGAGAATCAAACTATCTTATCGTTTGAATGCTTAATTTGTATTGAAGGTGTTGACTAGAAGGCAACAAGAACACTCTAATTGTGAAGTTGCAACAAGTTTGGCACACTCTAGTGAAGCCAACAAGGAAACAAGTGGGGAGTTGATTGACCTCGTGGAGATCATGACAGGGGGTGATGTGTTGTCCAAGTGCCGGATTCTAGATGTTTCAAAATGTCCACCCATCCCTTTGTGCCGCATGTACCTGTGTACCTGAGGGTGCATGGTTTAAGGAGCAATGTGTCTCTTCTAAAGATTGCACTTGAGGGAGAGACATACTATCTTGAGAAGGACACTTTCATTGTTTTGGTTGTCTCTCCCACCAATCAAGACATGCCAGTGACAAATGAGGACCGTGCAAAAGGTGGGACACCCATTAGCAAGATGGAGGTAGGGAGTTTGAGCATCAATTGAAAGGCAAAATGCATCTTGGCTTTCTCTCAAACAAGATGTTTTATGTCTGGGAAGGGAACCATCAAATAGTGGCTTGGATGGAGCTTATCTCAGAGAAGTATCAGCATGTGCAACCATAGCATTTGAGAGTTGTAAGCACCACGATTGATTTCACTAGGCTTAGCAAGGTTGCATTACTTGCCAGCCTTTTGCACATGAAAGAGTAAGTATTACATTATTCATATATGTTTTGGATTGTATAACCTATATGTCGACTCTAATATTTTATGTTCTTATGCTTAAATGAGCATGCTATCATAGTTACAAATCTCAAATACATGTTGGTCAATGCTATCAACATCTATGATTGTGACTGTGACATAAAGGTGTTGAGATATTTGCAATCACACCTACTTCAGTCCCTTTGTGAGGAGCAGTGAGGGCTCAGGACCAAAATTCCATATGCATAGGAGGAGAAAGTACCACCACTCAAATCCTATAAAGCATTGTACTTGCACTCTTTTTCTAATGGCAATGATAGTACTCTTTTCTTTCTAGTAAAGTGTCAACATCACTATCCATACACAAGATTGTGTTTATGAGTCCAAGTCTCAATCTTGGAACCTAATTCACTTGTGTGACAAATTGTCTTTGTCAAGGTCAATGTATTCATGAGTTTCTTCTTCCTCTTTCAACCTCCATAGCTTCCGCATCTGCCATGCTCTAGATCCCGCACATCTTGACATGGTATCAAAGCCCAGTCGGGCATGGCATAACTCCCTTCTCTGCTCTCTCAGTCCCTCTTAACCTTAGGTTAGCTCAAGTCCAACTCATGGTTCCATTTCTCACCTCCTTCTCTACCTGACCTTCCTTGGCAGCCATAGCCAACATCATCCTATCAACTTGAAGCTCCTGGATCTCTCTCCACAGGTGATATCTGAACCTGTTCTCTCTGGACATTTGTTCCTTGACTCCCAAGGCTTCTTTATATCACTTAAGAGCTTGACATTGGCCACTCCATAGCTCAGCATTGCTAAAATTGTTAGTCAACCATAGCCTAAATCTGTGACTTGCAGGACATATCTTGATTGGAGTCCTTGGATCTCCCAACACAAAGCATATCTCCTCTTGATTCCTTCTAAGGAATCATTCTTCACATTAGAGCGCTTCATCCTAGCACCAACAACCATGACATTGGTCACCCTCTGCTCTGGCATTGACGAAATCGCGAAAATCTGTCAGAAAATACGGATGCTACTGTCATCTGCCCTGTGCACTTGAATCTATAGCGATTTGATAGATTATCATAGGGCTTTAATAGACCTTGAAGAGAGCTATATTTCCATAATTTTTTTTTTGAAAATGATCCACCATAGCTCTTGCAATCAGGAAAAAACTAGGTTGCCCCCAGAAACCTTAATGTAGAAGCCATAGCCAAAGCTTCAAAATTTTGACTATTTTTCACTATTTCTCTCACTGAAATTATCAACAATGATTTTAATCACTGAGCAATACTCTGTGAAGTTCATTAAAGTCTTGTCACTTAGATTTGAAGGTATCAGCATCAAATCAAGAAGGGGAAGATTCGACTTGGATTTAAAAAGAGTAAAGGATTTTGCAGATTTGGTGTTCATTGACACTTAGTTAGTGCTTTTTAGCACTTGTGTCTCTCAACCAACTCTTCTACTGCTCGAATCTAATAAGTCTGAAGTTGATTTGCTACTGTTCGCATAAGTCTAACATGGGCAAAGACTCTCCAACTGCTCGCTTAAAGGGAGTCGGGTTTCATACCTAGCAGACCCGCATCAAACTCATCCTGATGAAGAAGGGCCTCTGGGCCATTACCACTGGAAAAGAAAAGAAGCCTCGTGATGCGGATCTTGCTGTAACTTGGCAAAAGAATGATGATAAGGCCCAGGCCATTATCAAACTGGAGCTAGATGACAGCCATATCCACCATGTAAATAACTGTGAGACCTCACAGGATACATGCAAGAGACTTGACACCTTGTTTGGTGCACAGTCTAAATTATCAAAGTATGGTCTCCTCATTGAGTTTTTCAGGCTTGAAATGAAGTCCAGCACATCACTTGCCACACATCTAAATTACATGGAAGGACTTCTAACCCAACTTGTAGGAATCAACATTAAAATGGAAGTAGATGTTTGCATCAGTGTTCTACTTAAGAGTTTGCCTCTTGAATATAATAATGTATCAACAACTTTAATCAACATGCCAAATCCTAAACTTGTTGATATCCAGGCATCACTGTTAGAAGAGGAAAAGAAGCTAAAAGCGAAGGAAGAACCAAGTACCTCTAGATATGAGCATGCATTATATGTTGGCAACAGGTACAAAGGCAAGAAGGATCAGCTCTTCTGTGACTTCTGCAAAAGGATCGGACACACTGAGAAGTTTTGCCATGCCAGAAAGAGGTCCCAAAAGGCCTATCTAGTTGCAGTCAAAGAAGAAGAAGAAAATGGAGCAAAGGAAGAAGAAGAAGAAGAAGAAGACCACCAGGAGAAGGACAAACCTCATTAGTCCTTCTATTCAGATAGACTTTTTTAGTTTTGTATTTCCTAGCCCTAATGCCTCAAACATAAACTTGAAAACTCCTCAGTTATCCTTGTACTACAGCCTCTGTACACTTTGTGAGGTCCCTGCTATAGTCTATGGATGTCCATCATGTTTGTGGTACCCATACTTAGCCTTTTCTGTGACAGCCTCTAGTGTTTTGCCATGTTTATGGTGTGCCCACACTTTGCAGGTGTTGCTTTCACTAAAGCCTCTACACACTTTGTACTATTGGTTGTGATTGAGGAGGGGTGTTGAGATATTTGCAATCACACCTACTTCAGTCCCTTTGTGAGGAGTAGTGAGGGCTTAGAACTAGAATCCCATATGCACAGTAGGAGAAAGTACCACCACTCAAATCCTATAAAGCATTGTACTTGCACTCTTTTTCTAATGGCAATGATAGTACTCTTTTCTTTTTAGTAAAATGTCAACGCCACTGTCCATACACAAGATTGCATTTATGAGTCCAAGTCTCAATCTTGGAACCTAATTCACTTGTGTAACAATTTGTCTTTGTCAAGGTCAATGTATTCATGAGTTTCTTCTTCCTCTTTCAACCTCCATAGCTTCCACATCTGCCATGCTCTAGATCCCGCACATCTTGACAAAAGGTACACTTACAAGAACAACCATCACAAGTTGCTAGGACATTGGAGGCAAAGAAGAAGCTTGAGGTAAAAAGCTCCCCATCATAATATCCACTGGTGAGAGAGGACATGGCACAATCAGTTTATTAGGTATTCCTATTTCGTATACTAACCCTTTCAAAATTTGAGGATTGAACATTCCTAATCTTTAGGTTTGTAGGTTGAGTTTCAAAAAGAATTATGTTTAAAGATTGGACAGGAAACAAAGAATCTTAGCGAGGACTAGAAGTTGATCAAGGAACAAGAGATTTTGGCAGATGTAAAGTGCAAATACAATGATCATATGCAAAAGGTAAACTTTTTGCTTGTTTGGCATAGCTATGCTCTAGCCTCTATACACTTGTTTCCTTACTTAGATTGTTTGCCATACATAGGTTCTCAACAAATCAATCCTTCACTAGGAAGGGAGTGGAGGGAGACTTTATTCTCCTTGAGATTTGATGGCCTTGAGAGACAATAGTAGGCATTGAAAAGTTGAACATGTTATCAATCTCATTAGTTTTCATTGACAAAAAGATCACATGGCCAAGGATGCTTGAGATCTCAAGAGTAGTGCAAAGTACTTGTGGGATGCCAAGTACACATTTTGAATTTAGAATGTAATATTTTGTCCAATCCTTTGAATTGGAATTTTAAATTGTAGTTAGTACAAACATGTTCTTTGAATTTTTAGTTTATAGTTAGTCTTGGTGTAGGTGGTTATCTAGAGAGGTGTTGCTAGATATGATAGAGAAAAATGCATTGAGGAATTAGAGGATGAGGTAAAATTGGTAGAAACTATGGGGAGTCCTCTAATCCTTCCTTTTGAGCCCTCTCTACATGATTATTTTTCATAGATTCATTATGAAGGCAAAAATTACATATTTGGAACTATCAAGAAGGTTGGCTCGAAGGATAAGACCAAAAAAAAGGATGATGACCTTGCACAGTGTTAGCTAGATGTAGCCTCTTGTCGCTTGCTTTACAAGTATGAAACTACAATATGTGAATCCTTGCTGCTATTTTCTATGTCTCCTTGATTGGTGGATAGGTTATTGTGAATGCATACATTTTACTTTTTATGTTTCGATGATAGGTACTTCTTGCACTTAAGGGATCTTAAGTTGATAGTGGAATTTCCAGTAGCTTGCAAGCCATGGGTTGAAATTACAAACAAGGGAGTGCACTATGTATGGGGATGACATGGATGGGCTATCTAGGTATGAGATTGAGAATTGCCCATGGTGGTTGGATATGCTGAAACCTAATGTCTTGCCAAGTGAGAGACAAAAATTTAATGAGTTCAAATGAGGTGAACATTGCATAGAACATTGCATAGAACACTAAGAAATCCTACCAAGGGTCTTTGGTGTAGTGCACAATCCCCTAATTTTTAGTGCTAATCGGGATTACTAAAAAATATTTTGCATTTTCAAAAAATAATAAAAAGATTTTTTTTTAGTAATAACTCATTTAGTATATCTTATCTAGGGTCTTGAAAATAATGTTTAAGATTATTGGTTACATATTTTGGTTTCACAAGCTAGATATGCGCAGATTCTTCTTTTACATAAATAATGGTTGTAGGCTATTGAATCCCATGTGAGAAGTTCTATGTGGAATCTACAAGATTAGTGAAGATGGACTACAATGAGATTAGGATTTACGATTTTTGTGAGCCAAGAGTATAGATATTCACTTTGATTGTGGTGTTGACCATTTACAAGGATAATGTTTATCAAGCTTTTTAGTCTCAAAGAACCAAACGAGTTCAAATAATCATATCACCTCAAATACTTTAGACTTCACTAGGTCTTTTGATAATTGGTTTGCCTCTTTAGGGTTGACAATAAAATTTTAATCATTTCATTTCCATCCTTCCCAAAGGTTAGACAAGAACTGACTTCCAATGAGTGCTTTGAAAGAAATTGTGGCCACGTAGAGTTGAAAGTGGTAATCACGAGACTATCAAATTGACTCATACATTGCTTGAACTACTTCCTAACCCATCAAGTAGTCTATGAGTCCCCAAAGTCATAAGTTTTCAAATTTTTAAAATAATGCAATGAATTTATAAACAAATAATCAAGCATCCATGGGCTTTTGATTAATGTTTCATTCTAGTATCACTTATAGCATGCCTATGCTACTGAGACTAAAAATGCATGGTTAGTTGCCCGTTAGGATCTTAGACAACACCATCTAGAATCCTATGGAAGTCATGTGTTTTTCAATTGATACTCAAGTCTACCTCACAAGGAAAGTGTTGGCTCATCCCACAAGGATTGACCTAAGATTCCTTATTAACATTTTAAGGTCTCCTAGTAGCCTCCTAGCATCAATGATAGTCAATAGTGTGAGCAACAAAGCTTGGAATGTACTAATGCCACATTTGGTTCAATGACAGTGAGAAATGAAGGAGAGAACATTGAATCTTAGGTGTGAGTTGTGGCTTTTTACCTACAAGGACTTTAGCTATAGTGTGTAAGTCCAAAAGAGATGCTTTCCATGCTTCCACCTCAATACTTATTTTCTATTCTTGAATGACATAAATCCATTACCAAAATCTTTTATCAATTCAATGTTTCATTTCCATGTTTAGGGTAAGATCAAGTCACAGTCAAATCCCTTCATTTCCATGTTTAGGCTAAGGTCAAGTCATAAACAAATCCCTTCATCACAACAAAAAAGTTGACATAGAAGTGAACACCTACAATCTTCACAAGCCAATCTTCAATACTCCCCTCACCTTGATATTTGACCCTACAAGGATTTTAAGTGTGTGAGTTAAAAGAATAGGCATTTCTACCTTTCAAGGATTTTAACTATAGTATGTAAGTCTAAAGGAGAGGCTTTCCATGTTTCCACCTAAGTGCTTATTTTCTATTCTTCAAGGGCATAAGTCCATTACCACAATCTTTAATCAATTTGGTGCTTTATTTCCATGATTACTTTAAGAGCAAGTCATAGTGAATTCCCTTCATCATAACAAAGTTGACAGAGAAGTGGACACCTACAATCTTCACAAGCCAATGCCTTGATACTCCCATCAACTTGATCTTTGATCCATTGGCCATCATCAAGTTGGAGTGCACATTCTTGACTTATGTCTTCCCAAGACTTGAAGCACGTGGTGATCAACCATGCTCATCCCAACTCCAATGTTGATAATTCCTAACCTAGTAGAATGTCTCTACATGTCAATCTCTAGTTCCTCCAATTCTAGTCAGTGGATCACTGTGGAAGACACAAAACAAAAGTCAAGGTTTTCCCTCAAGGTATTCTTGGATGCCAATATCAAGTCCTAATTTTCAATCAATTCAAGTAAGAAAATCAAGTTTGATTATGTACACATACATTTTTGAGAGAATTTGTGCTTTGGATCAACCATAGAAGGTTCTCAAGGTGTTCTTGGCTAAAATACATTGAGGGGTACTTTTGCAAATATTTGGCAACCTTTTATAAGCACAAGACAATTTGGAGCTTCAAGACAATATGTAGTATGCATATTATCTAGCTAGAGATCTATAGACATTTGATACTTTAAACAATCCCACAAGTGCCCTCAAGCCATTCTTGGGGAATTCTTTCAAGTATCCAATATCCTAGGTGAAATAACCCCTTTAACTTAGATTAACTTATCCATCCCATCACGTACATATGATTCCATTTGATCACAACCAAGTATAAATTGTACATTGCTAATTACACTTAGGTATAGATGCATTCATCATACATGGATAAGTACAATTTTATTTTTCATAAACTTAACCCTTGCACATGAGTATGCATCCTACAATTATAAAGATGGAAATTATCCCCTTAAATGACCTATTCTCATGCGGCATAGTACGGAACCTAATGTATCTCATGCAGGAATCAAAGCAAGTATCTAACAATTAGGAAATGCATTTGTTATTTTGGTACCATAGTTGTATTAGCAGTGATATCCTCACCTGAAGCTTCGTTGCTAGTTGTGGGATTTCCACCCGCACGTGACATTCTTCGCTTGCGGGCCATTCTTGATCTTCTTTTGTTTTAGGGGCAATCCCCGCAGGAACTTCAATAGTCTCTTTCTCAAATAGAGGGGCAAATGGGGGAAATAAGCTCGTGGGGAAGAGGAAAAGGGGAGTTGCATGTAGACTCCCTCTAAGGACGGGAAAAAAAGAACACACACACGCACACACACACACACGCACACACACACACACACACTCTCTCCCTCCCTCCCTCCCTCCCTCCCTCCCTCCCTCCCTCTCTCTCTCTCTCTCTCTTTCTCTCTCTCTCTCTCTCTCTCTCTCTCTCTCTCTCTCTCTCTCTCTCTCTCTCTCTCTCTCTCTCTCAGAGCAGTGTGCCGAAGCATCCTTCTCTCTTGCCATGGGGGGGTGGGGGGGGGGATTTATAATGGGGGAGGGGGAGGTAGTATGGGGTGATGGTGGTGCCTCACTCCACCCACCACTCACGGATGCATGCCAGTAGGGGTTCTCAGCCCCCCAGATGGCCCGTGGATTGGGCAAGGTGGCCAGGGAGGTAATAGGCCACGTGGCCTCCCCCCCTCATCATCGTCATCGTCATTATCTTCTCCTCTTTCCCCCCCCACCCACCACCTATTTGACGTCGACAGGGGGAAGGAGATTTTTGAAAATTTTCCTTAATTTTAATGGAAAATTATAGGGGAGTTTATTACAAATATCAACATCAAGGGTGAGGAGACTAGCCTCCACGAGGCTAATGGCAGAATTTACCAAGGTTTGAGAGGAACTTGATACTTTTAAAATGTACTAAAAGAAGCTATAGCATTAATAGAGACATCTAGTGTTGAGATATCGAGCTCCACTCGTGATATGCCAGGGTGACGGTTGTGCATTTATGCCACCGACTTGTCAGTGCAGATGCGGTTGGTACACCGCCCATGAATAATAGCTACATGATAGCTATCCTTATCTACTCTAGTTCGTGGCTCAGTTAGTATGCCACCTTAGTTAGTTGAGTTTGGTTTGAGACCCATATATAGGGTTCTTCTATTTCTTTATACTTGACTTCTTTTTCGCTTACATAACTAAGAAGAGGAAAACTGTTTTCAGCCTCCACCTTTGTGTGTATTCCCCCATTGTGCAAGCAAGAAAGCTACAAGTGAGACTCCTTCCTTCTCTCCCACAATCTTGACATGGTATCAGAGCCTTCTTCGTGGTAAGGAGCTCAAGAAAGCAAGCCAAGCTCGCGGTGTTCTGGTAAGAGGAGCAGTGTTGCTTTCATTTTCTGTTTTGGAAGCAGATCTCTGCAGGTAGCACAGTCGGAAATTGCAAGAGTGCATTGTCTCAGGTTGAGACACCCTTCGCGTTTAAGCAAGAGGGTAATATACGTTGCGGGACATGGCTTTAGCCCTTGGTGACCCTGTTTTTTTTATTTGAGGCTATTTCGGGGCCTGTTTTGGAGGCGGAAGTTTTCTGCACGCACTCAGGAAAAGGCACAGTTTTATGCTGTGCAGCCACTGTTCTACAGGTCGGTGAAAATTTACTGTAGAAATTGCATCGTATGCCTGTGCGCAGAGACATTGGGAGTTACAGAATCATCCTTATTGCCTGTTGATGCAAAATCGTCACTAGGAAGTGACTGTGTGGTCAAATACCACTTTCGTTAGTTTTGCAGATTAGTCCTTGTGAAGCTAAAGTTGTGTTCTTTGCAGTGACAGAATTTTTTGCAGTGTTCTGTAATGGTGTCTGATTCTCTTTCACAGATTGTCACTGAAAAGCTTGACAAGAACAACTTCCAAGCATGGAAGTTTAGAATGACGAATTTCCTTATGGGAAAAGGATATTGGGAATTTGTTGCAGGAAATGAAGAAGAACTAGTTCTTCCTGATGTTCCCAATCAACAACAAATGCAAGGATTTAAAGCATGGCATGAGAGAGCCAGGAAAGTTATGTACTGGCTGTCTATCAACATTTTAGACTCTATGATTGTGCATATTCAAGATGCAAGTACGCCAAAGGAGGCATGGGATACTTTGTTAAAAATGTATAGCACAAATACGCAAGCAAAAAAAATGCAGCTCAAGCAAGAGTTGCACAATGTGCAAAGAGAAAGTATGAGCATCAATGACTACCACATGAAGGTGAAGAAGATCGCAGATGCACTTGCTTCCATTGGGTCGCTAGTGGAAGATGATGATTTAGTTTCCGTGACCTTGAATGGTCTAGGAAAGGACTATGCACAGTTCCGAACATCCATTTCTGTCCGTGAAAGATTTCTTGATTTTGAGGAGTTGATTGCTCTTTTAATTTCTGAGGAGCAGAGAAATGGCGGTGCATCTTCTTTAGGAGGAACTTCAAAAGAAATTGTCTTCTACTCAAATGCTGGAAGAGGTAGAGGCAGAGGTAGAGGAGGCTGATTTGGAGGCCGTGGTAGAAATCAGAATATGCAGCAAACTCAAGAAAACCAGTTCTATGGAGGAGGACGTGGTAACTCTAGAGGCAGTGGGAGCCAAAGAGGTCGTGGTGGATGGCAAAGAGGCCAAAATGCAAACAGCAATGTTGAATGCTACTACTGTGGTAAAATGGGTCATATGGCTAAAGACTGTTATAAAAAGCAGAATGACATCATGAATGGAAAATTGCAACAAGGGAATTATGCATCTTCTAGTAGACATGGTGATGACAGAAATGAGCATTTGTTTATGGTGCAGCACATGAACAATTCTGTGACAAGTGCAGAAGAAAGCAACGATGTATGGTATGTTGACTCAGGTGCATCAAACCACATGAGAGGTCATGCAGAATGGATGGAGGATGCAAGGAAAATGGAAAAACCAGGATTTGTGGAGACTGGTGATGATACTGCACATCATATTGTGCAGATTGGAAAAATTCATTTGTCTATGCAGGATGGGAAAAAGAAATACATGTCCGATGTATTTCATGTCCCGAATATCACCAAGAATCTGGTTTCTGTTGGTCAAATGGTTGAGTAGGGCTTGCAGGTCAGATTTAATCCTCATGGATGCTTTGTTGAGGATATGAAAAATAAAGGTCACTTGATAGCAAAAGGAAAGAAGAAGGGTAGAATGTTTACGTTGGATGTAGACATGTCTGAATTGAGTGCAACAATGTTTGCACATGGGACTAGTGTAGTTGCAGATATTAATATCTAGCATAAACGCATTGGTCATATTAATGTACAGAGACTTAAATCAATGTAGGCCCAAAATACTATTGCAGGATTGCCAAAATTCAAGGTTGCAGAAATGCATAAGGTATGTGAAGCCTGCTAATTTGGAAAACAGGCAAGGAAACCATTTCCTAGACATGTTCAAGAGAGTGAGAAGCCATTGGAATTAATCCACTCTAATGTGTGGACTACTAAAGCTGCATCTCTTGGAGGCTGTCATTATTTTGTCACTTTTATTGATGACTATAGCAGAAAAGTTTGGGTGTATTTTATGAAAAAGAAAAGTGAAGTTTTTGGGCATTTCAAAACTCTTAAAGCTATGGTTGAAAAAGAAATAGGCCTGCAAATAAAATGCCTAAGGTCAGATGGAGGGGGAGAGTACCTCTCAAATGAGTTTGCAAGGTTCCTGCAGGAGCATGGCATAAAGCAGCAATATTCATGTAGTCATACCCCACAACAAAATGGAATTGCAGAAAAGAAAAACAGGCATATTGGAGAGGTATCTCGTGCCATGCTCAACGAAAAAGACTTGCCAGATTTTTACTGGGCTGAAGCAGTTGCTATAGCAGTCTACATAATGAACATGACTCCCACTACATCAATACATGGGATGACTCCAGAGGAGAGGTATACTGGTAGGAAACCAGATATTTCTCATTTGAAGATTTTTGGTTGCATAGCCTATGTTCATGTGCCAGATGAGTTGAGATTCAAGTTGGATCCAAAAGCTGAGAAGTGCATCTTTATTGGTTACTCTCTGCAGCCAGCAGAAAGGGTATAGATGTTATAATCCTTCTACTCGTAAGTTTACAGTGAGCAGAGATGTTGTTTTTGATGAGATGAGTAGTTGGTATAAACCAGTAAATGTGATTGATGATGTGAAAGCACAAAATGGTAATGCTGCACAGAATTCACAGCAGCAGTCACAAAATATTAGTGGACCTGGAGCGTCCTCTAGTAGTGGTTCACATTCTTCGCCATGGACAGGCAGATTGAGATTAGGAGAATCTTCTCAAAGCAATGTAGATAGTGGTATACAGGTATCACGAAAAGGAAAAGAGAAGGTAGATCAGCCCATGTTTGATGTGAATGCAGGTTACTCTTATGTGGATGGTGAATCCAGTGGCTCAAAACAGAGCATTGATGATGAGTTGTGTATTCCTTCTATTGTTACACCTAGAGTAAGGAAGACCATGGATGTTTTGAGAGCACCTGGGAGTGAACCTACTTTACGCAGGTCTACCAGAGCTAGGTATCCTGTGGATAGGCTGAAATATGATGGATTTACAGCCATTCACTATGCCTATATGGTCAAAGTGATACAGGAACCAAAACCCACTTCTTTTGAGCAAGCCATGGGAAAAGAAAAATGGGAGAAAGCCATGGATGAAAAAATGGATGCCTTGGAAGCAAATGCTACATGGGAGTTGGTATCTTTGCCTAAAGGTAAAAATGCAATTGGCTGTAAGTGGGTTTATAAGGTGAAGCACAATGTAGATGGTTCTGTGAACAGATACAAGGCAAGATTAGTAGTCAAGGGGTATGCACAAACATATGGCATTGACTATGAAGAAACATTCAGTCCGGTTGCAAGGATGGCAACCGTAAGAGCAGTCATTGCTATGGCTGCATCAAAGGAATGGTCTTTACATCAGATGGATGTAAAGAATGCCTTCTTGCATGGTGATTTGCAAGAAGAGGTCTATATGGAGCAGCCACCAGGTTATGTGCATGCTGTTTATCCTGAGTTTGTTTGCAGGTTGAAGAAAGCCTTGTATGACTTTAAGCAAGCACCTAGAGGATGGTCTGATAAGATAGGACAATATCTTGTCACTATTGGCTTTCAAATTTCCAAGGCAGATTTCTCACTTTATGTGAGAAAAACAGAGAAAGGTATTATGCTGCTTGTCATTTATGTTGATGATTTGATTATCACAGGTGATAGTGATGAAGATATCCTTCATGTGAAAATGCTATTGAAGAAAAAGTTTGAGATGAAGGATTTGGGAGAGCTGCGTTATTTCTTGGGCATTGAGGTGATTAGATCACCAAGTGGGATATGGCTCTTGCAGAGGCAGTATGGATTGGACATGCTATCTAAATATGGGATGACAGGCTGTAAGCCTATTTCAGTTCCTTTGGAGCAGAATGTGAAGCTAAGCACAGATGCAGGTAAGCTTTTGGAAGACCCTACTATGTACAGACGCATAGTAGGAAGTTTGATTTATATGACTATTACCAGGCCAGATTTGAGCTATGCTGTTGGATTGGTAAGTCGGTTTATGCAGGCTCCAAGGAAACCACATTTGGATGCGGCTAGACACATACTCAGATATGTGAAGTCCACATTGCAGTATGGACTATTTTATGAGACTGGGGTTCAGATATAGTTGCATGGATACACTGATGCTGATTGGGCTGGTAGTATTTCTGATAGACGATCTACCAGTGGGTATGTGTTCTCTTTTGGGAGTGCTGCAGTCACTTGGAGCAGCAAGAAACAGCCTATAGTTGCCTTGTCGAGCACAGAGGCTAAGTACAGGGGTGCAGCAATGGCTGCATGTGAGGTAGCTTGGTTGCATAAGCTACTTTATGATATGCATCAGTCTACAGATGGGCCAGTTGTCATTTATTGTGACAACATGAGCAGTATACACTTGGCAAATAACCCAGTCTATCATGCTAGAACAAAGCACATTGAGGTGCATTATCACTATGTGCGGGAGAGGGTTTTACTAGGTCTTATTGATCTAGTTTATGTCATCACAGAGGATCAGGTAGCTGACATATTCACAAAGGCATTGGGCGCAGAGAAGCTGCGCAAGTTCAGAGACCTGCTTGGTGTGCAGGAATTGGGATTGAGCTCGAGGGGGAGTGTTGAGATATCGAGCTCCACTCGTGATATGCCAGGGTGACCGTTGTGCATTTATGTCACCAACTTGTCAGTTTGCAGATGCGGTTGGTACACCGCCCATGAATAATAGCTACATGACAGCTATCCTTATCTACTTTAGTTCGTGGCTCAGTTAGTATGCCACCTTAGTTAGTTGAGTTTGGTTTGAGACCCATATATAGGGTTCTTCTATTTCTTTGTACTTGACTTCTTTTTGGCTTACACAACTAAGAAGAGGAAAGCTGTTTTCAGCCTCCACCTTTGTGTGTATTCCCCCATTGTGCAAGCAAGAAAGCTACAAGTGAGACTCCTTCCTTCTCTCCCACAATCTTGACATCTAGATCTTTCCTTCTTGAAGCACAAGAGTAGGTTCTCAGTGAAAAGCAAGATAAGGAAAATAGATTAAAGGCCAAAATCTACTCCAACTTAGCACACACTTAAGGAGGAAACATAGGTAAAATAACTCTAAGATCCAATCACATCCCTTCAACAACAAAACAAAAACTTCGAAATAACCCTAGAGGGGATTGGCGCAACTCCAATCAACTAACCAAGTTAATGATAGAAAAGTAATTAACAACAACCTATGACATTAGGATCTACTTTGAAGACTTGCCCATTGACCCAACAAAGGTGGGACATGAAAGGGCATGTTGAGAAAATGAGAAACCATAGCCAAAAAGCTAATCAAGGCTAATTAAGAATCTTTAAATGTGGAAGCCATCCAACACTTATCCCCTCTAGTTGAAGGTGATGATGTTGCCATCCTTAAGGTCAAATCACAAGCTCTCCACAATATTATCCTCCATAACTTTGCATCAGAAATTCCCCATGTCAACCATATAAATACAAAGGAAATAATGGTTGACTATTTCCATGAGGTATCCCCATATACGAATCTAAAATATTAGCCACATTCCTCATCCCACCCTACCAAAAAGCCCTCCTCCACTAGATCCTCTTAACACTTTCTCTCCACATTAGGATAGCTCCAATATTGCTTCTACGTGACTTAATCAAACTAACAAAAAAAATATGAATAAGATCTTGTAAGGTCAAAAGTCTTGGTGCTCCAAGCATTGAAAGCCTAAGATGCCCACAACATGCAACCCCTATGGCAAAAAGTGATTCCAAATGAGAACAATCAAGTGTGGTCCTCATACTACTATGCCTCCAATAAGGAGTAGGAAGATTTCACATATTGCCCTTATCCATGCCCATTCAAAAGGCCACTTGATCCAAGCAAGGAAGGCAAATACAATTTTCCCAAAACCCCTAACATCTATGTTACATCATCCTAACCTTATGTACATCTTTCAACTTGAGGAACTTGTGCCATCTTTTCACAACTTCTTATCACATTTTACCAACTTCTCTAACTCTACTTATATCACAATTTTCAAATACCTTAGACTTCTCATTTTTCTTCTCATGTACCTCAAACTTCTAAGAAACTAGAATTCTTGCTTTGCATTCTTCAACATCAATAATAGGATAGACTCTCCACCAAGGATAAGCCTCCATCTTTGTGCTACACTTCTCAACTTCTTGAATGGGACCACTTGATGATATAAATGAATGCAAGTCTATTGCCTACAAAAAATTATTATTATCCACCACCCCCTTTTCTTCTTGATGGCATGGAACTACTTGATGACATAAGTGATAAAAAGTTTATTGCCTCCACAAATTTCTTCTTTCCCACCACCCCCTTTTATCTTGCCACTCCCATCATTCTTACCTCCTAGGTAATACATTTCTTTCCACCCTTTTTGAAACATATTCCTCCTCCATGACCACCAAAATCTTGTCCTCTTCCTGTACCTCCCAACTCTCAATCTAAATCTTAAAAAATATTGGGAAAATAGAACAAAAGAAAAAGAGACAAGGAAAAAGAAAATAGAGTAAATTCTCCAATTGCATTGCACTTACTTCATTACACTTAGGGTCCTTAAGTTAGTGATGTCCTATGACTTTAGTTAATCTGATTTGTCTTTTGACCCCCTAGTCCTTTCCCTCCACAACTTCCCAAGGCACATCAAGTGGAAGACACCCTAAATCTTTTTCAAAATACTTGACCCTGACTACCTTTTCTATCCTCAAATGTGGGGCATACATAGGGAGCTTCAACCTAGATTAGACCCATCTCCCTATCACTTTCATCCACTACCCACTTACATCACTCCCTATAACAATTATGCACTTTGTGAATGTACAAAAAAGAAGAATAATGGATGGAAGATCACCTTTTATCTTTCCATTGAACCACCTACTCTTAGAAGGCCATTTTGCACAAATATGAGAGTTGTGGCACTGGCACAACCTAGCAAGAGGGTATGGTTAGCCAAATGCTATAATGATGGATGGGCTAGATATTAAAAGTTAGCAAGATGTGAGATTAAGAAGCCACAAGTAGCCATTGAAGAGTCCAAAATGAGAGCCAAATATTTTGCATGAATAATTTTTACAATAATTTTAGGCTTCTCAATAATGCCAAAAAAATGGGATGTTGTAGTTAAATTATCCACTCTATAAAGTCTGGGGGGAAACTTTAATTCCTTGTACAATGTAAAGAGCACCTAATGTAAAATTAGAATGTTGGGTTCAATCCCATAAATTTTAATGCCTTATACAATATAGAGAGTACCTAATGTAAAATTATGGTGTTGGGATCATTCCCATATAAATTGTCTACATTTACAAGTAAGAACTATATAGTCATCCATGTAGACTAAAAAGTTATTGTATGTGGTCAAAAACATACTAGTAAATATTTCAATTTTGTGATAACTATGCACTATAGTTAAAAATGCCATGAGTTAGCTAAAAGGGCCTATAAGCATTGTAACATGTAGGAAAAAAGGATTAACAATTTCCACTCATCTAAAACTATCTAAATTTTGAAATTGATGAAGAGTTTATTCTAATGTTAAAAAGCGACTATGAAGAAAAGCCCTACAAGTTAGCTACAAAGGCCTACAAGCATTGTAATGGGTAGGACAGAAGGGTTAAGGGTTTCCACTCATGTAATCTATTTAAAGTTTGAAATTGAAAGAGAGTTTATTCTCATGTGTTATAGTAGTTTGCAAGCTTCTTGTTTCTCATCCTCTTCTCATTTTTCTTCCACTACCTCTAGAGATATAGATAGACATATATATATATATATATATAGAGAGAGAGCGCGCGCGCGCACGCGTGTGTGTGTGTGCGTGCGCGTGCGTGCATGCATGTGCGCACGCACATCATGCATGCATGAGAGTGAAGGTGTGAAGAGAGAGCTTGCCCCTTCTTACATCTAGCTTCCCTCTTCTCTTCTTTGTCTTCCTTTAATCACTACATGGGTAGCATGGGAGTTAGATTGAGGACTTGTAGAATAGAGAGAAGTCATCAATAATTGCATACCTTAGAATAAGGTGAGCATTGGAGCCCCTTCATTTACAAATTACAACAAGGAGGAAAGAAATAATTGTAAACCCATATTGCATCTTTCAATTCCTTTTTGATTTTCTACTTTCATGGGATTAAGCAAGGTAGGCATTCAACATGAGAGGCAAGAGAGAGATAAGTACGTGAGAGGTAGAATATGAATAGTGTATATTTGAAGTTATTGCATCAATAAGGTTGTAATTTTCAACGTCCCATCACCTTTTTTGCCCTCAACTGATCCCCTCACAAAAACAATGTCCTCATCAATTTCATCTATTGGATACATGAGAGCTCAATCTTATATTTGCAAGCAAAAAACGTCAATACTCTTTACTCTAGTTTATCTTGATTAGTGGTCAATGTCAAGTTTTTCTATGTACTTAAAACATTCAAGCCTTCTTATATGATATTGGGAAGAGATCGTATATAATCTCACATCTCTTGCTTTTTTTGTGTGTTTTCTTTCTGCATCGAAGTGAGAGAGAGAGGTAGTCATGCATGAGAAGCAACAAAGGCAAGTAGAGAAATATGTATGAGAGGTAGATTATGAATCATGTGTGTTTCAATAGCATGCATCAATAAGAGTATAATCATTAATGTCCCATCATTAAGTTGTGCTTCCCTCAACAAATCCCTTTATAAAAACAATGCCCTAGTAGATTTTCATTTAGTTGCCACATGAGAACTCAATCTCTTATATACATGGAAAAGGTTAATCTCCTTTACTCTAGCCCACCTTATTAGGTGTTCAAACTCAAGTTTTTCTATGTAGTAATAGCCTTTAGTGGTTCTTACATGATCTATGTGGATGTACAAAAAGAAAAATTTTGTAACGCCTTTTCCAAGCTCTTTCTTGCATGAGTATGAACATGTTCTCAAGAACTTTATGTGCACTTATCTTTCCTAGTCTTATGAGATTATAAGTTTTTTTGTCTCATTATCGTGGCTCTTGCAATTTTATCCAGTGCAAGTTTTCATATTGTATCTTGCTATATATAAGCATCTATGTTTTTAAAGGAGGGACCCAATTTATGAATTCTGCTTGTACATTCAAGCATTCAATCTTCTTTATGGACCACAACCACTTTGGTGCATGTGTGTGCAATAACAAGGCATATCTTTTGCCTTCTACTTTTATGTATGAACTTTAATACAAAAGGAAGGAGAGAGAGAGAGAGAGAGAGAGAGAGAGAGAGAGAGAGAGAGAGAGAGAGAGAGAGAGAGAGAGAGAGAGAGAGAGAGAGAGAGAGAGAGAGAGAGAGAGAGAGAGAGAGAGAGAGAGAGAGAGAGAGAGAGAGAGAGAGAGAGAGAGAGGCAGGGAGGGAGGGAGGGAGGGAGAGAGAGAGAGGAATAAGGGTTAGCTTTTACCTTGGTTTCTCATGTTCCATGCAACATGTGTGCTATTTATTTTCCTTCTTTCAATTGTACTTTTTGATTTGTGGCATGCATCTGTCTTTCTAATGAGAATAAGGGCTATTTTTGTTGAGATTAAATAGACTATCTTTCTCTATTTAATGTAAGGATACTATAGATCCATTAGAGCTACTCTAATCTCTTACATTCACAAGCATTGCAATTCTAATTCAAGTGCATAAGCATTACAAAACAAGCATATTGAATATTTGAGAGAGAATACAATTATATGTGGTTATTGCTTGAGAATACAATGATATGTAGTAATTGCTTAAGCATATCAAATGTTTGAGAGAGGATAAAATGATATGTGGTTATTGCTTGAGCTTCTTTTCAAAAACTTTACAAATAATGGTGAAAATATGGTACAATTTATATATATGAGCATTCAATGCCTGCCAATAATAGGACTAATAGTCAATAGATGTACATATCAAGTGCACTTGGTACCCCACTTGGTAGGCCAAATAGTCATTTGATGGGTAGGGTGTTATATGCTTGTCAATTGATATCAATTACTATCACTAGGTAGATATCATTTCTTCTCTTATGAAATAGTTAAGAAAAACTTTGAGTGCCTATACTACAATGCACTAGAGCAAAACACTAAACTTGCCTTTTTGACAAATGGAAAGTATGTGCATGAGAAAGTAGGAATCCTAGCCTTGATAGTTTATTTTGGACTCAATCAATGCATGCTTTGCTTTTTGCTGATGTGACCTTCAAGGTTTAAGAAGATTCTCAAAATGTTTCAAATTTCTAAGATTGTCATTTTGTAAGGATATCGTGTTTGAAAACAATCAAATATGGTAGGCTACAGAATTGAATCCCTTGTTCCATGGATGCAAAGGTGATTACTTACTTCAAATAGGTCTATGATGCTCCTAAAGGAATAGTCATTGTAGAGTTTATAGCTAAACCTTTGTTATTGTCTTTGCCATTGAAAAATTTGGAAGAAAGGTAGGTATTATAAGGAAAACTTCTTTTCAAAACCTCAAGTTTCAATCAAATAGTTTGAAGACATGTGAGAGTTGAAAAATGATGGTACTGTTTGATGTGTATATGGAGTATTTTTGGACTTACAAGTCAAATACCCTACTTTATCATCACAATTGTTTGAAGCTTGAGAAAGGCAATAAGTCAATGCACTCCTACAAGGTTTATTTAAGAAAGGCAGCCCAATTTAACATAATTAAGGTGCAAAGGTTATTGTCATAATGTTTTATCAAATGATAATAAGTGATAAAATGTTTTTCATGTAGAATGAATATACCAAATAATTAAGTCTAAACTATACATGCTAATAAATAAGAGACACAAATTTTAAGAGTAAATTAAATCTTTTAATTGCCAAAAATGACAAAAACTTAGGATGTGTGATTTCAAGTACATCTTCACAAATGGATAGTTGCAATACATGGAGAAAGACCACATACTGGGCCATAAAAATCAAAGGTTTTCAATTCTAAGATAAGGACCACACAAGAAAATGCCTAGAAGGGGGCTACCTCCCTCCAAACATTAGCTAAGAGAGTGGGCAAGAGACACTTAGCATTTTTCCTATGTGAAAATAGAATAGCTCACAAGCGCAATGAAAAGTAGATGTTGATTGCACAAGGAACCCTCCTCCTTGATGACCTACCAAGAAGGAGAACAAATATAATCTTTAGATGGGCAAGGGACTAGACTTATAGTACACATCACGTGAATAGAAGTATCCAATCAAGTGATGCACTCAACAAGACTTGAAGCCACAACCTCCCAATTATGAGCCCAACTATAGGCTACCACCTTTGGGACTAGAAATCAAAAATTTAATGTCAAAATGCAAAATTCTTTTGGAAACAGTAAAAGTTAATCTAAGGAATCTTATGAATTGCATGTGACTTTAATTAATTTGGTAAGAAGACAGACTTGCTAAAAAATAAATTAGTCCTTAAATTTTTTAATCGATGTAAGTATACAATTTCTCAATTTGTTTCATGATACAAAGAGGGTTGTTATAACCATTTGTTAGTTTCAATTCATGGTAGCTCAAGGTTCATGCATTAGATAGATGGTTCAAAGTATCACTTAGTACAAAAATCTCTCTCTCTCTCTCTCTCTCTCTCTCTCTCTCTCTCTCTCTCTCAAGAATAGGATCTCTTCTATTTGGCATGCCTCTAAGCTTTTTCTCCTTCTCATTCATTGAATCAAAGCTCTTCTTACATCCAAGTACTTAGATAGTTTTCATTCAAAATTCAAGCTTCAGTAGTGCTAGTATCCAAACTTGATCAAAATGTTTAGATTGAACCTTCAAGGTTCATTGCACCCCTTATACTCAAATTGTGGAAATTTTTTGAGACAAAGGTGCATGCATAATATGCCATCCAATTTGATTGACCACTTGTTCTTGACTCTAACTCTAGCTTTCCTACTTCCATTTGTATCTTTGTTTTTCCTTATGCATGCTTACCAAAGCTCAACTTAATCCAAGTACAATTTGTCTTTTATTCTCAAAGAGTGCGTTCTTACCCACTCATAATAAGAGGCTCGTAGCATTTAATATTCTAGGTACATGCATGAAACTTGCAATCACGCACAAATGAGCTTGTAATTCATGTAAAAGTAATGGCATAACCCCATTTGATGGCTATAAAGAATGAGGTTTTTAGCATGCATGAAACTTGCAATCAGGCACAAATGAGCTTGTAGTTCATGTAAAATTAAAGGAACCCCATTTGATGGCTGTAAAGAAGGAGATTTTTAGCCATAATTTTGCAATCTTTTTTTAGTAATCATGTTATGATAAGTGCATGAAAAAAGATATTGTCTCAAATTGAATATTACTTTACTAGCTTTTATATGTAAACTAAGCATGGTACAATCAAGCAAAGTTAGAAACCAAGCTATTTTGGTAAAATTTGAGGAGTATAAAAATAAACAAAACCAAATATATGGTGCAGTTAGTATATACTAGACAAACACAATGTGCAATTAATATATATTATCTATTGCAAAGGTTGTTATATATCAACTAAAAGATGCAATCTAGCTCACTACAAGATGCATTCCCTTAGTAGCACACTAACAACATGAAGACTCCTTACTCTCATCATCAATGTTATTTTGGCCTAGCTTATGTCTACCTCTAGTCCCCCATTAGACTACATCAGAACATGTATACATGCTCATGATAGTCGCCATTGTCTCCGCATAGCAAGGCAATGCACTACAAAGATATTGGCAAAGCGTACAAGTTATAAAACTTATTTAGATTTACAAGAAAATCATTTGTTTTAAATATCATAACCATGATGATACATCAATGGATGAGACAATGCACTTCCATACCTATACAAAACTATGCAATGGAAGCAATAGAAATCCTTCACATAAGAGATATCTACCACAAAGCATCAAATATTATATTAGCAAGTCAAGCATTATAAAGAGTGAGCCATACTAATCAAAAGGTCACATGTAAGTCTCATCCTCCTGATCGCTCTCCATACTATCATTATCATTGTCAACCCTAGGAGCTACAAGAGGTCTCTCCACCAAAGGCTGCACAATGCAATCAACAATATCAAGGTCACTATGAAATGAGTAACATGGATGTCCAAAATCCATGTGTGCATGCATCAATGGAGTCGTACCACACCCCATCTCCAAAGCTAGTCCCTGAGGAGGACACAATGCGTCCAAAAGACTCTCCACATCAAATCTGAGGTAACATTCTTCTCTAGCCTCCATCACTCTACCTGTATCTAGCAAGTAGTGCTGTAGTGCATGCCAAGTGAATTCTACACCCTGGCTTTGTGCCAATGATAAGCCATCCAAGAGCTATAGAGAGGCCAAATCCCCATGACATCGAAGCATATATAAGAAGAATGTGTCCACCTATTGCAATACACCAATATAAAAATAAGAACATCAACACAAGCACATAGACAAAATATGAATTGAGAAAGAACTCGAACATTTGAAAATCACCTAAACGAAGATGCCATCGACCACCATCACTCTTGTATGAGAAATTTTGTCCACTATGAATCTACGCACAATCTCCATATCTAAGTGGGTTGCATGCCTTTTATCAATGAAAGTGATGATCCTTGGATGCACATCATAGAAGACCAAAGGCGATTAGTACAAAATAACAAGGTGAATGTTGACTACTAATAAAACTTAATGTGAGCATTCCACAACCATCCAAAAACCCACCTAGGATAGATGTAAACAGATGTTCCATCTTGAGTCTACCAAACATGCTGAAGCAACCCCAAGACCATGATGGATATGGTCCTCAATTACTTTGTTCCATGTTGGAATACCATCCATGCATAATGATGCACCCATAGGAAGATCTAGGAGCACAAATTTAGTGGCCCAAGCCACAACACTTCTCCTCTTCTTATATTCAATGTAAAGCTTATCTATGCCCGAAAAGAAGCTATGAATCTTGTTGAAGTCGGTTTCTAATAGAAGATGCAAAATCCTTACCCATAGATATATAAACACCAGTCCCAAGTGCATAAAGAGCAAGATCACAATTATGACCTATATGTGGAGGAGAGTATGCAAGGGGCACACAGCAAGATGTGCAAGGGTATATAGATTGATCCCTTGTAGAAGAAAAAGAGAAGAAAAAGTTCAAAGCAAGTGGAGAGAATTACACCAGAAAATCATAGGAAATGCTTAGAAATAAACCTCTATTAGGACTCTCCCGTGAAGGTAAACCTATCGAGGGCTCAACAAAGTCATCATTACCCCAACTTTCAATTAAAAATGCAATGCTTTCAAATTAAACTCCTTACATTTCAACCAAAAATAAAGAAATTTTGAGTACCTACCTGTCTCTTTATGTTTCCCTTGCTATGGCAAGTTCTCCTTCCCTTTTGTTGCTCTATCTCTCCTCTCAAGCTCATCTAGAAGAAAAACAATATGATGGATTTAGAAGTAAAACAAGATAAAAGATTTCCCAAAGATATACATATCAAAGATGATGAGGAAAAGTTCAAATGTCAAATTATTCTTACCTCGTACTTATGTTAATATTTTATTGATGCAAGCTATTTAGCCTATCTTAGAATAAATCTCAAGAGGTTCAATTCGATGAAAGACCTTAAGGTGGTCAAGCTATTTATATTTGAAGAAGACCAACTAAACTCTAATTTGCACATTAGGGGTCAAATAATTTAGCAAAACCAATATATTTATAAATGAGCCCCTAACTTAAATAATGATGGATGTTAGCAAATTTCATGGTTGATATGTACTCCATTTGGATGTAATATTACCAAAAAGGGAACTATTGATATATTAATGTTACTTCTTGGTTAATAAAGAAGTTTTTTTTTGAGTTAATAATGAAAAGAAGTATTCCTTAAGGAATGGAATTAATTTAGATTTTTGACCTTTAACTAAAGCAACTTGCTATGGTTCAGGGTGTCTTGTCCAATTTTAAAGCTAGCAAATTCAAGAGAAGAAGTTACTCTTAAAACAAGTCAAACCTCTAAAATTTGATGGGAAGGGAAAGGATGTAGAAAGTAATTTTGAAGTATATGAGAGTTGATTTTAAATCCAAATTTAAAGCACAAAAGTGGCCCAAGAGCCATAAAAAATGCATTTTTTGTGAAAAATAAAATGATTACGAATCAAGGAGTTAGAGTTTTCCTGGATGTATTTCGATGCTAGGAATATAAGGCAAGTGTTTGTTTGTCAATCAGAGTCCATTTAACCCCCCCATTCAATGGCCACAAGGTTTGGCACTAGGTAGCAACTACTAGATCCATAAGTTAGAAAGCACGTGACACAGACTAGGATAATAGATTTCGATGCCAGGAAGCCACATTCCATCTAGTCAGATCAGGGTTCTGAGGTAATTTGCCCCTCCATTTGGCTCGAAACCACTTCTGTATAGTGCAAACATGAGAGAATTGAACTAGTTTTTTTAAGTTTATTACTAATCATGGTTTAAAGAAGTATGCAAACTAACAAGAAACCTATCAAGATCGGGAGGAGGGAAGTGTATTTTTTTGGCGCCCCCTCCCCCCCACAAAAAAAGGCAATTTGTGACTATTGGCATTAGCTCTCCTCCTCTTGGGAATGGGATCTTGTAATTATTTGCTCCATTTTGCTCTAGATTGTATGCACTTTGATGAAGGGAATAAAAAGTTTAGATTTCAGTCTCTCTCTCTTGCCATAAATGTGGTTCATATGGGCTGAGAGAATGAGGAGGAATGGATGCCGGTTTGTGATGAAATATGAGGGATGGATAACGAAAGTCCAAAGGAGGTGTCAATAGCTATAAATGAGCATTAGTGGCTTCTCGTTTCTGAAATATGCTATATGCATATGATGATTTTAGATTAAGCGTCTTTTATTTAATTTTTATGATGAATCTTTCGTTCGTATGATGGAAAATAGTTAGAAATGGTTGAACGTATTTTAATATGTTTGAAATAATAGAATAATCAGTAAATTTTAGCAATTTACATAATAAAAATCAAAACCGCAAAACCCACGATGCGGGATTTAATAGAAATATGATGACTTTATGAGTTTTTATGGTTCAAATGGTGTTCTTATGGAGTGATATTGAATATTATGATGAATCACAATAAACATAAGCTTCATGAACCTAATTAAAAAAAGAGATAATTCATATGAAAATAAATGATAAAAAATAAAATTTAATGGTAAATTTTAGTTTTTATGTGAAAAAAATTATAATAAATTAGGTATATGTGTGTGGATGTATGGACAAGGTAGGGTATGAGGTTTTGCCTCAGTCTACCTCCACCTTTATGTGAAAGTGTGTATTTACCATTTTTTTACATGAAAAAATGACATAAAACTGGTGCTTGCATGATTGCAAAACCTAAATGGTAGGGGGAAAGGGATTGTGGAAAGTTAAGTATCAATTAAATTCTAGTTTCCATGCATATCATGACATTTAAGACTCACTTCATTATGTTTAAAGAGACAATACCATGCATTACTCTGGTACTATTTTTGAGCAATGCATCACTATGTTTGGAAGGAAAATCATTGAAAGAATATTTTGCACACAACACATTGGCTATTTTTTTGGTTAATTTATTTGAGCACTATATAGCATTGCACACTACATCTACATTGAAACATGGTATTAAGAGAAAATCTCCTAGATGCATGGCACTTTACTGATAAAATGACTGACCACTATTTTTGAGCAATGCATCACTATGTTTGGAAGGAAAATCATTGAAAGAATATTTTGCACACAACACGTTGGATATTTTTGTGGTTAATTTATTTGAGCACTATATAGCATTGCACACTACATCTACATTGAAACATGGTATTAAGAGAAAATCTCCTAGATGCATGGCACTCTACTGATAAAATGACTGACCACCAATGACGATAGCGTCTAAGGATTCTTGAGTTGTAGGATATAACAATTGTCTTTGGGGATTCTTATGTGAGGAAAAAAAATTCTCCTTGAATGCTTTATCAAAAGAGTGGAAAATGTTATGATTGTGTTCTATGTTTAGATGGCACATCCTAAGGTCAATCCCTAAGGTGTAGGAGAGCTGTAGGAGAAATATCACTCTACTGGGGAGGAGCTCTTTGTGTATGTGATACGAGGTGCTAGCCACCTAAATGTTTGGATACTCCCTCTATTGGAGTTGGGATGGGAAAAATCATTGGACTACAAATTGATACAAATTTATGATTTATTTAGAGTACCGTGTAGCCTCTAGATGCTCCTGGCAGTGAGACCATGAGGGTGGTTTGGTGACCATAAGAGGCCCCTGACTAGAGCCCTAGAGCTAGTGTTGGGCCCGTTTTAGATCTCGACAGTATGGATCAAGACTATGGAAGATTATTTTCTAGCTTTGGTACTAGTGTCCCTAATCAGCTCTATGAATGATTTAAAATGGTTGATAAAGCCATACTTTAGTGGAATTAATGATAGGAGAGAAGAGGGAGCCCTCAAAGTCCAAAAGAGGGACGACAAAGGTAAGGATACCTCAAATGGTTCTTGCAAGTTTGCTCTATGAAGACCTTGTAATGCTCCAAGTGTAATAATTTGGGCCACTTAGTAGCCGATTGGGCCTCAATAAGTGGTAGTATGGTATTTGCAAAATTTCTACTCATAATGTGGACATGTATTGGCATAATGCATGTAGTTTGATGGCTTGCTATACTAGGGGATGGAAGTGCATAAGGATAAATGCACCTTCTAGCTAGAATTCATTAGGGCCATCTAGGGTATGCATACCAACTACCTCTTATGCTTATGAGGATTTCATTGCCCCTAGTATGGGCTAGGATGGTCAAGAACAAGGTTGAGGTGACCAAGGAGCCCCTCAATTATTAAGTAAATAATGCTTCTTTTGGATGCAAGAAGACCATTGGCAGATGGGTTTGAGGCGGCTAAGAAGCCCCTTGATATCAAGGAAAGAATGCTTCTATTTGATGCAAGAAGACCATTGGTGGATGGAATGTTCATAGGTGCAAGAATATGTTGCTAACAAGCAAATAGAGCAAAAAAAGGCACTCATACATTTAGTCACACAACATGATGGTGTTGGAAGAACTTCCTAACCCCATTGTGAATGTGATGAGTTATTCTAGAAAAAGTGTGAAGTTAGCCCTGAAAAAAGCTGATAGGACCTTCTTGGATGGATCAGGAAGTCATTTCAACATTAGGTGGTGAAATGGTTTGCAGTGGCTTCAACCATTGCCACCACTATATTCAAATTACAAGATATCCATCTTTTGGCAAAGGGAAGATCATTCATGTTAGTTTGAAGGATTGTGGCTAGTAGTACTGAAGTCCAAGTCCCACCAACATAACCAACTATTCTACCTTATTCTATTAGTGTTCCCTTGAGTCAACTCCCGTAGCCTAATTGACCCACTCTTGTGCCAGAGGTGATAGTCATGATAGTTAAGGGCGAGTTGCTGCTTTCCTAGAACTCTATTTGATCCCACTATTTTAGTGATTTCAGTGTGATTATAGGGTCCACTAATTGATGATGTGCTTTTAGACAATTGTTGCATTATGTGAGCTAAATGATGAGACATTAAACACCCTCGTATTTGTTCAAGAGGTTTGATCTACAAAGTGTGATAGCTATCCCTCACCTAGCCTCGAACGTTCCATGAACACAATGATTCACTCATAGTGAGCTTGCAAGGCACTCCATCAAGTCATGATGATTGCACATGGAAAATTTCATAATCCACACTAGTGCACTTCAATATTTGAGAGAAGCATGGATTTGGCAAGAGAGTGTGTGGGGAGAAGATGAAAAGCTTAAATTTCTTAGTCCCTCACTCTCACTCTCAACTCTCAATCTCTCACTCTCTTCCTCACACACACTCTCTTAATAAAAATAAGAAGGCAAGTACACCAAGTTGGCATAGATATGAATAGCCTCTTCTGCTGTTTGTCATAGGATCAAGGTTAGGGTTTCCCCATCCCCTTTGGCATCCTACTCTTTTTTGGGCCTTTCCCATCTAGTCATGGCATTTTTTTTACATGTCAGTAAGCTCTTAACTTGTCAAAAGAATAAATTGACATGGAACAATAGTTGCTAGGTACAATTTGCATAGAAGGGAGCCCAAATCTCATGAAATAAGGGGACAAAGTGTTACAACAATAATTGAAATAACTAAAATAGTTGATATATTCCAAAGTTTACATCAAAATTTATACATCTTGGTTTACTTTGTCTTGGTTGATCTTATTTTCTTTCTTCTTTACTAGTTTCCTATATTTTTGTTAATAAATCCCCCTCCTAGACGAGTGCTAGTCCCATGGCACTTTCACAATGCTGTGGGAAAATGTCAAGGGTAGATAGGGTGGTATGGTAGAAGAGACGTGGGTGGCTTGGTAAAAGAACTAATAGCATTGGAGTTAACTTGAAGAGAAGGAAGAGATGTAGGTGTCATGATGGCTACCAATATTAGTGATTTTTGAGTAGCTTCATGGTACCTCTTTGTCACTTGTGCTCTCTCTAGGGGTTTGTGCAATGGATGCATGTTCATGCATGTGCAATTAGAAGCTAGGTTGAATTCCAAGAAAAATTGGAATGTTGTCCCCACACTTGAGGACCTAATTAGTGATAGAGTGTGGTGTGGTGAATAGGAAGAGGAGAGGGAGAGAAGAAGAGAAGGAGAGAGAGAAAAGAGAAGGAGAAGGAGAGAGAGAAGAGAAAGAGGAGAAGGAGAGAAGAAGAGAAGGAGAGAGAGAAGAGGAAGAGGAGAGGGAGAGAAGAAGAGGAGAGAGAGAAGAGAGAAGGAGAAGGTGAGAAGAGAGAAGGAGAAGGAGAAGAAGAAGAGGTAGAAGAGGAAGAGGAGAGGGAGAGAAGAAGTAGAAGAAGAAGAGGAGAGGGAGAGAAAAAGAGAAGGAGAGAGAGAAGAGAGAGGGAGAAGAAGAAGAGAAGAAGGAGAAGAAGAAGAGAAGAAGAAGAAGAAGAGAGAAAGAAGTAGAAGAGGAAGAGGAGAGAGAGAGAAGAAGAGAAAAAGAAGAAGAAGAAGAAGGAGAGAGAGAGAGAGAGAGAGAGAGAGAGAGAGAGAGAGAGAGAGAGAGAGAGAGAGAGAGAGAGAGAGAGAGAGAGAGAGAGAGAGAGAGAGAGAGAAAGAAAGTTATATTAATGTCTTCTAAAGACCAAAACTGGCCTATGAGACAAACTGTGATACAACTGATGAGGTCCAGCTATCCAAAATAAAAGTGCTGAATGAAAAGCTAAAAACTGGAAACTGAAAATACAGTGCTGTGAGTGTGATAAGTGTCGTGTATGTGTATGTGCGTATGTAGCTCTGGTACGAGAGAGAGAGAGAGAGAGAGAGAGAGAGAGAGAGAGAGAGGAGAGAGAGAGAGAGAGAGAGAGAGAGAGAGAGAGAGAGAGAGAGAGAGAGAGAGAGAGAGAGAGAGAGAGAGAGAGAGAGAGAGAGAGAGAGAGAGAGAGAGAGAGAGAGAGAGAGTTGGTGAGTAGCCCCTGAGGAGCCGCGTTCATGAAGTCGTGTTTGTGAAGCCATCTTTTTCAAGCCACCCCCTCGGCGAAGGACCCCCATCTAACAACCTTTCCTACTCGAGCTTGTCGTCCTAAAGGCCGTTAAGGTCCGAACTGTCCAAACTCTGCGTGGCAAATGGCTCCCAAAAATAAAGTCGCGAGAAGCATAGGTGCCAAAGCTACCATTGGTACCGGTAATGCGGGAGAGGCAAGTGGAGGGACCAACCCAACGAATGCCCCTATGACCACAAATCAAACCTAGGTTCTTTAAGCTTTATAATTAATTATGTATTATTTCTCGAGAAGAAATGAAGGGGTTGGCTACGTGCTTGGAACAAGAATGATTCTTAGGATTTTTGTTTACTCTAAGCGCTAGGTTGCATGCGTGAAATGGTAGAGTATGGAGTTTGCATAAGTTTATATGCATGAAATGATAGCTTTTACACACATAAAATGATAAGGTTTTTGCATTATTTCACATAAAATAATAGCTTTTACTCTAAGCGCTAGGTTGCATGCATGAAATGATAGAGTATGGACTTTGCATAAGTTTATATGCATGAAATGATAGCTTTTACACACATAGAATGATAAGGTTTTTGCATTATTTCACATAAAATAATAGCTTTTAAACCAGTTCAGTGCATGAATAGTCATTTAGAATTCATGCTTCGCAATCATGATTAAAAGAAACACATGAAATGTTAGTTTCCATTCATAAGATGCATTTGCACAGTTGGAAAGAAACCTAGACTTTCATATACACAAGTCACATGTGATCCGGTGCATTAGGAATAAGTATTCGTTGCCAGGTATGAAGAGAGTTAAAGATCGTTTAGGATGTACAAATACACTAAACGCACCATGTGCATGATGGGTAAGGATGATTGGAAAATTCTGCATAGTACTACATTAAGAGAGAGATGGAAGGGACGCATGCATCTAGACTGTATCTTGAAGGCCTAGATGAAGAGTCCTGTGTTGCCAAGTGTGTTAACTGGACTTGGCTAGAACTGGAAGAATAAAAGACCCTTGGTTGGGTTGCGAATAGGGCATGTCTGTTGCCGTGATTAACCAATTAATGCTTGGGTTAAGTCAATATACCATCAAGTAAAACCCAAGGGAAAGGGTAAGTCAAAATAAGGTAACTCACCAAGAACATTTACTTACATAATCTTGTTTGAGATTATTGGGATCTCACCAAGTCGGGAATAATCCAGGATCGGATGCTGGGAGCATCGGAGAAAAAGACCCAGGATCAGATGCTGGGAGCATCCGGAAAAAAAGGAGTCACACCTTAGTAGTTGGTCGTACAAACGGCCTCCGAAATGTTTGTGATTGTACACTTAGGTACATTATTTGATCTCCTTTGCTCAAGGAACTAACTCAAGGAAAAACACTTAATGCTTCAGGTTAAAAGCTTGGAGGGAGAGGTAGGAACAGTTACCTCTGACTGTATGCTTGGCCCTATCCAAGGGGATTGCTAGCCGCGCCGGGTATATGGACCAAACATGCCGTGAGAGGTCTCTCCGTGGGTGTTGCTTGGAGTGGGAGGATGCTTGGGTGCCAGGGGAGGCTCTGGCTGTAAATCCCTTGCCTCCAGATCCCGCACAAGAGGCCAACGTGACTCGAGATGGGATCTCGAGGCTCGTGTACTAGTCGACGAGTAGAACTTGGAGCAGCAATCCTATAGATTGCTGGGATAGCCTTCAGGCATGATATTGGATGTACTCCAAAATTATGATAAATAAAGAACAGATATTTGAGAAAAAGAAATTTGCTTGACATTGTTTTTGTGTTATAAGTTACGTGAAGGAATCGGTGATTAATTTGATTAATTAAGGAAGCTGCTTTTGCATGCCAAAACAGGATGTGGTAGGTAATTAGATAACTAAAGCAAACTGAGGAAAGTGCGGTGGATGTAACTTAGGTCCGTCCTACGAAAGGGTGGTCCCAGTTAGCTGGGAACTTTTCTCAAAAGATGAGATAAGAGACTATGGAGACCTAGCATCAGTAGGGTTAGAATGCCGATTTATGCTTTTTAGGGGAAAGGAATGGGACTATGCCTTAAGGTAGGGAGGTTAAGCTTCGCATCCCTCTCGTTTCCCATTCTCCATGAACCAAGTGCAGCATGAATCCGCTTTGACTTAGTTGTTCCTACGTAAAGTGGTTCATCTGGAGCTTGACGCTAGTTACTTCCTAGAGACCTTGCTGATTGGAAAGGAACCATGACTTCAGGTCGATCCTAAGTGGGAACGACCGGACACTTCCGCTCGGGGCAGACTCGGGAAGACCTAGATTGCAAACCCTGCGACATTCCTTTAGAATGCCAGGCGGAGCTTTCTAGACCCTCTTCCCGAAGATGGGCTGCTGAGACGTTTTCCACAAGTGGACGAGCAGATACGTTACAGTTGGTATCAGAGAGAACGAATGGGATCTAAGCTTACAAGGGAACTTAATGGAGGAAAATAAAGGAAATAAGGGGACATACAGGGGAAGGTGAGTGTAATAGAGGAGTGTTTTCTATTGAAAACATTTCTTTACTCACTTATGGATGCTAGGTTGCAGAGTCACGAAGCATGGAGCAAGTTCTTGGTGTTCCAGGTCATGTTCATGAATGCAATGCGTGCTTCGGATTATCGTCAAAGGCTAGGCATGATGAATATTCTGGACCACATGTATAATCCTTCAGCCTTGTATGTGGAATGGAGATGGATGGGAGAATCATGAATATACTACATAGCGGCCCACCGACTTGTGTACCTTCAGACCAACTTGAAGAGAATCAAGTGGATGAAGGATTTAAAGATCGTGAAGCTGTTCATCTTTGTCGAAGCTCACACAAACGCAACTTTGCATGTTAGCGGTTGGCAAGTCAAGTAGAACAAGTATGTCTATGAAGAAGTGACCCGGGTGATCTCTGTCGACAGGATCAAAGTGTTAGGGTGCTATGAGAAGAACAAGTATCAAAGGAAGGGATACGCCAAGCTTCTTATGACTTATCGTTTCCTGAAAATCCATGATCCCACTCCATATTATTATTCTGTCCCTGTAGCCAATTGTAACACAATCCTATTTTTCCCAAATTGATGTATCAATCCGCTTGTCCTACTTACCCAAAATAAATGTACTCAAAGGGCTATGCCCTCATGAATGAATAAGGATTTTTACTATCGCCTATCTTGATTGTAAATGTTAGCTAAGGTGTTAAGTGATTAAATCACCTGGCTAAAAGCTGTGCTAGTCATATTAACATAATATGAAAAATGTTTGATAAGATGTTAACATAAAGAATCTTATTGTCCAGATGCAATCCCAAATGCAGGTCCCAAGTCCGACTCCTGCACTAAGTACAGCTGTGATTCAAGGGAAGAAGTTCCTTCTCAAAAAAATTAAGCCACTCGAGTTTGATGGCAAGGGAAGGACTGTTCAAGCTGACGCCAAGATTTGAATCGAGTCCATGGAGGACTATTTTGAGGTAGTAGGAACTGTGCCTACTAACCAAGCCATGCTCACTAAACTTAAGCTTACAGGTGAAGCAAGACTTTGGTGGAAACAATGGTGCAAAGACCAAGCAATCTCGGAGGGGACAGTCACTTGGGATAAGCTTAAGGAAGCTATGTGAGGGAGGTATTTGCCACCTACCTACCACACACAAAAGATGAATGAATTCTACGACTTGAAGCAGCTAGGATTATCCTTTGATGCATATTATTCAAAGTTCGTTTCACTCCTAAAGTACGCGCCTCCAATGGATATGACACAACAGGTGTTAAAATTCTGTGCTGGGTTGAATCCACCCATAAACACCCTATTGGAATCAATGCGCCCAATGGACCTACAAGATGCACTCATTCGAGTTGCTCCAAAAATACAGGAGGTGTAGACCAAACCAAGGAATAACAGGACTTGGCCTTGTTGAGATATCGAGCTCCACTCATGATATGCCAGGGTGACCATGTGCATTTATGTCACCAACTTGTCAGTTGCAGATGCGGTTGGTACACCGCCCATGAATAATAGCTAGATGATAGCTATCCTTATCTACTCTAGTTCGTGGCTCAGTTAGTATGCCACCTTAGTTAGTTGAGTTTGGTTTGAGACCCATATATAGGGTTCTTCTATTTCTATGTACGAGAGTTCTTTTGGCTTACACAACTAAGAAGAGGAAAACTATTTTCAGCCTCCACCTTTGTGTGTATTCCCCCATTGTGCAAGCAAGAAAGCTACAAGTGAGACTCCTTCCTTCTCTCTCACAATCTTGACATGGTATCAGAGCCTTGTTCGTGGTAAGGAGCTCAAGAAAGCAAGCCAAGCTTGCGGTGTTCTGGTAAGAGGACTAGTGTTACTTTCATTTTTCTGTTTTGGGAGCAAGTCTCTGTAGGTAGCACAGCTGGGAAGTGCAAGAGTGCATTGTCTCAGGTTGAGACGCCCTTTGCGGTGAAGCAAGAGAGTAGTATATGCTGCGGGAAAGGGCTTTAGCCTTTGGTGACACTGTTTTTTTGATTTGAGGCCATTTCGGGGCCTATTTTGGAGGTGCAAGTTTTCTGCACGCACTTAGGAAAAGGCCCTATTTTATGTTGTGCAACCACTGTTCTACAGGTCGGTGAAAAGTTACTGTAGAAATTGCATCATATGCTTGTGCGCAGAGACATTGGGAGTTACAGAATCATCCTTGTTGCCTATTGATGCAAAATCGTCACTAGGAAGTGACTGTGTGGTCAAATACCACTTTCGCCAGTTTTGCAGATTTGCCCTTGTGAGGGTGAAGCTGTGTTTTTTGCAGTGACAGAATTTTTTGTAGTGTTCTGTAATGGCGTCTGATTCTCTTTCATAGATTGTGACTGAAAAGCTTGACAAGAACAACTTCCAAGCATGGAAGTTTAGAATGACGAATTTCCTTATGGGAAAAGGATATTGGGAATTTGTTGCAGGAAATGAAGAAGAACCAGTTCTTCCTGATGTTCCCAATCAACAGCAAATGCAGGCATTTAAAGCATGGCATGAGAGAGCCAGGAAAGTTATGTACTGACTGTCTATCAGTATTTCAGACTCTATGATTGTGCATATTCAGGATGCAAGTATGCCAAAGGAGGCATGGAATACTTTGTCAAAAATGTATAGCACAAATACGCAAGCCAGGAAAATGCAGCTCAAGCAAGAGTTGTATAATGTGCAAAGAGAAAGTATGAGCATCGATGACTACCACATGAAGGTGAAGAAGATTGCAGATGCACATGCTTCCATTGGGTCGCCAGTGGAAGATGATGATTTAGTTTCTGTGACCTTGAATGGTCTAGGAAAGGATTATGCACAGTTTTGGACATCCATTTCAGTTCGTGAAAGATATCCTGATTTTGAGGAGTTGATTGCTCTTCTAATTTCTGAGGAGCAAAGAAACAGTGGTGCATCTTCTTCAGGAGGAACTTCAAAAGAAACTGTCTTCTACTCAAATGCTGGAAGAGGTAGAGGTAGAGGTAGAGGAGGATGATTTGGAGGCCGTGGTAGAAATCAGAATATGCAGCAGACTCAAGAAAACCAGTCCTATGGAGGAGGACATGGTAAATCTAGAGGCAGGGGGAGCCAAAGAGGTCGTGGTGGATGGCAAAGAGGCCAAAATGCAAACAACAATGTGAATGCTACTACTGTGGTAAAATGGGTGATATGGCTAAAGACTGCTATAAAAAGCAGAATGACATCATGAATGGAAAATTGCAACAAGGAAATTATGCATCTTTTAGTAGACAGGGTGATGACAGAAATGAGCATTTGTTTATGGTGCAGCACATGAACAATTCTGTGACAAGTGCAAAAGAAAGCAACGAAGTGTGGTATGTTGACTCAAGTGCATCAAACCACATGACAGGTCATGCAGAATGGATGCAGGATGCAAGAAAAATGGAAAAACCAGGATTTGTGGAGACTGGTGATGATACTGCACATCCTATTGTGCAGATTGGAAAAATTCCTTTGTCTATGCAGGATGAGAAAAAGAAATACATGTCAGATGTATTTCATGTCCTGAATATCACTAAGAATCTGGTTTCTGTTGGTCAAATGGTTGAGCAGGGCTTGCAGGTCAAATTTAATCCTCATGGATGCTTTGTTGAGGATATGAAAAATAAAGGTCGCTTGATAGCAAAAGGAAAGAAGAAGGGCTGAATGTTTACATTGGATGCAGACATGCCTGAATTGAGTGCAGCAATGTTTGCACATGGGACCAGTGTAGTTGCAGATATTGATATCTGGCATAAACGCATTGGTCATGTTAATGTACAGTGACTTAAATCAATGCAGGCCCAAAATATTGTTGCAGGATTGCCTAAATTCAAGGTTGTAGAAATGCATAAGGTATGTGAAGCCTGTCAGTTTGGAAAACAGGCAAGGAAACCATTTCCTAGACATGTTCAAGAGAGTAAGAAGCCATTGGAATTAATCCACTCTGATGTGTGGACTACTAAAGCTGCATCTCTTGGAGGCTATCATTATTTTGTCACTTTTATTGATGACTATAGCAAAAAAGTTTGGGCGTATTTTATGAAAAAGAAAAGTGAAGTTTTTGGGCATTTCAAAACTCTTAAAGCTATGGTTGAAAAAGAAACAGGCCTGCAAATAAAATGCCTAAGGTCAGATGGAGGGGGAGAGTACCTCTCAAATGAGTTTGCAAGGTTCTTGTAGGAGCATGGCATAAAGCAGCAATATTCATGCAGTCATACCCCACAACAAAATGGAATTGTAGAAAGGAAAAACAGACATATTGGAGAGGTATCTTGTGCCATGCTCAATGAAAAAGACCTGCCAGATTTTTATTGGGCTAAGGCAGTTGCTACAACAGTCTACATAATGAACAGAACTCCCACTGCAGCAATACATGGGATGACTCTAGAGAAGAGGTATACCGGTAGGAAACCAGATATTTCTCATTTGAAAATTTTCAGTTGCATTGCCTATGTTCATGTGCTAGATGAGTTGAGATCCAAGTTGGATCCAAAAGCTGAGAAGTGCATCTTTATTGGTTACTCTTTGCAGCAGAAAGGGTATAGATGCTATAACCCTTCTACTCTAAGTTTATAGTGAGCAGAGATGTTGTCTTTGATGAGATGAGTAGCTGGTATAAACCAGTAAATGTGATTGATAATGTAGATGCACAAAATGGTAATGCTGCACAGAATTCACAGCAGCAGTCACAAGATATTAGTGGACCTGGAGCATCCTCTAGTAGTGGTTCACATTCTTCACCATGGACAGGCAGATTGAGATCAGGAGAATCTTATCAAAGCAATGCAAATAGTGGTATGCAGGTATCACGAAAAGGAAAAGAGAAGGTAGATCAGCCCATGTTTAATGTGAATGCAGGTCACTCTTATGTGGATGGTGAATCCAGTGGCTCAGAACAGAGCATTGATGATGAGTTGGGTATTCCTTCTATTGTTACACCTAGAGTAAGGAAGACCAGGGATGTTTTGAGAGCACTTGAAGTGAGCCTACTTTGCGTAGGTCTACCAGAGCTAGGTATCCTATGGATAGGTTGAAATATGATGGATTTACAGCCATTCACTATGCATATATAGTCAAAGTGATATAGGAACTAGAACCCACTTCTTTTGAGCAAGCCATGGGAAAAGAAAAATGGGAGAAAGCTATGGATGAAGAAATGGATGCCTTGGAAGCAAATGCTACATGGGAGTTGGTACCTTTGCCTAAAGATAATAATGCAATTGGCTGTAAGTGGGTTTATAAGGTGAAGCACAAGGCAGATGGTTCTGTGAACAGATACAAGGCAAGATTAGTAGTCAAGGGGTATGCACAAACATATGGCATTGACTATGAAGAAACATTCAGTCCGGTTGCAAGGATGGCAACTGTAAGAGCAGTCATTGCTATGGCTGCATCAAAGGGATGGTCTTTACATCAGATGGATGTAAAGAATGCCTTCTTGCATGTGGTGATTTGCAAGAAGAGGTCTATATGGAGCAGCCACCAGGTTATGTGCATGCTCAATCCTGAGTTTGTTTGCAGGTTGAAGAAAGCCTTGTATGACTTGAAGCAAGCACCTAGAGGATGGTCTGATAAGATAGGACAATATCTTGTCACTATTGGCTTTCAAATTTCCAAGGCAGATTTCTCACTTTATGTGAGAAAAACAGAGAAAGGCATTATGCTGCTTGTCATTTATGTTGATGATTTGATTATCACAGGTGATAGTGATGAAGATATCCTTCATGTGAAAATGCTATTGAAGAAAAAGTTTGAGATGAAGGATTTGGGAGAGCTGCATTATTTCTTGGGCATTGAGGTGATTAGATCACCAAGTGGGATATGGCTCTTGCAGAGGCAGTATGGATTGGACATGCTATCCAAATATGGGATGACAGGCTGTAAGCCTATTTCAGTTCCTTTGGAGCAGAATGTGAAGCTAAGCACAGATGCAGGTAAGCTTTTGGAAGACCCTACTATGTACAGACGCATAGTAGGAAGTTTGATTTATATGACTATTACCAGGCCAGATTTGAGCTATGCTGTTGGATTGGTAAGTCGGTTTATGCAGGCTCCAAGGAAACCACATTTGGATGCGGCTAGACACATACTCAGATATGTGAAGTCCACATTGCAGTATGGACTATTTTATGAGACTGGGGTTCAGATATAGTTGCATGGATACACTGATGCTGATTGGGCTGGTAGTATTTCTGATAGACGATCTACCAGTGGGTATGTGTTCTCTTTTGGGAGTGCTGCAGTCACTTGGAGTAGCAAGAAACAGCCTATAGTTGCCTTGTCGAGCACAGAGGCTAAGTACAGGGGTGCAGCAATGGCTGCATGTGAGGTAGCTTGGTTGCATAAGCTACTTTATGATATGCATCAGTCTACAGATGGGCCAGTTGTCATTTATTGTGACAACATGAGCAGTATACACTTGGCAAATAACCCAGTCTATCATGCTAGAACAAAGCACATTGAGGTGCATTATCACTATGTGCGGGAGAGGGTTTTACTAGGTCTTATTGATCTAGTTTATGTCATCACAGAGGATCAGGTAGCTGACATATTCACAAAGGCATTGGGCGCAGAGAAGCTGCGCAAGTTCAGAGACCTGCTTGGTGTGCAGGAATTGGGATTGAGCTCGAGGGGGAGTGTTGAGATATCGAGCTCCACTCGTGATATGCCAGGGTGACCGTTGTGCATTTATGTCACCGACTTGTCAGTTACAGATGTGGTTGGTACAGCGCCCATGAATAATAGCTAGATGACATCTATCCTTATCTACTTTAGTTCGTGGCTCAGTTAGTATGCCACCTTAGTTAGTTGAGTTTGGTTTGAGACCCATATATAGGGTTATTCTATTTCTATGTATGAGAGTTCTTTTGGCTTACACAACTAAGAAGAGGAAAACTATTTTCAGCCTCCATCTTTGTGTGTATTCCCCCATTGTGCAAGCAAGAAAGCTACAAGTGAGACTCCTTCCTTCTCTCCCACAATCTTGACAGGCCTTACAAGGATCAGAATAAGGGTATGTCTAGGGCTCAGACTAAGGGAGCGTAGGGTTAGAATCAAGGCCAAAGAAAAAAAGCTAGGGCCAATGCTATCAACAACTTTGTGTTAGATATGATCAATGCCCCACCCTCATTAGGTGCTACGAATGATTCATGGTGCTCAAAGTTGTAAGGCCCCCATTATGAGGAGAAGCCAAATGTGAGCTCAGACATTGGTTGAGTCCTGACTTGTATATCAGATGAGGTCTATGTGACCGGATGGCAAAAAGGTGACCATTGTGGGTCTAATCTTTGGGTTAGACAGAGAGGTTAAGTTGGTAGCAACTTGAGGCACATTGCATTGAGTTGTGTAGTAAGGGAGTTAAAAGGGGCTCATATGGTAGGTCCGGTCGGCAGACCGACTAGTGGAGGCTCATATGGTAGGTCGGTCAGCAGGCCGACCTAACGACCTTCGCGGGCTATAAAAGCTAAACCCCTTCGTAGACATCTCTCACTCATCTTTCACCCAGTCAGAGTTGTTGTTCCAGCTAGCCTTAAGCTCTTCACCTATCTTCTGTCTAGATCGCCATCTAAGCTTCACACAGTGGAAGCGCACGGGTGGACAGAGCCATCTTTGTATCAGTTATTTGAAGTTAAAGAATTTACTGATTCTCCTCTTATCTGTTGTGTACTCTCTATCTCTTTCTCAGATTCTATTTGCTGCGCCGTGTAATATTTTACATGGTATCAGAGCCCAGGGGGCTCTAGAGATCGGAGAGCATGCAAGAGGCAAAGGCTTCAACAGAAAAGAGAAACTATGTCGACTTCCAGAAGTGGTGCAGGAGGTGGTGTTGCTTTACCAGCTATTCAAACACTGAGGATTCGTCCACCAACCTTCAACGAAGGCAAGTTAGATGGTACAAACTACACATTGTGGAAGTTCAAAATTACAACTATCCTTGATTCTTATGAGCTTCTGGAGACTGTGCTGGGGACTAACGCAGAACCACAGCCTACCCCCGACCCATCAAATCCTAGTGTGATGATTCCTCTGAATGCAGATCTTCTACGAGCTTGGAAACGAAGGAATGCAGATGCATTGTGTGCCTTAGTTACAAGCTGTTCTGATAGTGTTTTGACTTTGATTCAGCATACAACCAAAGCATCAGAGGCTTGGAATGTACTAAGGAGTCAGTATGAAACACGAAACCAAACAAGGATTCAAAACTTGGAGAATCAACTAGCAGCGGAGAAGTTTGCTGAAGGAGAGACGGTTGAAGCATTCATCACTCGGATTAAGAATCTGCGCGACCACATGGCTGGCGCTAGGATACAAAAGACTAGCGAAGAGCTAGCTCGGAGGTGTCTTCAGATTTGTCCACAAAAGTTTGATGGACTAGTAACTGCCCTTAATACTCAGGTGAGACCTCAAGCTTTGACTTTTGAGGAGTTTTGTGCATTATTAATGGAGGAGGAGTTGAGGCTGAAAGCCCGAGAAGGAAGCAACAATGGAGATGCTGTATTCTCTGCCAATGCAAAAGACAAAGGTGTTTCCTCCACCAAAAATGATGGTGACGAAAAGAAGAAGGGCGGCAAGAAGAAGTTTCAAGGAGAGTGCTTCTACTGCAAGAAGAAAGGACATGCAATTGCAAATTGTCGTGTCAAGAAGGTAGATCAAAAGAATGGTACCCTTAAAAGTAAAGGGAAAGAGACAGCCAATACGACTGAAGCGGAGTTGGAATTATTCATGGCGACCATTGAGGAAGTGTGCTCCTCGGCGCAAGAAGAATCTACCACTGACTCATGGGTGTTGGATAGTGGGGCCTCCCATCACATGACCAACAAGAAATGTCTATACAGTTCTATGCAGCCTCTACAAGAATCCATCACTGTGACGGTTGGAAATGATGCTAAATGCCCTGCTGCGGGCACAGGTACTATTTCTTTTGTTGCTGCAAATGGTGAAGTCAAAAAGCTTTCAAATGTGTTGTATGTTCCTGAAATCAAGAGAAATCTCTTATCAAGCTGCCATAATTGATCTTGGTCATGAAATGAGGTTCAAGAAGACAGGTGCAGAAATTATTGATAGTGCTGGCACAATTATTGGCAAAGGAGAAAGAAGGAACAACCTGTATGAGCTAAGTGCTCTTACAGCCACCGCTGAAGTGGGCACAAGTAAGCTTTGGCATGAAAGGTTTGGACACATCGGATTTGCAGTATTGAAGGAGATGCAAAAGCAAGGTATGGTTGCTCACCTACCTACAATAACTGAATTGAAGGAACCATGTGAAGCTTGTATGATGGGCAAGCAACAGAGAAAGGCATTTCCACAAGAAAGCAAGAATAGAGCACAGGCTCCTCTAGAGTTGGTGCATGCTGACTTGTGTGGTAAGATGCCTACACAGGCCTTGGGGGGATCTTCTTATTTTATGTTGATTGTCGACGACTACAGTAGGAAGATGTGGGTGTACTTCCTTCGTGATAAGGCTCAAGCTTTTGGTAAGTTTAAAGAATGGCTAATACTTGTTGAGAATGAAACAGGGAAAAGTGTGAAGAAATTTAGAACAGATGGTGGTGGTGAGTTCAACTCAAAGGAGTTGAAGCCTTTTGCAAGAGCAAAGGGATCAAGCGTTGTCGTATTGCTGCGCATTCGAGGTGTGAAAACCACCCAAAAGTTGTGCGTGAGATTTGTTACTTTATACATATTTAGTTGTTGTGTTTACATTTATTTTCTGCGTATGAGTATAGTGGGGAGGAGTTGGAGGCATAGTGGTGAACATGATGAGATGCTTTCAGTCTATGTTGAGCAAGGTCAAGTGGAAAGCACAACTGATGCTGGTGAACGTGTTACACGTATTCGTTTAGGACTTTGCCTTCTCCTTCTTCAGCTACATCAAAAATACCTAATGATACCAAGCCTCCACATCCAGGAGTTGGAAAGAAGGAGCCCAAGCATATTGGACGCTTTGATGTTTTGGAGGATGATCCAAATCAAGACAGTGCAGATTCACCTCATGGGATCCTAAGCATGCAGATTTACTAACAACAGCTTCAGGAGATAGAACTGTGCGTCTTTGGGATGCTTGTATTGGTAAGTGCTCCCAACAAGTGGAGTTGAGTGGTGAGAATATTATTATCACTTTCAAGCCTGATGGGTCACATATTGCTGTTGGAAATAGAGATGATGAACTGACTATTATAGATGTTCATAAGTTCAAGTCAATAAACAAGCGCAAGTTTCCTTAGGAGGTGAACTGTTCTTCCTCACAACTGAGAATGGAACAGTGGATATCTTGTCTATCCATCTCTTTCTACATTACACACACTTGATGCTCACACAGCAGGTTGTTATTGTTTTGCCATTGATCCGACTGGGAGGTACTTTGCAATGGGGAGTGCAGATGCTCTTGTGAGTCTCTGGGATCTTTCTGAGATGCTTTGTGTTCGTACTTTTACCAAGCTTGAAGCAAAGCAAAAGATCTAGAGTTGAAGGGACATGCAACGTGAAGAGGAAAAGATGTTGCTTTTTTGTGTGTATAAGAGAGGAAAGTGTGGGTAAAAAAGTGGGCTTTTTCTGGTTCATGAAAAGAAAAGCAAGGGAAAAAATGCAGGCTAAAGAGGGGGATTTTCAAAAGCTAAAGGGGGAGGGAAGGTCGCACCTTTGTTTTTGGCATCAATGGGTTTACCTTTGAGGGTGCTTCCTTCGTCTAAAAAAAGGCGCTGTAGATCAGCTCCCAGCCATCCTTCCTTGCTGGAGATTGGCTTCTCCAACTTTTGTGACATCTTTGGGTGATTGAGAAGGAGGAATTACTGTGAAATAGAGGAACAGAGCATTGGAGGATTGACAGAGGAGAAAGATGGAGGGTACTCTACTGCTCAAAAGAGAGGAATTACACTGAGGAAGAAGGGGGATACGAGGGAAATCCCACCACGAATTGGAATTGAGGAAGTTCTCTGCTAGTCCGTCTCTCTGTTATCTGAGTATATCTGCGTTGCGATCAGTGCAACTATCTCTGGGGGTGTTGAAGAAGCGAGTCGTGTGCAGTGGCGTGTGCAGTGGATCAAAACAAGGGAGCACTGCAGAGATCACGGCGACGTTGCTTTTTGTGTTCTGGGTGAAGAACGAAGGCACCACCCGGATGATCACCGCCGTCTATGCTCTGTGATATACTGTCATCGTTGTCAAGGGAATTGGAAGAACAAGGAAGTCATGAAAAAGTCCTGGGAGAGCAGCCTGAAAAAGATATTGGAGGAAACAGGGCAAGCAGTTCAGGGAATGGAGCTAGCCATAGCAGCAATGATTATACGGCAAAGCCTTCTAGTTTCAGTTCTGATCAGGTGGAGATCATTAACTGTATCAAGAAGAGCAAAGATTACTACCAAATTCTTGGTGTAGAGAAGCATTGTTCATCAGAGGACATCAAGAAAGCTTACAGAAAATTGTCTTTAAAGGTTCACCCAGACAAAAATCAGGCGCCTGGGGCAGAAGAGGCCTTTAAGACTGTCACAAAGGCATTTGCTTGCCTGAATGATCCAGCATTAAGGAAGAGGACAGCTGGAGGTCAAGCTGGGAGGCTACACACTCAAGAAGTGAACATTGGAGGACTGGAGTTGCAGAAAACAGAACCAGCACAAATTTCTACACCTCTTTCTAGAATCTAAAGACATAAAAATTTTCTCTTGTGAATGACATCATGACAAGAGAAAAATGAGAGATTTTGATTGATGATTATTGCTCAGAAACAGTCCAAACTTTCTATCAAGTGTTCTCTGTATCTTTTCTTGAAGCTCATCAAGAGTGCCATTGAAGAATTAATATCAAAAACAATATTTTGAGATTTCAGTTCTTGTATAAACAGAGGCTACTGATTTCAGTCACATTAAAAGACGATTCTTAAAAGGATCTGAATGTATTGAAACAAACAAATGCTACACATGGATAATATATTTATCTGAACTTGTTTGCAAGGTTGTAAATGTCATACTTGACTAATCTTTTATCTTGAAATTTATCAAGGACTTCTGAAGTTGCGACATTGCTTTCAAAACCCTTCGACATCTTTGGTGAACCCGACGTGAAAGTGTCGCAGAAATTTCAGGATGGGAGATACTTCAGTCTCTATTTCAGCTTCTTCTACAACTCCAGCTGTGTCTACTTCAGCTCCATCAATGACTGCTGCGTCAAGTACTTCAACGGAGGATCTAAAACAGATTTTGGAGAATATGTCCATGTATATGCAGCTCCAAAATCAGCAAACACAATTGTATATGTAGCAGCAACAACAATTGCATCAACAACAGTTGTCTCAGCAAAGGCAACTCTATTCAGAGCAGGAGAATGCAAACAGCGCGACTAAGGCTATTGAAGCAGTTGAGAGTGAGAAGAAGCTATTTGACGGGCGTAATGTTTCAGCATATTTGAAGACATATGAGATCAAGATGGGGTTTTTTGGAGTTTCTGCTGGACTTATGAGTAAGTACTTCCTTCGTCTTGTCACACCTGCTTTGAGGACAAAAGTGACTGATCTTTTTATTCAAAATACACATTGGCAAGATTTTAAGAAGGCCTTGAAAGAAGAATACTTCCTTGAGGACTTTGGTATGGCTACTCGGCGTTCATTTCGAGAGTGGATCTACATGCCAAACAAAGGTCTCGCTGCTTCGGAGTTGATTCGAGAATTCGAAGAGAGGTATAGTCAGCTTGATGCCATTGAACAAAGAGCATTGGATGTTGAAAAAGTTGAGCTTTTCTTGCAAGCTGCAGATCCTGCTCTTCAAGAAGAATTGGGTGAGCTTCTTGAAGATCGTACGAAGCCTATGGGTCTTAAAACTGATTGGCAGGATGCTTAGGATGCAGTCTCGACTTTGACCAAAAGGAGGATATGGAAGACTCGCCTACAGAATGGTTCCATGACACCTACACCATCATCAGCTCCTATGCCTACTTCTATCCCTATTATTTCTTCTCCTCCTCAGCCAGTTTCTTGGCCTATGCCAGTGCCTACTGTTTCTACTCCACCTATTCCTCCTGTTCCACGACCAATGCCTACACCTTCTGCTCCAAAACCATCCGCTCCATCGGTGCCTACCTCTCTTGATGACATAATCAAAGGCATCATAGATTTGACACTTGAGTCAGTCAAAGCGGAGTTAGTGGGAAAGTTGAAGGAGCAGTTTGCTTCAACTGTGCCTACTACTTCTTCTAGTGCTCCTACTGCACCTAGGAGTGCTCCTAGTGCACCTAGGAGAGATCGGAGATGTATTTGGTGTGATAGTGCACCTAGGAGAGATCGGAGATGTATTTGGTGTGATAGTACGGAGCATCAGCATTGCAGGGATTGTGACTCTTTCCAAGATGCAAGGAGGTAGAATGTGGTATATTGGGGACAAGATGGTAAGATTTGGTTGACTGAGACAGGAGCTCCACTTGCTACCAACTTTGGTAAAGGTGGAATGAAGAAGTTGGTGGAGGATATGGCTGCGCGTACTTCTTATGTGACAGCTAGAGGTGATGCTTCTGCATATGGAGTACATATTGAGAAGGGATCAGAGACTCAGTCAGCGTTATGGACTTATGCTATGGAGACTGCAAACAAGGGGAAAATTCAACAAACTGTTTTGACTAGTGCAGGCTCTAGCATCAGATCAGAGACAGGTTGGGACTCGCCTGTTGACAGGTATTCTATTTATGCTTATTTGGCTAAATCTCATGGTGCAGATGTATTTGTTGAGGAGAAGCGTAAGAGGGATGAAGAAAATCCAAGTGCAGCTAAGAAGACTAGAGGGGGTGAGTTTGTTTCTCCACCTACTGCAGGACCGTCTTCAAGACCAGGGCCAGATCGACAGATGGAGGATGCTCAAAAGAGAGAAAAGAGGCAAGAGCCTAGAGAGAGAAAGCAGCCAAGATTTAGATTGATGTCCGATATTGAGACATCTACAGACATGAAGAAAATCTTTAATGATAAGATACTTGGCAGTGAGGTGACTTTCACTATTTCTGAGATTTTGGGCATCTCAAAAAGAGAGTTTCAGGAGGTCCTGAAGAGGAAAAGACATGCATTGGCTACCACTGATACACAGGGAGTTTTGATTGGGGAGTTGGATGAGGATGAGGATGAGGTTATGGTTGATAATGCTTCTGTTTTTCCGCAGGTAGAGAAGAGGGTTCAGCCTATGCATTATGCTGAAATTGATGAGCCTGTCATGATACCGCGTAGTCACTTTTCACGGAGCCATTGGGCTAGGGCAACTACAGAGACGATGGTAAAGATTGGAGAGAAACAGGTGCCTTATGTTGCATTGGTTGATCATGGTTCAGAGATTAATCTCATAGTTCGTGGAGTTTATGAGAGTAACAGATGGCCTATGGATGTAGAGCATGGGTGGCGTATGAGAGCCGCCAATAACACTGCAGGTGATTTGTATGCTGCCTGCCCTAGTGTCAGGGTTTCTATTGGTGATGTAGAGGAGGATTTTCATTTCTTTGTGCAGGATTCATGCTCTTATCCCATAATTCTTGGTCAGCCATTCGTTACAGAGATGCGCATGGAAACAAAGGTCATGGATGATGGATCTGCTTATGCACGGATTCGCAGTAAAGATGGTATGAGAGCAGTTCAATTTATGACTGTATGTGTGAACCATGTTAGAAACAAATACTCTCAGAGATGCACCCTTGCCCACTGTGAGGGATTCGGGTTTTCATTAGGTACCGCCGTTTCGCGAGACGACGGTGGTACAGAGGAGAGGAGATTGGAGTTCTCACCTCCTGGCAGCAGTGTTTTCTCCTCTGGTTTTGTTGGGATTTCAACAAACAGTTCGATGAGTTATCAGAAGACTTCTAGGTTGCCTAGAGCTGCCAGGCAGTATATATGCAGGAAGGAGAAAAATTTGAAAAATCCAGGAATTTTGGAGGATGATGAGCACATAGATGGGATGTATGACAGTGTGAATTGTGCAGATACGATGACAGAAATGGGAGATATGCTGAAAACTGATATGCTGAATTGTCACGGTAATGTATTAGTGCAGTCCCTGGACATGTTTCATGAAATTGCAGATTTTATATCATAGATTGAGTCAGAGGCTGAGGTAACTCAGCAAAGAGTGTTGAGTGCTGAAGAAATTCAGCAAACAGAGTTTCCAGCTGGTTATGATTAGCTTTCAGAGAGACAGAGGGCTGAAAAATTTCAGCCAACAGAGTTTACTGCTGAAATATTTCAGCATTCAGAGTTTGGGGCTGTTTCTGTGCAGTCCATAGAGCAGAGGGCTGAGAATATTCAGCCATTGAAGTGTAGAATTGCTGATTTACAGCAAGGTTTATGTAATGCAGAAGAGCATAATGAAGCCAGGGTTGACATGAAATACAAAACTGTGGATAAGAAGGTGAAGCCGGTTGCTGTACCACTTCCATCTGACAGTGATCAGCAAATAGAGAGGGCTGCTAAACAGCAAATTTTGAGGAATCCGGAGCATATTGGTCATAAGTTTTCAGCAGAGACTCTTGCTGAATTGAAAATTGGAAATGGTGATTTCTTGTTACCTATAGAGAAGCAATGCTTTCAGGAGATGCTTGAGCGTCATGGAAGGGGATTTACTTTTTTCCCACATGAGATTGGATGTGTGAATCCTAATATTGTTGCTCCTATGGTCATTTTTACTATTCCTCATATCCCATGGAATCTCTGGCCTATTCCAGTGCCTAAAGCACACTTGCCAAAGCTGATTGATTTATTGAATGAGAAAATCAGGACATGCAACCAGTGAACAGAGTTACTATCAGGAATGTTGGTATAGGTCCAGTTGTGGATGAGTTTGCAGAGGCATTTGCTGGACGTGCCATCTATTCTTTGGGTGATTTGTATTCAGGATATGATCAGTTTCAGCTGGCTTTGGAAAGCAGGGACATAACAACTATGAGAACTCCTATTGGGCTTGTCAGGATGTGTACCTTGCCTCAAGGTGCCACTAATTCTGTTGCGCATATGATGAATGCCATGCATAAGGTCCTTCGTGATTACATACCTCAGCTTACTATGCCTTTCTTGGATGATGTGCCCATTAAGGGGTGTGCAGAAGAAGAGAAGAATGAGAGCCTAAATGAGTAGGGATGCAGATACTTTGTGGCTGATCATATTTCAGCATGTGAGAAGATTTTGGCCAGGTTAGAAGAAGTGAGCTTGACACTTTCAGGGAAAAAATCTGTTTTTGGAGTGAATGAGGTTGTCATTGTTGGGCATATGTGTGGATATTATGGCAGAAAACCCTCACCTGATAAGGTGAATGCTATAGGCAAGATTGCAGAGTATTGTTCTACTACTTCAGAGGTACGGAGATTCATTGGTGCTTGTGTGTTTTATATGATTTGGATACCTCATTTTGCACACATAGCAGATTGTTTGTATCAGCTGCTTCGAAAGGGGCAGAAATTCTATTGGGATGAGAGCCACACTAAAGCCATGCGGAAATTGAAGAAGTTATTGCAGAATGCTCCTACTCTCAGGAAAGCGGATTATAATTGTGATAGGCCTATTGTATTGACAGTTGACACTAGTCCAATTGGCATAGGTTGGGCTGTGGGTCAAGATGATGCAGATGGAAATAGGTATGCTATTCGGTTTGGGGCGAAAGTCCTAAACGAGAGACAGAGGAGATATCCGCAAATCAAGAGGGAGTTATTGGGGATTGTCACGGCGCTCAAATGTGACAAGGAGTACTTTATTGGAGCTTCAGTTGTGGTAGAGACAGATTGCTTGCCATTGATTGGTATGATCACGAGTTGCTCTACTCCGGATATAGCCATGTTGAGATGGATTGCATACATCAAGTCATTAAATCCAGAATTTAAACACATAGCAGGGAAAGATAATCCAGTGGCAGATATGTTGTCTAGAGCCAGATATGATGATGAGGAGTCTCTACTTGCAGAAGAGGATGATGCAGAAATTTCAGCCACTATGGTTGATCATGTTTGTCATGCCTATGATATTGTGGCTTTTACAGAAGAACTCTATGTTGGAGATTGGTTGCAGATTGGCAGGTACCTTAGTACACTAAGCAAAAGAGATGAATGGACAGATGAAGAGTTCAAGAAGATCAGAAGGAAAGCCTATGGTTATTTTCTCAAGGACGGATTTCTTTGGAAGCATCTGAAGAAAAGAGGCGGATTACCTTTGCGGGTTGTCTGCGATAGAGAGACACAGTTACAGGTGATGAGGGAGTTTCATGAGAGTCCTTGGGCTGGTCATAGAGGAGTGTGGGCTACTTATGAGAAAATCAAGGAGAAATATTGGTGGAAAGGCATGTATAGAGATGTTTCTCACTTTGTTGAAACTTGCAGAGACTGCCAGATGTATTCAGTAGGGTGTCATAGAGATGAGCTTCATCTGACCTATCCACTATGCATTCATTATAAGTGGGTAGTTGATTTAGTTACCATGCCTATGGGTCTATGGCAGATGAGGTACATTGTTTTGGCTAGAGAGGATCTTACCAATCATGTTGAGGGCAGATCTTTGAGAACAAAGACCACTAGTGCAGTGTGTAAGTTCCTATTGGAGGAAATTTTCTGCAGGTATGGTTGTGTGGGTAAGATCACTGCGGATCGTGGTGAATTGGATGCAGATGAAGCTAGGGATTTTTTCTCTCAGCTAGGAATCAAGTTGGCTCTAACCACAGCATATAATCCAGAGGGAAATGGAAAGAGTGAAAGAGGGCATCCGCCGATAGTGAAAGCATTAGCCAAAGCATGCAGAGGACGGATTGGAGAATGGCCGAGACTTCTACCATTTGCTTTGTGGGCTGATCGTACGACTCATAGTGTTACTACAGGATATATGCCTGCAGAGTTGATGTATGGTCAGAAACCTGTTATGCCGATTGAGACTTGTGCTTTGAGTTGGTCAGTTTTACCTTGGCAGGAGGATTTGACGAGAGAAGAGCTCTTAGCTCTTCGGATTCGACAGTTGGAGAGGAGACCAGAGGATATTCAGCTAGCTATTGACAGGTTGAAGGTTGCTAGACTAAGGAATAAGGACAGGTTTGACAGCAGGCATCGCTTGCAGCCTAGAGCAATAGAAGAGGGAGATTGGGTATTGGTCTTTGATAGCAGCCTTGAAAATCAGCATATTGCACTTCGGAAGATGGTGAAAAGATGGTTTGGGCCGTACATAGTCAGACATGTCTTTGATAATGCAACATATGAGCTGACAGAATTGGATGGGATAGTGCTTAGAGTGTCTATTGCTGGAAAAAGAATCAAGATTTTCAAGAAAAGAAATGATGAGGATTATGCATTGGAAGAATTTTCAAGAGAAGAGCAACCACAAGAAACTCCAATGGAAGAGACAGATGATATGACAGATAATCTTGTTGATCTACCGGAAATGCATAATGAAGAGATTGATCTGTTTGTGGATCTTGATGATAATGATCATGGGTAGTTGGCCCATCCGGAGGATGTGCAGGATTAGAGGGGGTGGATGTCGTATTGCTGCGCATTCGAGGTGTGAAAACCACCCAAAAGTTGTGCGTGAGATTTGTTACTTTATACATATTTAGTTGTTGTGTTTACATTTATTTTCTGTGTATGAGTATAGTGGGGAGGAGTTGGAGGCATAGTGGTGAACATGATGAGATGCTTTCAGCCTATGTTGAGCAAGGTCAAGTGGAAAGCACAACTGATGCTGGTGAACGTGTTACACGTATTCGTTTAGGACTTTGCCTTCTCCTTCTTCAGCTACATAAAAAATACCTAATGATACCAAGCCTCCACATCCAGGAGTTGGAAAGAAGGAGCCCAAGCATATTGGACGCTTTGATGTTTTGGAGGATGATCCAAATCAAGATAGTGCAGATTCACCTCATGGGATTCTAAGCATGCATATTTACTAACAACAGCTTCAGGAGATAGAACTGTGCGTCTTTGGGATGCTTGTATTGGTAAGTGCTCCCAACAAGTGGAGTTGAGTGGTGAGAATATAATTATCACTTTCAAGCCTGATGGGTCACATATTGCTGTTGGAAATAGAGATGATGAACTGACTATTATAGATGTTCATAAGTTCAAGTCAATCAACAAGCGCAAGTTTCCTTAGGAGGTGAACTGTTCTTCCTCACAACTGAGAATGGAACAGTGGATATCTTGTCTATCCATCTCTTTCTACATTACACACACTTGATGCTCACACAGCAGGTTGTTATTGTTTTGCCATTGATCCGACTGGGAGGTACTTTGCAATGGGGAGTGCAGATGCTCTTGTGAGTCTCTGGGATCTTTCTGAGATGCTTTGTGTTCGTACTTTTACCAAGCTTGAAGCAAAGCAAAAGATCTAGAGTTGAAGGGACATGCAACGTGAAGAGGAAAAGATGTTGCTTTTCTGTGTGTGTAAGAGAGGAAAGTGTGGCTAAAAAAGTGGGCTTTTTCTGGTTCATGAAAAGAAAAGCAAGGGAAAAAACGCAGGCTAAAGAGGGGGATTTTCAAAAGCTAAAGGGGGAGGGAAGGTCGCACCTTTGTTTTTGGCATCAATGGGTTTACCTTTGAGGGTGCTTCCTTCGTCTAAAAAAAGGCGCTATAGATCAGCTCCCAGCCATCCTTCCTTGCTGGAGATTGGCTTCTCCAACTTTTGTGACATCTTTGGGTGATTGAGAAGGAGGAATTACTGTGAAATAGAGGAACAGAGCATTGGAGGATTGACGGAGGAAAAAGATGGAGGGTACTCTGCTGCTCGAAAGAGAGGAATTACACTGAGGAAGAAGATCCAAAGCACACTCATTCTATCAAGGAAGAGATTGATAAGATGATGAGAGCAGGATTCATTTACGAAATTGAGCACATAGAATGGGTATCACCCTTAGTCACCGTGACGAAGAAAAATGAAAAAATTATAGTGTGCGTCAATTACAAGAAGGTGAATGCTGCTACTAAAAGGGACAATTATCCAGTGCCATACACCGAGCATATGCTTGAAAGAGTGGCGGGCAAGGAGGCCTACAGTTTTCTGGATGGCTTCTCAAGATATAATCAGGTGCAAGTGCATCCTGCCGACAGGCATAAGAATGCCTTTTGCCATCGAGTGGGACATCTTTGCTTACATAGTCATGCCTTTCGGGTTAACTAATGCCCCTGCCACCTTCCAATGTCTCATGTGCACCATATTTAAAGACATGCTTCGCAAGGAGTTGGAAGTCTTTGTCGATGACCTCTACGTTCACTCGACCTAGATGGAACACTTAAAACAAACTCCAAGTAGTCCTTGAGCGGTGTCACCTATATCGTCTCTGCTTGAACCCCTTCAAATGCTAGTTTTGGGTGAGGCATGGATGCATCCTCGGCCACGTGGTGTTGAAGAATGTCATTGCCACTAACTTCTCAAAAGTCAGGGTTATTGTTGACCTTCCACCCCCAACCAACTACAAGGGAGTTCAATGATTCTTAGGCCATACGGGATACTATTGGTAGTTTGTGCTGAATTACTCATTGATAGCCAAATCTTTATACAAGCTGCTGATTGTCTTTTAATGGACTGAAGCATGCCAATGAGCATATGAAGAATTGAAGAAGGCTTTAACCACAACACAAATTCTACAAGCCCTAGATTGGACCATTACCTTCCACGTGCATATCGATGCTTCTAAATGTGCTATGGGGGTAGTGTTGTGCCAACCTGGTGAGCACAACCTAGACTATCTAGTGAGCTTTGCTAGCAGACAACTCACTGAGACAAAAATGAACTAGATGATAGAAAGAGAGGGCTTGGCCATGGTGTTTGTTGTAAAGAAGTTCCGGCATTATCTATTGGCTACACCCTTTACCTTCTTTGTGGACCATCAAGCCTTGCTATACCTAGTGAATAAACCTTGCGCTACAGGACACATAGCTCGGTGGCTCCTTCTCCTTTTGGAGTTTCACATCTCTGTGGTTGTACAGAAGAGAAAACAACTCTACATGGTTGATCATATGTCACGCATCCCCATAGGAGAAGCCGCTGGAGAAGGCATTATCGATGAATTGTTAGATGTCCACCTCTTTAACCTCTCCCCCAATAGAGATTTATTCAAGGTGCCAATCTAATGCCATATTGGGTAGATGACATAGTCCAAGTGCTTGAGCACGGACTACTTGAATGACCGATAGAGAAGACAAGGCTGAGGCAACTTATTCTCAAAATCCAACCCTACCAGTTGATAGTAGACTAGCTATATTGCTTAGGGAAATATAGATTATTGCGCAGATGCGTGTGCAAATATGAGATGCACGACGTGCTCTCAGAGGCACACAATGGAATTACTGGTGGATACTTTAGTGCACACATGACAGCCCACAAGGTGTTGCAGTCTCGACTATGGTGGCCAACACTGTTCCGTGATGCCGCACGATTTGTTAAGCATTGTGATGAGTGTCACCGGACGAAGGTCCCAATTTGCAAGGATCAAATGGAGTTGACCCCAATCATTGCACGACAACCCTTCGAAAAATGGAGAATCAACTTCATAGGACCCATCAGCCCCGCTGCACAGTATTCATAGGCCAAATACATCATTGTGGCCAACCACAGACTACCTAACGAAGTGGGCAGAGGTGAGAGCAACACAAAAGAATGATGCTCGAACGACTGCCAAGTTGTTATGGGAGTAGGTGATCTCACGATTTGGATGTCCCATCGAACTAGTCAATGACCAAGGGACACACTTCATTAATAAAGTGATAGCGCATCTCCTATCCACCTTCCTAATTATCCATCGAAAATCCTCTCCATACCTCAAGAAAACAGCCAAGCAGAATCCACAAATAAGATTCTTATCAACGTCCTAACCAAGGTAGTCTCTGCCTCACGCAGTGAGACTGGGATAACAAGCTGATGGTAGCCTTGTGGGCTTACCACACAGCTTATAAAATGACTGTCGAACAAAACCTCTTTAGGTTGACCTATGGGACCAAAGCAATTCTCCCCGTAGAATTCCTCGTGCCTAGCCTGTGAATTGCACTTCAAGAGCGATGGGAAGGAAAGGAGGAATGGATGAAATGCCTAGTTGAGCTTGAACGCCTCTCAGAGACTCGCCTTGTAGCCACTCATGCACTCATATGTGAGAAGGCACGATGCAAGAGCTGGTTTGACAAGCATGTCAACCAACGCGACTTTGAACAAGGTGACTTAGTGCTCCTATACTCAGTTAAGGGGCATAAGAAAAAAATGAAGTTTAGGGGCATTGGACCTTTCAGAGTTCGTGTGACCAGCCAAACAGGAAACGTCAAGCTCGAGACTCTAGACGGTGAGGGGATAGGCTTCTTCGATGGCAGTCGTGTCAAGAAATACTATCCTTCCACGCATCCTTTTAATTTTCCACCAATGTTGGAACCGCCTGTCAAGGTATGAGTAGCCACCATCAACGAAATCGATGATGGGGATGAGGAAACTGTGGAGCCTGCATACATGCACATCATGGTCACTGCCAAGCAAACATGCATCTTCAATGCCTTAATTGACAAGGGAATGGACTTCAATGTCTTGACTCACGATCATTGGACCCAACATGGCAAACCACCACTATAACCCATTAATGCCAAATTAAGTCCATATGGGGGCTGCTCATACACACTTCTCGACAAGTGCAAGGCCGCCATTTCTATCGAGATTGAGACTGTACCAATGATCTTCTACGTGCTGCCAGACACCAAGGACGTAGGCACGGAGACGCTGCTAGGGTGAACCTTTAAGAAGCAAAATCATTGCAACATTGATTATGAGTTGTAGCACATTCATCTCGCAATAGGCAACATCCGCATTGATACAACTTTTAGCAAGGGCTGCACGATCTTACCCTAGTCCGCATGACCACGAGTAGAACTATTAGCAGCCAAATCTAAGTAGAAGGGTAGTGCTCGGTCACCACCCACCACCTCTCAAGAACCGCTGCTCATGGCAGCAAAAGCTAAGGCTCAATAGCCTAGTTTACAATGGAGGCCTAAACAACCACAACCACTACCTAGGAGTCATCGCATACAACCTCATAAGACCCGAAGCTCTAAACCTAGCACACCAAGGCGCAGTTACGGAAATTGGTGCATAATCAGGCAAAGGTGGGTCCCTAAAGCCCTCTTGCATGCACAAGGCTACTATGAGGGGAATGCTTGGATATGGATCCCTAGAGCTTACACAGCCAAGGGCACCACTTGTATGCTACCCCTAAGCCTCATCATCCCTAGTCCCAGAAAACCTCAAAACCATCAACCGCAGTGCTCTCGAGGCCCACATCCATCAAGCTCATCCACACACATGCCCAAGAGAGTCGAAGAAGCCTATCGACCCAAATGACAGATATCGCCACATGAGCCATAACCCGCTAGGGCCCATCCGACTACAATGATCCACTCTGAAGGCATCAGTCCATCCAAAGTAGCTGCTACTTCCCCATCCCTAAGCTAGGAAGCCCAACCGCAACCTCAACAACACCCACAACCACAACTATTCATTGTCAAAGGCTCTAGTGCTATCAAACCCCAACCACCGGCATGTCTTAAACCCTCCTATGAGCAGAAATCATTTTTGACACTGGCCTCAGATCTAGCCAAAGATACAGGGGATGACATGGTTGATTGCATTAAACGGCTCGATGCCACCTTCAAAGAGCTAGCTCTAAGCTACGACTGCTTGGACTTAGGCTTGCTGCCCGAGCCTTTTGCAATTGAAGTTCGTACGATGCCTTGTTCTTAGGAGACATTTGAACTTTCCTTCGCAAAGGCAACAAACTCCGCTGCTGTATTGCTCAACAGCAAGATCTCTAAAGAGCAAGCCCTCAAACAACGCCTCATCACGTCATATGATCAGTAAACCACTTCTGCCCATCACCGACCAATAAATTGCAGAATTATCCAAACTTGCTGAGATTGAATCCCCATTCTTTGAGGTACTGGTACACTCTTAGATTGCAAAAGAAAGTAGAAGGGTGCCGAGTCATGACAAATGCTGAATAGCGCCGCACAATCAAAACAGCGGAGCACGACCCCACTGATGTCGCGCCAACCTCATATAGAGTGTTAACCACTCTTCGCAACCACCCCTTGGAAGAGCACATCAAGGGACACCCTTACCTCGATCACCTACTGATTGAGGAAGAGCTACATATTGCTAGCCGCGTACCTTCGGTGACTTTCTAACAGATGTTCTCACTTACATTACACATGTGGGAACTAGACCTTTAGATCTAGACTGCACAGCTCAGTCAGAGTACAACTCTGATTTCTACACTTGGTTGCTACACCGGTAACTCCTAGACCCATTGCACAATGTCTTCAACCTCCAAAACCTTCAATCCTAGGAAGGATTCCTCTCGAGCTGGGAGGGGAGAGGAGTGAGGTGAATCAAATTAAAACCAAGAAAAATCAAGAAAAATGCATAAACATGTTGATCCGGGTTTTTTACAACCCGGATTATTACCACAAAATTTGGCCAAAGCCCCTATCAAGAGCTTACCATATCACTTTGGGTTTACTCTTCAAGCACTAGGTATGCTACATTGCTTCTCGATTATGATAACTCTAGCAAATGGGAGGAACAAGTTCTTAGAAGGCGTGTCAATGTAAAGGGTAAAAGGGATGGTTATCTTAGTGAAGATGGAAGTGGATTACATCTAGGAGTTGAGTGAGTGCATAGATTTTTCAAAGGACTAGCCTCTAACTACACATGGACCCCGTTTGCATCACTAAGGTTTGGAATCTATCACCATCATTAGAGGACACCTCACCCTAGCACACAAGTCAATATCCACATCATGGTGTCATTTGGCTACATGCAATTTTCTTCTCTCTTTCACCACACCAACTTTCCACTCTGTCCTTCTTGTAAATATATTATAATAATGTGCTTTGGGCACCCACCTCTTGTAATCTAGCTCCATTTCTCTATTTTGTCTACCACCACCCTTGGCTTCTTGCATGATGACCAAGGTGGGGACTTGTCCCATCCACTATTCTCCATATTTTCAAAGATGCCATACATCATCTAGGATTATGTTAATCAAGAAGATTAGCTTAATCTAATCCCTTATGGAGGCTATATAAAGAGCCCATGGAGAATGAAGAAAGGAGAGGAAGGACAATGACAAGTCCATGAGTAGCCTTGATATTGTTATTCTAAGACAGGGATTGTCTTGAAAGGAATTCATTAAAATTGATGTGTATAATATTAAGCTATTTGTGGTTGTAATTTATATTTTGATTTTTCTTAAATTATCAAGATAAAATATGGATAATCGAGTATAGATCGTTGATTGAGGTAGTATTCTGATAGGCACAAAACACTGACTGAGGCAATGTTTCTCGATGATGCTAGACCTCCCATGAATAAAATCTACTCCAAGGGGTTTTTATTTTCACATTAGCGAGTATGGACCGATCACGACACGAAAGGTCCTATCATAGGGAATTCTAGTTGGCAGGAGGAGATCAGGATACTAGGGGACTGGGGTCACAAATTCCTTAGACTCTTATGAACTGCTGTCAATCACCCTTCAAACCTGGATAGTATTTTGGAAGTCCTAATATTAGTTTAGGGGATTGAACTTGATGGGAATAATACCTTCGCGTTGATATTATGTCTAGTTAAGACAAGAAACATTGTAAAATGATATTTTTCCTAAAGGAACTATTCGAGAAAGAATTGCTTTACATTATTTTTGTATCGTGAAATAAAGGCATGTGTTAACTTGTGCCAGAAGATAATCAAAGAAGCTGCTTTCATATGTCAAACGGGCATTCTAGAATATCCTCATCTCTTTGAGGTAAGCTATGAGTAAGTTCTTTTATTATGTAGTATAATGGCAAGCTTCCTCTACCTCTTCTCCTATTATCTCCCTCTCTTCTTATCTTCTCATTCCATGTAGCATAATGACAAGCTTCTTCTACCTCTTCTCCTCTTGTCTCCCTCTCCTCTCATCTCTCTCTCTTATATTCCAATATGGTGTCTAGTACATATATTCTCTCTTGTAAATTTGTGTCTTGGTTCTCTTGATTCTCTTTGAGAAAAGGGATGTCCTAGCCCATCATTCAGCCCTCATTTTTGGTGCCCCCACTGAGGACATTCTCAACCACAATTCTCTACCTCCTTATGTGGAATGATACAACACATGGTGGTGCATCCTCTACAACAAGTTCCCCAAGTGGCTCTTCCTCAACGCCTTCACCAACTATTTTTGAAGCTGGTCGAAGTCCACGACTCCCAGAATTGTCTCCTAAAGAAGCTCAAGAAAGAAAGTATGCCTATCGGATGACGGCACGCATGCGGGTAAAAGGTGTTCACTTTAGAAATTCCATTATCTCACAACGTAAAAAATTATGTTGCCATCAATTGCTAGGTTCTCATAATTGTGGTGAGTGTTTTGCAAACAAAGTGAAGGCCCTTCCAAGAGGTCCTCATCTCCAAATCATCAAATCCCTCTCTCTCTCTGGCCTAATACACATCAAAGGAGGACAACTATGCATGAAGGTGTGGAGTTTTATAGAAGTGCAAAGTATGGAGACTACCTTCAACTGTTGTTAGCTCAAAGGTTGGGTGTGGTTGAAAAGGTGGCCATCACACCTTATGAAATATATGTCACCGAGGATGGACACACTAAGGCAAGAACAATCACTGGTGAGCAAATTCTCCATATAGCAAAGTTGGTGGGATCCAAAAAGAAACATTCTGGGAAAAATCCTTCATAATTCAAGAAAGTACATTCCCTCTACTCCCTTAAGTAGTCTCCACTCATGAATAATAATAATGGCCCGAATTTCTATATCTTCCACTCTGTACAAAACATCCGAGTTGATGTATGCATCAGTAGGAAGATTTTCTTCCAGCAGCGTCTTGTCATGTACTTTGGTGCTGAAAGATTAAGGGAGATTCTTGTATCACCATAACCTATAATCTTCCCAATGCTAGACTACAATGCATCCTTTAATGTACATGTCTTTATCCTATTATAATAGTTTCTCATGAATCAGAACGAGTTGTATGGACCTATCTGTCCACTTGCTATGCAAACTGTGCATATTGTAGCTAGCACAAAGCTTAGATTCCAAGGCATTATTAGAAGCATACTGGGGCCTAGGCGTCTTGCTGAAGTCAATGCATCTGTGAACCCATTCATCCTTCCCCTTATAAAATACAACTTAAGTCTAAATGTTTTCATCTTCGTACTCTACTAAGGCAACATGGCATTTCCAAGTTTTTTTGGGCACAAAGGGGAGAAAGCTCTAGACTTTTTGGATGACTTAGAAATGGCCTTCCTAGTCACAGGCCGGGATGATGAAACAACCAAAGTACGGGCCTTCTCTTTAGTTCTAAAGGGTGATGCTCGAGTGTGGTATCAAGCTCTCCCGGAGGCTACAAGGGTAATTGGGAGGATCTCAAGACCGCATTCATACACAAGTACCAAGATACAGAGCCACCTGAAGATATTTGGAGACAACTCTTAGATCTTCGCCAAACCTTACCAGGGGAGTACCAAGCATATGAAGGCATGTTATAAAATTGTGGGATAAATGGACAGCCACTTTAGCCGAGGGAGAAAGAGTACCTGATTGCATTAAGAAAGATTGTTTTCTAGCCGGACTCCATCCTCTACTAAGGGAGAAGGTCAAAGGAAAGTTTCCCACATCCTATGAAGAATCAGTCACTTATGCGAGGGAGAAAGATAGAAAATTGAAGTATCAAGCCCAGTTGAAGGGGGGAGTTGAGCCCATGCAGGTTTTACCAACCATGCCAAGGCCTAGAGAAATAGTAGAGGCCCCACCTGAACCGGAGATACCACAGCAAGAGCTCCTACGACGCATTACTAATCAACTTGAAAGCCTTTCGTTAAATTTAGTGTAACGAGTACGACCCCCTCCCCTCATAAATGAAGGCAATCGAGGTCCAAGGAGACAAGAAAGAGAGTATGTTTGCTATAATTGTGGGGAGATTGGCCATGGTATGTACTTTTGCCCTCATCCTAGGCATTTTCGAGGAAATGGGTTCCAACCAAGAAGGAGGGGACAACAAGTGACACCACCTAGGGAAAGGTTTGTTCCACTGAATCTAGGGCCTCCACCACCAGTTCAAGTTCTCCAGCATCCTCGACCACTTGCAAAGGTGCCGCCCTTGCCTGTCCAACCGCCAGAGAATCATGATGTTAGGATAATTAGTTTATATGAGAGTGATGTCAAAGGGAAGGCCAAAGTAGTAGAGGTTGAAGCAATGCCGGTGAAGAAAGCCCGGAGAATTGAGAGAATGGAGCCTACACCACCAAAGGAGGTTGAAAATATGGAAGAGGAGGCAGAGTCATCAATGGCTGCAAAGACACGCAACAATAAGAAGAGGAGGGCTCGCTCACACCGACACATTGAGCCAGATGATTTTTCCATGGGTAAAGGTACTAGAGCTTATGATTTGCTTTTGCTGATGTGAGGAATCAAGGGCCAAAAATTTCATGGCCACAATTACTACATCTATCTCCAACAGTGCGACGACAATGGTCAAAGATGGTAAGCATTAGACCCATGAAGAATAGACATGTGAATGCAATCCAGGCTAGAAAGATGAAAGATATTGTGCCTCTAGTGGAAGCCGAAATCAATGGGCAGAGAGTGTCAAAGACATATGTGGATGGAGGTGCAGAGATTTGTGTCATGACAGAAAAGTTGATGCATCGTTTGGGATTAGAGGTAAATGAAACTACTAAATTTGGGGCCAAAATGACTAACAATGTAGTAGTAAATTGTTTGGGAGTTATAAAGAAAGTCAAGGTAAAGGTGCGTGGAGTGCAATTGGAGCTTGACATGTATGTGATACCAGTGAAGGGGGACGGCTATCCGCTCATTCTTGGGCGACCATGGCTAATGGGAATGAAAGCCAGACAAGATTGGGAGATAGGGGCTTTAGAGCTAAGGCCACAAAAGGGGCTCCATAAAAAATGGAAGAGCACTATCTACAACATGAAGGAGGGCCGACAGGAGGATCTTGTGTTAGAGACCACCGCTGATGAATGGAGTTCCAGCGAGGGTTGGTCATCTATGACAGAGGGAGAGTCTTCTAATGAGGAGTAAGAAAGCTCTCTAGAAGTGATGGGGATTACATTAAAAGGGCCTTCTAGTAGTGCAATTCTAGAGCAGCTTCCAAAGGTCGAGAAGGAGGGGTTAGAAAAAATGTTGGCTAAGGATCTATCAGTTGAGGAGAAGGCAACCTACATGGAAGTGGTGATAAAACACTCCGCACTTTTTATTTCTGATTATGAACACATCACAGGTGTGACAGTAGTACAACATCACATTAATCTAAAAGAGGGGGCACGGCCAGTGGTGCAGCAACTACGACGATTGGGAGTAGTTCAACAAAACACTCTACTCACTGAGGTGCAACGACTTTTAAAGGTAGGCTTCATCTATCCAATAGGGGACTCAGAGTGGGTTTCACCTGTGGTGGTGATACCCAAGAAGAATGGAAAATGGAGGATTTGTGTGGATTACAAGCCGCTAAATGCTGCAACTAAGAGAGATCACTTTCCTCTTCCCTTTCAGGATGAAATACTCAACAAGGTGGCCGGGCATGAGAGATACACTGTTTGTGATGGGTATTCAGGTTATTTCTAGATCCGAATAGCTGAGAAGGATCAACAGAAGACCACCTTCATTACACCTTGGGGTTGTTTTGCTTACAAAGTAATGCCATTTGGATTAACAAATGCCCCAGCTACCTTCCAGCGCTTCATGAATTATGTCTTCCAGCCATATTTTGGAAAATCCATTAGGGTCTTTATTGATGATTTTCGTATTTATAGTTCTAAGGCTTTACATCTAGAAAAGGTGGATGAAGTTTTCAACCGCCTTGCACAAATGGGGGGCAATTAAACCATGAGAAGTGTCGCATTGGCGAAAGCAGTGTAACTTTGTTAGGGCATGTCGTAAGTGAGAGGGGCATTGAAGCAGATCCAAACAAAGTTAAGGCCCTATTGGCGGTGCCATCACCATCTTCTGTGAAGCAACTAACCTCTTTCATTCAGAAGGTGCGATATATGGGGCGGTTCATTCATCTCCTCTCCCAATTAATATTTCCACTGCAACAGCTAACCCACTCTGAGGAGCTCCTGTGGAGTGACGAAAGTGAAAGGTGCCTTCACGAGGTGAAGAAGGCTCTTAGCACCCTTCCTATAATTTTACAGCCTTGTTGGGATCAGGATTTTTTTGTCAATCCGAGTTTTGGGGAAGATGCTCTAGGGGCAGCACTAATACAAAAGGATGCTAAAACTGGACTAATGAGACCGGTTTACTTTTCTAGTAGAGTAATGACAACATCAGAACGAGGGTACAAGATGGTCGAGGTGATGGTTTTGTCTCTAATGTTTGCTATAAGAAAGTTTCATCCTTATCTTCTCCCTAGGCCATTCACAGTGATCATGATAGAAGAGCATTTTCCCTATGCCTTACAGCACATGGATGTTTCAGCTAGAATCGCTAAGTGGGTGATACAACTCCAAGAGTTTTACTACACCTTCAAGGTGGAGGATTCTAGCTGAAACATCCATGTGCCATGAAGGGGTTTGTGGCGGACATTTTGCTCAAGAAATAACCAGTAGGAAGATTCTCCAAGCCGGTTTTGTGTGGCCTAGTCTACATCGAGATGTGCAACATTGGTGCCGCACTTGTGACAATTTTCAAAAGGCCGGACCAAGGAAGCTAGTGCATGAGGAACAAAATCCCATAACTACATATGGCCCATTTGAGAAATGGGGGATTGATGCAATAGGACCACTCCCACAAACTCAATCTGGCAAGGAATACATCATAATGGGAGTGGACTACATGATGAGGTGGGCAGAGGCTTCAGCAACTAGTAGGATCACAGCCCAAGAAGTGGAAAAATTTGTGTTTGAAAATATTTGTTGCAGGTTTGGCACACCTTTGGAAATTATCTCTGATCGGGGTCCTGGTTTTAGGGCGAACCTAGTAGAGGAGCTAATGGAAAGGCTAAAAATCAAGCACAGGCATTCTACTCCCTACTACCCACAGTGTAATGGTTTGGTCGAAAAAGTAAATGGGCTGATTTGTAAGATAATTACCAAGCAAGTACACATGCACCCCAAGCACTGGGATAAAAAATTGAGTGCAGCTCTTTGGGCCTACAGGACTTCATTCAGAACCTCACTTGGCTATACTCCATTTCACCTTGTTTATGGCCAAGAGGCTTTGCTTCCTATAGAGGTGGAACTGGCCAGTTTGCGTGTTTTAGTAGCCAGTCGAGAGAAGAATCAAGATAAGAAGTTAGAGGAAAGGATCTTGGATCTAGAGAGGCTGGAGTTAGACAGAGAAGCAACAGTCCAACACTATTCCATGCAGGCTGAAGAGAGGAGGAAGACCTTTAATAAGAAGCTAGCTAGCAAACACATAAGGGAAGGATCACTTGTGCTACGCTATGATAACCGCTTTGATAACAGAAAGGATGCTAAACTTGTGTTCAAGTGGGAAGGGCCATTCATGGTCATAAGGAGATATCCAAATGGCAGCTATAAGCTAGGTGACATGGATGGGAAGGTTCACAAAACAAGGGTAAATGGATGGCGACTGAAGCCTTATTTTCAAAGAAATATGAACACTTTGGAGCAGTCATTCAATGAAGAGCCACTAATGAGGGGGTGCAGTCCTCCTTGCTTTATTGGACCATCATTATCAAGCTAGAGGCATGAATACCTCTAGCCTAAGGGGAGGGCTAATGATCCGGGTTTTTTACAACCCGGATTATTACCACAAAATTTGGCCAAAGCCCCTATCAAGAGCTTCCCATATCACTTTGGGTTTACTCTTCAAGCACTAGGTATGCTACATTGCTTCTCGATTATGATAACTCTAGCAAATGGAGGGAACAAGTTCTTAGAAGGCATGTCAATGTAAAGGGTAAAAGGGATGGTTATCTTAGTGAAGATGGAAATGGATTACATCTAGGAGTTGAGTAAGTGCATAGATTTTTCAAAGGACTAGCCTCCAACTACACATGGGCCCCGTCTGCATCACTAAGATTTGGAATCTATCACCATCATTAGAGGACACCTCACCCTAGCACACAAGTTAATATCCACATCATGGTGTCATTTGGATCTTGCACAAAAGCTTACAAGCATGGACCCCTTTTGTCACATGCTTATATGTATTTATATACATATGGGGGACTAAAGTCAAAGCAGCTTTTAGAAGCCATTTTTTATAATCTCAATAACTCCCAAGAAAAAGCGAATTTCAAGAAAATTTATCATGATGCCCGATCGGTTTTGACTTGATCTACAAAGTTGCAGAAGAAACGTTTTTCAAATTCCTCACGGATTTGAAGTTACGAAGGCGCAGACTACTGGCTACATGCAATTTTATTCTCTCTTTCACCACACCAACTTTCCACTCTGTCCTTCTTGTAAATATATTATAATAATGTGCTTTGGGCACCCACCTCTTGTAATCTAGCTCCATTTCTCTATTTTGTCTACCACCACCCTTGGCTTCTTGCATGATGACCAAGGTGGAGACTTGTCCCATCCAGTATTCTCCATATTTTCAAAGATGCCATACATCATCTAGGATTATGTTAATCAAGAAGATTAGCTTAATCTAATCCCTCATGGAGGCTATATAAAGAGCCCATGGAGAATGAAGAAAGAAGAGGAAGAAAAATGACAAGTCCATGAGAGCATTCTAGAATATCCTCATCTCTTTGAGGTAAGCTATGAGTAAGTTCTTTTATTATGTAGTATAATGGCAAGCTTCCTCTACCTCTTCTCCTATTATATCCCTCTCTTCTCATCTTCTCATTCCATGTAGCATATTGGCAAGCTTCTTCTACCTCTTCTCCTCTTGTCTCCCTCTCCTCTCATCTCTCTCTCTTATATTCCAATATGGTGTCTAGTACATATATTCTCTCTTGTAAATTTGTGTCTTGGTTCTCTTGATTATCTTTGAGAAAAGGGATGTCCTAGCCCATCCTCCCTTTGGCTAGGTGGTGCCCTCTTTAGTTCTCTTAGTGAGGATTGGAGGTTGGATGGGTAAGAGGCAACCCGTTCATCATTTCAGCCCTCAATGTAAACAACGAGAGCAAGGTAGGAAAATGGCAAGAGAACTTTGAAATAAAGGGCAAAAAGTTAAAGCCGGAAGGGAAGATTCTACATTGGATGGGATTTTAATGCTTTCATTCAATAAACATATAGAGTCTTTCTTTTTAAACTATGATTTTTTTTTGCGAATTGTTAATGTGGAAGTACTAATGGAAACTTGGGATTATGAAAGGAACAAAAGATGTTGCAGCAAGAACACGCCCACCGAATTCCGTTCACGGAAGAGGAAAGAGCACAATACATCATCACTCTTGAAAGCCGCGCCTACAACCCACTTAAGTTCCGAACCATTCACCACGTAGAGGGTGTGGTGTCCAAGGAGGAAGTGGACCCAAGAGAGTCATTGAGCAATGCAACTTCACCAAGTACCTTGAAAAATTTACTCAAGAACCTGACCACACAAAGTGTGTGGAGTTTCTCAGGTCTTACGACCCTAACAATGAGTGTGGCACCGTCACGGTAGGAAGGAAAGAAAATGCCAAACAGGTATACAGGTTCACTTAACCCGTGCCTTGGTGGAGAAGGCATTGGGACTGGAGCCAAAGATAGAGAAGAAGCAGAAGAGGGATGTGTACGCCATGCTGAAAATGAAAAAGGAGGATGTGCTAACTAACGATGGCATTGGCATCCAAGACATCCTTGATGCGGAAGCTAGACTACAAGCAAAGCTAGTACAGGTGCTCTTCTCCAGCCAGCGCTACAATGCCTTAATGCATCAAATCAGCGTGCCTGTGCTAGAGAATGTAGCGGCTCACATCCTGCATGAAGTTGACTGGAACAATTATGTGCACAAAACCATCGACTAGGCAACTAAAGCACTAGCTTTAGGAATGGGCTACTAATAATGTACCACTGAGGAATAGCTCAGGCGGGCACATTACAGTTGGTATCAAAGCGCATGTTGATGTAGGATATGATGCAAGTAAAATAAAACTAGTTATGTTTATTAAAAAAAAAACATTTCCTTAAGTAGTTAAATCTTCTCTTGTTGATATATGTTCTTGATTTCTGTCAAAAAGACAAACCTTGGGAACAATTTTTGATTTTCCAAGTTATGTTTATGTCAGCAATGCACTGCTCTAGCTTTAGCTAGAGCAACTAGATTATGCAAATATTAGATTAGATATACAATCATTCACCCCTGTATTATGTAGTTGTTGGATTAGTTCTTGTATTTTTTGGCTCTAGTTCAGTGTATTATTGTAGTCATTATGAACTTACGTTTTGGTACCCTAACTTTTAGAATCTATATACAATTGTAGAAGAGGGCTATGAGTATCCTAGAGGGGCTTTGCTCATGATTGCTTAGTGTGGCTTGTTCAAAGGTTCAAGGCCTCGCAAGGCATAATAGTGTAATCCTTAAAGTTAGTATTAGCTCATGATAGTTACTTGTACCTTGTGGGTTAGGGTCTTGGCTCTTCTAATCATTCACTAGGTGCATGGTGTTGAGGCTTAAATCCCATAGTTCTAATTCCTATAACCTTAGTATGTATGCTTATAAATGGAAATGAAATATCCCTTGGGCCTTAAGGTTTTGTAGAAGGGTGGATATCCAAATGTAACTTCCTACATATATCTTTTTGATTCTCTCTCACACATAATAAAATCAAGCACGATAACACATGTTAAGAAACATTCTTGCTATGACCTAAAATTATGTTTTATTTTCTTGCAAGATGAATGTTGTTTCTTATTGTTTCCTTATTCAAGAAGATGTAGGCTGTAATGTCCAAGATGTTGTTTCTTTCTATTGTATTTGAGCCATTACATTGAAAATAGACAAGAGGGGAGAGAGGTGAAACACTCAATAGCACACACACACAAAAGCAATGGAGACTTGAGAATAGAGAGAGGTAGGGCTGAAGGTGGCATAGTAAATGTGTCATAACTAAGGATGGACTATGTGGGTATAGTCTAGCTGTAGAATCACTAGCATATCCTCATGCTGATCACCTTACACACCAACAAATAATATCATGCCATATTACCAAGGCACATAGTGTATGCTAGCTCATTTAAAGCACCACATCTCAACACTCCCCCCCTTGAGCTTAAGATGAGATCTTGAAGTCCAAGCATAGTGCTGAAGCATGTTGGGGGTAAAGGCACCTTTGCCTAGCTGCTCGTGTATTACTACACTAAGAGTACCCGCCACTGTACATTGCAGGTGGCGAGCACCCATGATCATCACATACATACATACATACATACATACATACATACATACATACATACATACATACATACATACATACATACATACATACATACATACATACATACATCATGTATGTATGTAAATGGATCATACATACATACATACATACATACATACATACATACATACATACATACATGTATATTCTAATTTATCTCAATGAGAGATATCAATGCTCATCTTTGTATGCATGGTTGCTTTCTAAATGTACTTGGAGATATTGTTAAATGTGTTTCTTGGTTATGAGCACATGGTAATCTCAATCAAAGTTCCAAATCACCCTCAAGCTTAATTTGTAGTTTTTTTCTCTATAAAATAATTTAATGAGCTTAGTTTGAATGCAAAGATCAAGCGTACAACTTAAATGGACTAGTGTCTTAGTTGATTGAGCATGTGTGGCTTAGATATAGGTGTCGTCTAGGCTAGCTTAGCCTAGACTAAGCTAGTCTATGTAAGTGTGGGATAGGTGGACAATTAGATATAGGCCAAGATAGGGTAGATAATTTTAAGATAGATGTATGCTTAGCTACAAACTACTAAGATAGCCAAAAATGTAGGCATAGACATACTCTATGCTATCCTATAATACACTTAGGCTAGGTCATGTTAGTACAAGATAAGTGAATGTGTAGTATCACTAGTACTGTGTTCAGCATGGTAGCCCTCATTTGATAAATTAGATAGAAGTGATTTCAATAGTTACAACTAGGATAGCGTTGACTATGTTAGGCTAGTATAGGTTAACTGAATGTGAATTATACCTAATAGTGTGTGTGCATGGCACTAGTAATCAACATTGTAGCCCTCATTGTTACAAATCAAAGAATTGATTTCACTAGTTATAAGTATTTTCCATCGAGTTATTAGATATATACAAAGGAGCTCCTGTGGGATTTAGTATCAACATCAATACTATGATGCAATCATGATGTTTTAGATATAATAAACCTTAGAGAAAGGTAGAGTGACTATCAATACTACATGTAGCAAATGGTCAATTTTTTTTAGTTTTCCAAAAATATCTCTCTTCACCATATTACATCTTTTACTAAATATATTAAAGTAAGTCTCACTTTTGAAAAATGAAAGTTCCATGAGAATGGTGAGCCTAGTAGCTCTTGTTGCCAAATTGACTTAATTAAGGAGTAGAAAAATGGCAACAATTGTTAAGTGTACATAGCATTATTTGTTGAAATATCATTTTTAAAATATTGATACCAACATTAATCATAATCACTCGTTGTTGATTGGAAGAGAAAGTAGTGGGTGCATTGATAGTCTTACTAATTTCAAGAAGCCTATAGAATAGTTTCTTGTATAGTTTTTGGAGTTTTGATATTCTCAAATGGAATGCAAGTTTATCCTAAAAATGGCGAATATATACACACAACATTGTAGTACCAAGAGAAAAACCTATTTGCACGGATCTTATAAGATTAGGAAAGCAAGAATGAGGCTTAAAATCGAGTAGCATGCAATGTGAGATAGGTACTTGAGTTTGATATAAGGTATAAATTTGTATACTTGTATGTAGTACCCCATTGCCAAGAGACAAACCTATTTGCATTGATCGTGTAAGATTAGGCAAGCAAAAATGAGATTGAAAATCGAGTAGCATCATGGAGGTTGACGTGGATGCTTGAGCTTAATATAAGGTATTAGATTGTATTCGTATACTTGGGCATATGTGTTGCAGTGTTTGGCCATTGTGCCCTATGTACCATTTCAACTTATGTAGTTGTTGGATTAGTTCTTGTATTTTTTGGCTCTAGTTCAGCGTATCATTATAGTCATTATGATCTTAGGTTTTGGTACCCTAAATTTTAGAATCTATTATACAATTTTAGAAGAAGGCTATGAGTATCCTAGAGGGGCTTTGCTCATGATTTCTTAGTGTGGCTTGTTCAAAGGTTCAAGGCCTAGCAAGGCATAATAGTATAATCCTTAAAGTTAGTATTAACTCATGATATTTAATTATACCTTGTGGATTAGGGTCTTGGGTCTTCTAATCATTCACTAGGTGATATGCATGGTGTTGAGGCTTAAATCACATAGTTTTTCCTATAACCTTAGTATGTATGCTTATATATGGATATGAAATATCCCTTGGGCCTTAAGGTTTTGTAGAAGGGTGGATATCCATATATAATTTCTTACATATATATTTTCAATTCTCTCTCACACATAATGAAATCAAGCACGATAACACATGTTAAGAAATATTCTTGCTATGACCTAAAATTATGTTTTATTTTCTTGTAAAATGAATGTTGTTTCTTATTGTTTCCTTATTCAAGAAGATGTGTAGCTGTAATGTCCAAGATGTTGTTTCTTTCTATTGTATTTGAGCCATTACATTGAAAATAGACAAGAGGGGAGAGAGGTGAAACACTCAATAGTACACACACACAAAAGCAATGGAGACTTGAGAACACAGAGAGATAGGGCTGAAGGTGGCATAGTAAATGTGTCATAACTAAGGATGGACTATGTGGGTGTAGTCTAGCTTTAGAATCACTAACATATCCTCATGTCGATCACCTTACACACAAATGAATAATATCATGCCACATTACCAAGCATAGTCCTAAAGCATGGAAGCTTTTCACCTCCCAAGGCCTTGGTAAAAATATCAGCAGCTTGATTCTCTATGTTGACATAAACCAAGTCAATATCACTTGCTAGAACTTGCTTCTATCGAATGAAATGATAATGAACCTCTATGTGTTTGGTCCGCGCATGATATAGTGGGTTCCTAGCCAATTGAATGCTGCTAAAACTTTCACAGGACATGATAACTTTCTTATACACATGCATTCCTAAATCACCAAGTAGCTTGCGTAACCAAGCTACCTCACATGTGGCGATTGTAGCACCTCTCTACTCTACTTTATTGCTAGGTAACTCTCAGCTACTTCTTGCTCCCCCAAGTAACACTATCACTATGAAAGGAAAATGTAAAGCCACTGGTAGATCTCTTGTCTGAAATACTAGTGGTCCAATCTTCATCCGTGTAATCGTGCAAGTCCAATGGTACATCTATACGATAGAATAATGCATATTCCAATGTGGACTTGACATAGCATAATGTGTGGTGCACTGAATCCAAACTTGGCTTTCGTGGAATTGCATAAAGTAACTCTCTAAACTAAGTGTGTAGTTTAGGTCTGGCCTAGTGATCATCAAATAGATAAGGTTGCCCACAATCTTTTGATACATAGTGACTCAATCAAGTCACCCTCATGTGCACTAAGCTTAGCATTAACATCCACAGGTATAGAAATAGGCTAAAAGTTAGCCATACCATACTTTCTTGACACATGTAATGAATATTTTCTCTGTGACAACCATATACCCTCTAGAGTCTTGATTGTCTCTATGTGGAGAAAATAGCACAACTCTCCTAAAAGGTACAAAAAATTTAGTCCACATGTTGACATGCAAGGTTCTAATGTTAAATGATAGGACTATGATAACCAAGAAAGCATAAAGGATCCTTTATCAATAGGGAGAATGATAGCCATAAAGAAATTTAGATGTTGAAGATGATGTTAGACAATATGCTCTTTTTTAGGATAAATAAATATATAAGCACATTACGAGACACTCTGTTAAGGTTTTTGAAAATTGAATTGTATGATATAAATTTCAATAAAATAGGTAATCCTTAGCCTGTCAACTAAGCATATATAGAGATAAAGAGTTCAAGAAAAGGTTGTTGGAACTATGGAAGAAATTTTAGAATATTTTTCCATAGGAATATACAAATATGAAAGTGTTTGACCCAACTTTATGTGCTAAGCCAATAGTTTGAAAGAGGTACCAAATCAATCTAAAATATGCAAAGCCATTTTTGTCTTGAAACTTGGGAGGATCTATATTTTCAAGATATGTCCATCAAAATCATATTCGTGTGCTCCCACATCTTCTTTTTACACACCAACCACTATTTTTCCATTCTCTTCTTTGTGCTCACTCTCTTATCACTGTGAGATTCATTTGTGGTTGATCTACTAAAATGTTTAGCAATACCTCTTCAAGTAATACAAATGCGAGTACATGCAAGTACAAACTTACCATCCAACTAGATCCAATTTATACATCTTGGAGAAGTATACATCATCAAGTACTAACAAATGAGATTGAGGTTAAGAGATTGCAAACACGAGAAAATAAACATATAGGTTTGTGGGTGAATGAAAATATTTATCCCAAGGATCCTTCCACAAGTAAACCTCCTAATTCTTTTAATATTCATGACTACATAAGATATGTTGGAGAAGGTTATAATGGGATGCTTGGCTATTGTACAAGGTTATGCTCTGCATCTTGCACATACATGGCTCAAATGAACAAAATGAAAAAAGCATTATTAATTGCATAGACAAGCATTTCTAAGTATAAAAATAAGATTGACATTCTAGAAAATGCTAATAAGTCATTACAAGAAAAGCTAGCACACTTGAAGAAAACTCCAATAGCATTCAGAGAGAGGAAGAGACCATTAAAAAATATGACTAGCTTATGTGTGAGAGTAAATAAAATAAGACTAAATCTTGCAAATAAATATATCTCTAACATATCAAGAAAAGAGATCATGAATAAGAATGATATTTTGAGGATTCTTAAGGCATCTCAAAATATGGATTTGAGAGGCCCAACTCTCAAAGAATTGGTAAAGGACTTAAAGGGCATAGTAAAACCAAACGAAATTGTAGAGACATGTGACACTGTCGGTATTAGTCAAAAATATTATCATGCTATCTATAGATTATGGTTTAAAAATATAAATGTAATAGAAGGGATGCAAAGTTCAACCTCTCTGCCATAAGGCATAGTCCCATTCCGTTCCCCTAAAACAATGTAAATCGGGATTAACCATAACTCTAGGTCAATGCTCTTGTTGTTCGTGACCTTTGACGATTATCCGCTGTTCCTCGTGATTTGAGAAAAGTTCCCGGTCAACCGGGACCACCCATCCGTAAGACGGACCTATGGCCCATCCTCCGCACTTTCCTCGGGTTGTTTTAGTTATTTAATTACCTAACACATTAGTTGGACATGTAACAACCAACTTCTTTAATTAACCCGTTAGGCACTGGTTCCTTCACGTAATTTTATCACTTGACATAGAAAACCAATATCAGACAAGTTTCTTATTAACATGTTATTATATTTATCTTTGAAATACAAAGAGTCCAGCCGGTAGGCCACAATCCGCCCGAAGGCTATCCAGCAATCCATAGGGATCACTAATCCAAGTTTCTGCCTATAGACTAGTATGCGGGCCTCGAGATCCAATCCGGAGTCACGTTAGCCTCTTGTGTAGGACCCAGAAGGTGAGGGATTTATGGCCAGAGCCCCCCCTGGCACCCAAGCGTCCTCTTGCTCCAAGTAGTGCTCAACTGAGAGACCTCTCGCGACGGGTTCGGTCCACTTTCCTGGCACGGTCAACAACCCCCTTGGTTAGGGTCAGGTAGGCAATCGGGGGTAACTGAAGCTGCCTCCCCCTTCAGGACTTCAACCTGAAGTATAGATATCCATTTATCTTTAATTCATTGACCAACAAAACCAAACAATGCTCTAAAATCTATAGCAAGCACAAACATTTCCATTGATTGTTTTTTATGGCAAACTACTTAGGAATGAATCCTTCCTTTCGAATGCATCCAGCACTCGATCCGGATGACTTGCAACTTGGCAAGATCCCCTATATCCTGGATTAGGGCGTACCCTATTAACCCAACTTGGTCAAACCTTGAGTTCATTGGTTACCTCAATCTATCGGCTGGTCTTTAGTTCTAAACAATCTTCCTTACTCAAGAAGGATACTAAAGTATTCATCCTCTTGCAAGATAACTTGCGTAAGGATCCACCAACCCCATTGCGAGGCTTTGGTCACTTTCTCATGATCCAATCACAAGATCATATGACTCCACATTTGCTACGCAAGCGTCGCATAGAACTACAAGACAATGGAGTCACGAAACAATTTGTTTCAGGTTCTTTAAGCTGACGTCGTTAGACCTAGGGTTTCCAAGCTTCATCTTTGTAAGATTCTTAGGGACAAACCCTAGTTCCTTTCACGATTACAATTCACTGTCCCTACATTCAAGAAATGTGGGCAAGTATTTAAGGTATAGGCGTTTCTTGGAATTTAACTCATTCCCAACGAGTATTTTGTAGCATAGGTGTTTTAAGTTTATGTCAATTTGATTAACTCCATGATTCATTATCTATGCGTAAATTGATTTTTCAATCCTAAAATTTATCGATTTGAGGTTATGTTAATTCCAAATAATCTTCCTACACTTCGCGAACAAAATTCATGCTAAACAAGCAACCTTTTACTTAATAATTTATGCTGTTGACAAATGATATTTTCCTAGAGTTTATGCATCAGAAGAATCATTTTATGCTTGCACTTTCCATGATTCATTGCAAAGAGGATATGGATTAATAGTACGAGATATAGTTTATAATTCTAGGCTTAATCGAAGTATACTATTTCAATGGATAATAATCTAATCTTATAATTCATTTCAATGCATAAGCTATTTGCTAGAAATGCTTTTATGCTTTCTTAATTCGCATGTTTCATTTAAATGTATTGATGACTAAGTTCCTTCGTTGTGATCAACTAGGACGAGAATATATTCTATTTCTAACAAATATCCTTGCATGATTGAATTACAACAATATCAAATAAAAATTAGGAAGGAAAACCTGGGTTTGGGGTGAGATATCCCCATGGATACCGGGAGATGACCCTCCCGCGATTGCGCCTTGGACTTTCTTAGGAGGCATCGCAATTGTAGTTTTTTGGGTGTGGAAGCAGCTTTACAACTCCTCCTTGGAATTCCACCGTCGCTCCCTTGCACCGTCCGTCAAAAGTAGTTTTTGGAGGGCTCCCTCCTTGAAGTCGGAAATTCGAAAGGGTGTTTTAGAATCTTTTACGACTAAGACCCATTGAAGCCATGGGGAAGGCTTAATGGCCTTTGTAAACTCGCACAAATGGGAATAGAAAGGTGTGGAAAATACACAAGGTGCGGGAGAGTTCCAAGGGGTATTTTTGCACGGCCTTCAAAGCCCAAGGAAAAGGGCTTAAGAGAGATTAAAAGCATGAGGGGAGAGTAATAATAGGACCTCTAAGCCCACTCTTTATTGGGGAAAAAGGGGCTTATAGACCTTAAAACACGAGGGGGGGTAACAATAGGCACAAGTAGGGCCCTTGGAGGGTTTTATGATACGGGGGTGAAAGGGGTTTCAAGGGATATGGGGGGGGCGGTTTGGATCCCGAAGCCAAGGGATGGGGCTTTTAGGGACTATACACGGGGGAAAAAAGTAATAAGACCCTTAAGGCCTTCGTGCTCTTGGGGGGGAGTGATTCTAAAGTGAAGGGAAAAGGGTTTTAGCACGAGGGTGAAAGGGGGCTTAGGAGGATTTTAAACCCGGGGGGAAAGGATTTGATGAGGCAACAACAAGGGGGATGAAAGGGGGCTTATCTAGCCCCCTTAGAAGCTTCTCTTCAGAAGCTTCTATTTCTTCATACGTGGCAGGAGGGAAAATTCAACGCCATATTGGCGAGCGGTTTGACGGCACGTTTGTGAGGCGGTGAGGCCTCTTGGTAGCTTCTCACCGGCACACGCAACACGGCTTGTGGCAGTCCTCGGTTCCTCCTTTCGTACTCGAAGGCAGCCCTTCACTTCCTCTCTCACAAATTAAATAGGGGTCTTACTCCCTCCTTTCACCAACACGACGGCATCCCTCTCTGTTAAATAGGGGAGGGAGGGGGATCCTCCCTCTCCTTCGTGTCACGAGGCATGGCCATTGAGGCTAAGCAAGCTCCAGTGAGGAGCTTGCTGGCCTTTCTGAATCCCTCCCCCCCTCCAGCACAAACCGTTGATGTTTGAAGAAGAATTTAAAAAAATTCCCATGAATTTTCAATATTTGATATATTACAGAGGAACTAAAATGTTCTAGCTTCTCCCTTTTGGATGAGGTGGCAAATGAGAAGGATGCAAAGGAATGTTTGGATCGTTAGCAAGAAGCATATATTTCTCACAAGCTAGATGTTGTCCAATTCAAAGCTGAGACCATACAATATGTAAATTACAAATTGTATGTGACTCCTCTTCTTTCTATACTATTTTTTCTATTCCAACTTTCCCTATTAAGGACAAGGAATACATACTGTTATTAGCCATCCAAAGGCTCTTCAATCTAAAGGAGGATTATTGTTTAACAATCATTGCATAGGCTTTTGATGCTACAAATGGCATTGTTGATGTCAAAAATTAATTGAAAGAAGAGTTACTTAAACTGGACGCTGAAATTATAGATGACAAGTTTATTGATACAGGGGATGCCCTTTCTTTTTGTTTCAACAAGGCAAAGGATATTGAGAAAGAGTTGGAGATTACTTTGATGAGGATTTCAACTGCCTTCAAGATGAACTTGGAATTTCCAATTTTGGAAGAGAGGAGTCAGAGTATGTTAAAGAACTACAAGATACTAATAAAGCACACTCATCAATTAACATATGGAATCCAACTAAGCTAGAGAATGATGAAAATCAATCAGTACTATTGTCTCCAATTTTGCAAGATACATTAATATGTTCGATTTCAAATTTCGTTTGACATTCATCTTTTTTGCATTTGACATTTATATTTTTTCCAGTTGGAGATTGAAGATTTTGATAACTTCTCGGGGACAATGGAAAGGGTCGAGAGCTAGTGCTAGTTCATTCAAAGATGTTTCACTTAGCCATTACTTGGCAAGGATTGATCCCTATGTTTTCTTATGATTCCATAACATTTTCTTAGAGGAAGCAACATGACCTATACTATGTATTAAGGCACTTACAGTATAGGCCATTTTTCTTCCTCTAAGAAAATGTTATGAAATACAAAGAAAACATAGGGATATGACCCATGGATATGAAGGATATGCTGCAAATACAAGAGAGTAACAATCATTTTACACCATTGAAAATTTTATTAAAGAAAACTTGGATTGAATATTCTCTCTTACTAAATAAAGTGTGGTATCCTTTTCTCCCCATGCCTCCTTTATTTTTTTAATAAGATTTGTAATCAAACATTTTAACTATTTTGGATATGTATATGTTGTCTTTTGTTGCTTGAGGAGCTTTAGAAAGACATCGAGGTGTCTCCAAACCTCCATCCTTAGAAATGTTGAGAGAGAGAGAGAGTACGAGAGAGATACACAAGACATGCTCCCAAAGAATGATTCATATTGATGTAGAGTTAGTATATATAGGTGAGACCCAAGTCAAGTGAGAGATGATATATATAGTTGTAACAAGAAATGCAAGTCACGGTGTGCTTGCAACCCTTGTCGTTATCCCACACAGCTCTCTCCAATGCTCCCAAGTAATGCTCACTTGTTTTATTATATGGTTTCCCAAAAAGAATCTGGATTTTGAGCATCCTAGATTAAGACATTAGCCAAGATATCTCTTGTTTTCTCTGAAATTATTGTATTTTTCATAAGTGAACTTAACCTCCATGAAAGCCATTTTGGAGAGTAATGCATCACATTTGTCAATACACTCATTCGATAAAGACAATGGCTTAATTGAGTATGAATAGTCGAGATGCAACATGAGAAGTTTGTATTATTCTAATCTCTACATGCAAAGTACATATATGAACATTTTTAAGAGGAATTGAAAGAATGGGATCCCATATATCTTCTTTGATTTTAAATTTACCCAAATTGATAGAATCTCTAGTTGGGGCTCTTCTTGGAGGGTACAAGTTTCTTCAATCTTTAGACCCAACACTTTCCATGCAATAAATACAAGGATATTTTACATTTTTCCCATTACATATTCCAACTATACATTTGATAGTTTTGAAGTCAATGCTTTTGTGCCATTTCACATTAATATTACCAATCCCATCAACCATCAACATTTCTCCTTCACTTTCAAGCTTAATAATGTTTGTAATACTTGTATGAGGAGTGAATAACCATTTCAATGTTTGATGATTCTCAATTGGTACTTGAGCTGCACCAATCCACCAAATCTCAATCTTAGACTCAAACTTATGCACTGGTACTTGACCCCCACCATTATTGTACTCCAATACCCTATTCATGATGCAAATACTGACTCTTTCCATCTTTTGTCCTTTTTGAATCTATGCTTCATCTAACTTCGAGAAAACTTCAAAACACCGTGACATTTCTCTACAATGAGTCTATACACTAGCATAGATGTTTCAATATGAATATATTTCCCCAAAACATGTGGAATCTTATGATTCATAGCAGTTCTTGCAATTGATGTACTGCAAGGGATTGAGGTAATCCAAATGTATCATCATTTTCCATTCTCCTTGAACCAAGTGCAGCGTGAATCCGCTTCAGACCTGGCGTTTCTGCGTAAAGTAGTTCGCTTGGGTTCGACGCTAGTTGCTGTTAGGAAATGACCAGTCAGGAAAACCCTAATTCAGGTCGATCCTAAGTGGGAACGGCCAGAATACTTCCGCTACGTGGCAGACGTGGAAAGCCCTAGATCGCAAACCCCGTAACATTCCATGGGAGTGCCGGGCGGAGCTTTCTAGACATCCTTTCCGATGGACTGCTAAGACGTGTCCTGGATGATACTAGTGGACACATTACATTCTCCAATTGTTGTTCATCAAATTTGACAGGATATTTAACAAGAGTATACACAATGAATGCAGCTACTTTTGACATAAGCCTGCATTTCCTAGAATGAGTAGAATAAAACACATCGGCCTTTTCTGAAGGTGAGCTCCCAATACGTATATGAACATATTACTTTATATCCTTTTCAACCCATAGCTACAATGTAAGACTTTCAAACTCAGCAAAATCCTCCACAAAAAAAAAAGCAAGGATTCAAGACATAGTCAATATCCTAATCAAGGTTGAAAATATTCTTTGCAATTCCAAAGTAAGATAACTCCATGTCATTCGAAAGAAAAAAGTCTAGGAGTCTTTTTGAGGGAGAAACCTCTGTGATCTTAGGTAATCCAAGAACTCTCAATGGCCATTCCTACACTTTCTCTGCTGGATCAAGAAGAAGAAGTAGTGGAAATTTTAGGAGAACAGGTAGCACAACCAAAACCCCTTGATCTTAAGGACAACCTTCTTCTTTTCCTCATTGGAGTGACCACATCTTGGGAGCCTTCAATATCTTTTGGTTCAAACATGAAAGGATGCACACAATATGACACGAATAGATGAAGCGGACCACATAGAGAATGTATGCTCACTTCATATCATAAATTACCAATACGCCACAAAAACAAACTTGCATGCGTGACGAATAGCAGTTCTCGCTTTCTATATCATGATTCCCACAACAACTAAAAGGAAATAGCACCAAAAATAGCACAAGGAACTCTAAAATTAGATAGCAAGGAAGGTCTATACAGAGAGCAAGGATAGTGAGGAAGAGGTAAGGCCATCAAAGGTTTCACAAGCTTTCCCTCATCAGAATCCTCCTGCCCTTGGTTTTCCTCAGTCTCTTGCCATGCAATCAACGTAGTCGAGTGTAGAGACTATGTGTTCTCCTCCTGCCCATGGAAAGCTCCATGTGGTTAATCACCAACCCTGTGATCTTTCTGGACAATTCTCTCTTACAACTGCCAAGTTTCCAACCTTCCCTAGAGCACCTGATCAGCAAATAGAACAACTTGGACCCTCTTTTGCTTAGTGGAGGAGAGCCTTCCAAGCCTAGGAGAAAGAGAAGGTCTAAGTTTTACTATACTTAGAAGTGTTTTAGTGAGGTAAAGAAGGCCCAGAGAGCTACACAACATGTCATTTCAAAGATAGATTTTATTAGAGTTGTCAAGGACATTTCTAATAGATTATCAAGGGTATCGATTGAAAAACTTGCACGCAAAAGAAATGGTAGATTTGCAACCATTATTTGTTTTCAAGAGGAAGCTGTTATTGACTTTATGAATGATGATTACATTGATGTTGCTCATGCTCACTTGATAAACAAATATTTTAGTATGGTCAACAGAATCAAAAACAAGGTATTGAGTCCTTTGCCTACTACTGCTAAAAAAGCCTTTGAGATCCTTAACATTTTGCCAAAATTGTCTAGAAAAGCAAAAGGGCCAAAGATGGAGGATGTGATACATGTGTACCCAACAAAATTGCGTTCCAATAAGAGTTTTTCCAACAAAAAACCGCAAGAGATCATAGAATCTACGGATAAAGTTTGCAAGAGAAAATCATTGCGCTTGGCTCTATCAATTATAAGAGAATGGGTGAGGTGTTTGGACAAATGGTTGTCAATGTTTCTTGAACTACAAAGGAAGAGGACTATCTTAGTATATCTCCTTATTACAAGTCCATGATTATTAAAAAAGATATTCAATTGTAAGATATTGTAGTCTATTGTTGCATAAGGCATTTCGACTCTAAAATTTTTTAGTACATGGAATGATGATGATATTCATTGCAAATAACACTCATCTAATTTTGCTATTGGTTTTAGGGTGTTGATTGCTTCTCTCAACTAAGAAATCTCTAAAAGCATATTTATTTTGTTGATCCATTGTTATCAATGTAATTGTTTTCAAGATCTGGTTCAAACATAGAAATATTTTTCAAAACGTTTGATTCCATCACTAACTACTATTTTTTTTCCTTACATCGAAAGGTATGCAATTTTCCAAAAGGGTTAATGTATTGTATTTATTACTAACCAATGTTTCACTTTGTAGAGGACATTGGAGTCCCATGTATATTGATATACTCACCAGAAAAATTATCCTCATGAACTCTCTAAGTGGTATCCATAGCCAAGAAAAAATGTGCATTGAATGGAATACTGCTTACTTTTTGGTTAATTGTTTATTTTATTTGATTGTCTATTTTAGTTGCATGTTTCCATTTGCAGTGCTAGTAGGCTCATGACTACCTTCTTGGACACCACATATGAGGATATTGATGATCCTAAAAAACCATATAACTTTCTCCAACAAGAAGTATCCTTACAAAGTGATACACATACTTATGGATGGAGAGTGATTTCAAATGTCTACAGGATAATAGATTCAAAGATACTTAAGATAGATGGGGTGAATGTAAGTCTTTTTCATAATTTTTGTTTTTTTAGGGACCCTTTTTTGAGTTTTTTTAACTTGTTACATTTTTTCTCATAGTGCTAAGATTACCTCAATTCATATATGCGGTGGATAAGGAAGCAATGTATTGAGTTGATGTTGGACATGACAATCACACCGGTCGATCTCAAGTCCACTCCATAAAAATCTTCGACTAAGAGTGGGGGCAAGGGCAAGTCATCTGGAAAGATTAGTAAGGTAAACTCTAAAAAGAAAGGAATGCCAACACTTTCCCCTAAGGAGTCTCATCCATCTCCTCTTCAGCCTAAAGAGAAGAGGGCCCCTATCAAAGTCAAATTCTTCCAGCAACCAAAGAAAAAAGCCATTGTAAGGAGAATAGAGATCTTTGCAAAAAGCAACGAAGAAGTTATAGTTCCAAAAAAGATAAATGGATGCAAACAGAAACTTGAAGGAGTCTCCATTCTTGTTATTTTATATCCTTGTATATTTTCACTTCAATTTTGTAACTCTTGATTGAATGAAAAGCTTCCTATGTAAATCTAATAAATATTTTTATATTTATGGCTTAAAACTTACAATTGTAGGAGGCAAACAACTCATACAAGAGAAAGAGCATTCAACTCTTTTCCCAATTGTTTTACCATTGACATTGAACTTATATCCATGGGAGATACTATCTAGTAGCTCCAAGGTAACCCTTACATCCTTAAGACTCCAATTAGAAGTGATATTTGTCTCCTTTTCTTTTTCATGTGCTAAAATTTGAGCCTTAAATTTAAAAGGCATGCAATATGTATCAGAATCCAATAGAATCCAAATGCCTAGTTTAAGTTTGTATCTCTTATAATCGAAGCCCAAAGCAAGAGTTCGTTGTGTGATGGTATAATATAAAGACAAGGATTGGGGGCATACATGGGGGCATACAATATACCTCATGGTATTGCCCTTATGGTCATACTCTCTAGATTTCTAAAGCCTTCCCATAATGTTATCCAATTCCTCTTTACAAAATTTCTACTTAGCCAAGATAACTTTGTCCTTTGTAAATTTACTATTTTGAAGCACGCCACAAAGATATGCATGGGTATAAACCATGGTAGGCGTATTCTTCTTGAAATCCTTCCAGCTCATCATGGAATTTTAAATATCTTGATATATTTTGAATTTAAAACTATACATCATTGCCTTATCAAGAATCTCCCAATTTAGACATGAAAGACTTGGCAATGGTAAATCCTTGATATGTCTATATGTACCTTCTCTAGAGGGAACCACATACTATGCATAATATGTAAAAACCCTTCTCTCACTAAAAGAACCCGCAATCTCATCAACATAGATAATAAACACCTTATGAATGGAATTGAAGGTTCCCTCCACAAGTTGCCATTCAATACTTGTTGATGGAAATATATCTACAACCAAGAATTTCTTATTGGTAATTTCTTAAATGAAAAAAATATTACATATGTTATCAACTCAAGACTTACAATGTGTTTGCTAGGAAACACATTCGTTTGGAGGCAAATGCATATCCTTGGCAATGTAAACATGTTGCACTTTGACAAACCACCCTTCATGCATAATTTTCAAGCAATGATATGTCCCTTTCAATGATGTTTTATATCCTCTCGTTTTCCTCTTTTCACCTTGTGAGAGCCCTTACGACGAGAGGGCAACATGGTAACCCATTGTTTATGAAAAAGGTTTTTGGCTCTCAATTTTTGTCAGCTCCTTGACTATGAACGAGAGGGGAGTTCCAAGTGGCGCAGACACAGGGGGCTTTCATGTATCAATGGAGGGGAGAGGGGGCTGCTGTGGATGTCGAATGCATGGAGGGCAGGACGACATGGGTAGGGGGTAAGAGTTACTCCACTTCCCCTCCTTCATTATCTACATGGCGGTGGCCATCCAGTTGGCTGCCCTATTGGGAATAAGGGAGGGGGGCTCCATACCTTACTATTTTCCCCCCCAAGACCCTATTAAAGGACCTAAGCATAGAGAAGGATGAGATCGTGGCCTCTACACGCTGTTTGACTATAGAGAGAGAGAGAGAGAGAGAGAGAGAGAGAGAGAGAGAGAGAGAGAGAGAGAGAGAGAGAGAGAGAGAGAGAGAGAGAGAGAGAGAGTAAGAGAAAAGAGGGAGAGTAAGAGAAAAGAGAGAGAGAGGGAAAGAGAGTAAGAGGAGAGAGAGAGAGAGAGAGAGAGAGAGAGAGAGAGAGAGAGAGAGAGAGAGAGAGAGAGAGAGAGAGAGAGAGAGGAAAATTCTCTCTCTTTGAAGGCTTCCAAGCTTGCCATCTTTCTTTCCCCCTCTTAGAGAGGGTTCTCTTATAGACGAATTCCCTCCACGAGGAGTCATCTCTCTCGTATCCTGGATGTGTAGCCACAAAAAAAAACCAAAATTATACGATGCCTCCCAAGCGAACTAAGGTCCAATCGAACGTGAATCCTGCTTCAACCGACGGAGTTGCAGGTCAAGGAACCGCGTCACTTGGTAATCAGGTGCGTCCCATAAGTCCTGCCTTGATGGAAGCCCTTAAGAACATAGGCTGGCTTCATTGGGAAGGGAGAAGTATTCGGGTAAAAGTCTAATAATGATAACTAACCACCATTCAGGTTGCATTATTAAATCATGTTGGAAATTGTGTTTTAGTGCACTTTGGCATGTTTTGAACAAATAAATTGCACAAAATATTTCTCATTCATGCACACTAAAAATCAAGGACTTTACGCACTGCTTTAGTTTATGCATTAGCATTGGCATGCTTGAAGGGTATTGAAAAGAAATGGGTTGTTAGGATGCTTAAGCATATTCATCAAGTGAAAATCATATTTTTTTTGCATCGTGAGATTTGTGAAATTGGAAAGGTAGGAGTAAAGGCTTGAATCAAGTACATGAGGTTCGTGAATTGCTACGATAATGGTTAAGTATATCTAGGTCATTGCAATACTAAATCGGGTATTAGGCTCCTATAAACCTTTAGAGGGAAGTGGTTTGCTTTTGCATTAGGCTTTATAACTTCAAGTCCTCCACTAGAAAGAAAAATACAAGTCTCTATTTGTGTTTTGCATAAGCGCGTCAAAATGAATTCCCAAAAGCAAAAGCCCTACATTGCATCATTGTCTTAGGAAAGATACACATCTAGATTACGTGGCATCATTGTCAGTTTCACTTGTGCTGTTAGGGATTCATCTTGAAGATAACCATAAGTAGTGCATACGAAATCCTAAAAATTGGTCAAGACCGTTCAATAAAATGAACCCTATATATGCAAGGATAGGGCTCAACTCAACTTATTTAGGGTTTAAAAGTAATTGAACCAATCTATTGTTACTTCATAGGGGGACCATGAGACAAGTAAAACACTCACTGGTTTCTATTCTAAATCTGGCCTCAATAAAGTTGAGAAAACCTTGAAGATATCACCTTTAACCATGACACAATCTGACGTTAATACAAGAGAGTTCGAGTGTCATTTCTTCCAAGACAAGAACCCTGGATTAAAGGCTAGCAAGCTAAGACAACTACCATCCGTGAACTGTAATAAAGCAAATTTCATGTTGCTTTAATTAGGAAATTAGTTTATTTTTGGACTGGAGTATAAAAGGCAAGAGGGTGCCAATGTAAATCATCTTTGAATCATTTTACGTATCTCCGCTTCTTGGAGCTTGAAGGTATTTCCTTCCCCACAATTGTAAGGGGTGAGTTCCTTGCAGCAGCCTTCATCAATTGATTATCAAGCTTCCATGGCTTCAACATCTCTTGTAATTCTTGGTTGTAAGACATATTGAATTAAGAAATGGCAAGCTATGGTTTCCAAAATTTCTTGTTAATTTAGCATTTCCTATTAGTTTTGTGTTAATTTCCATTTAAGTGGCAACCTTCATTTCAATTGGGTAGGGATTGATTGTAATAAAGCAACTTTCATGTTGCTTTAATTAGTAGCTTAGTCTATTTTTGGACTGGAGTATAAAAGGCAAGAGGGTGCCAATGTAAATCGTCTTTGAGTCATTTTACACATCTCCACTTCTTGGAGCTTGAAGGTATTTCCTTCCCCACCATTATAAGGGGCGATTTCCTTGCAGTAGTCTTCATCAATTGATTCTCAAGCTTCCATGGCTTCAACATCTCTTGTAATTCTTGGTTGTAAGGAGCTTGAAGGTATTTCCTTCCCCACCATTGTAAGGGGTGAGTTCCTTGCAGTAGTCTTCATCAATTGATTCTCAAGTTTCCATGGCTTCAAAATCTCTTATAATTCTTGGTTGTAAGACATCTTGAATTAAGAAATGGCAAGCTATGGTTTCCGGCATTTCTTCTTAATTCAACATTTCCTATTAGTTCTGTGTTCATTTCCATTTAAGTGGCAACTTTCATTTCACGAACTATCAGATATAGATCCAATTGCATAATTGCTTGCTCCTTTCACACAGGGGGGGGGGGGGGGTCGGAAAGAAGGTATTCCCTATCCCTTAGAGGATAATAGAAATGTTCACCAAGGCAAGAAGGACAAATGCTAAGCGTCAAGAGAGGCTTAGCAGATGTCTCGAGCACTCGCCTGCACCATTGTTTGTGATTGTAAGTTTAGAAACACTGCTTGTAAAAGACTGTATAACCCCAAACTCATAAAAGAAATGGAAATAATGAATCAAGTTGAACTTTTGGAGGGCATGCCAAACCACCCCTAGCTGGCCGCAAACCATAGCCAAGGGGCTTCCAAATAGTGTGACAGGAACGTGAACCGAACTTGCCACAAGAGGTCTCTCTGCGGGTTGGTTTGAACGTAGGAGGACACTTGGATGCCAAGGGGGGACTCTGGTTGTAAATTTCCTACCTCCAGGTCCTACTCAAAGGATCTGTGTGACTGGAGATAGATTCTCGAGGGCCCTTGTTACTAGTGCAAGATGGAATCTTGGAAGAAATAAAGTGTATCCTCATGGATTGCAGATATTGTTCCTTTTGAACAAGACTTGTATCTCCAATAAAATGCTACTATTAAGTTTACTTCCAAGGAACTTTTTTGAATTTGTTTTTGTATCAATACCATCAGATTACGTGAACAAACCTTGTTCCCTAAAAGGCTTAATTAAGGAAGTTTCTTTTACATGTCACATATAAAATTTTTAGGGTTAATTAGATAACTAAAGTACACATGTTGAGGGAAGCGAGTGGGCGGAACCCTCGACGAGTTTGTCCTACGGCAAGGTGGTCTCAGAGAACTAGGAGGCTTCTCACAAGATTTTACCGTCATTCAACTTTTGGGCAATGCGGATTAATACCCGAATTCATACCGTTTTTGGGAATCGGAATGGGAATTATGCCCTACGGACAGAGAGGTGGAGCGATGTATCCTTCTTGTTCCTACTTCTCCTTGAACCCAATGGGGTATGGACTTGCTTTGGATCGGGTAACTCGACATATAGTAGAGTGATTGAGAAACCTTGACCATTAGGGGTTCAAGATTCAGGTTGATCCTAGTAGGTTTGACCATGAATATTCCGTTGGGAGGTGGACTTGGGAAACCTTGGGTGACAAACCTTGTGACATTCCGTGGGAGTGCCGAGCAGCAATGCTTAGATTCATTTCTCAATGGACTGCGAAAAACATACTTGGATAGGACATGCACGTTACAGTTGGTATTAGAGCTGACCCACGACTAATACAATTAGGAAAAAAAATCAGAAAGAGTGAGGCGATGTTTTCATTAGAAGGTTTTTTTAACTCACTTGTGGATTGCTATTGCTTCCAGACTTACGAGGCATGGATTAGGTTCCTTGTATTTCATATCATGTTCAAGACAACTATGAACTCTTCAAGCTATTGCAGACAGTGGTCCAACATGATGGGGATCTTGGATCGGCTCTACAACCCCCCATTAGTGTATGTGGAAAGGTGTTGGACTTGGAGCGCGGATACTACTACATAGACACCAACCAACTCGCCTATCTTCAAAATAATCTGAAGAGGTTAAAGTGGTTGGAAGACTTGAATATTATCAAGTTATTCATCTTCCATGAGGCTCATGTGAACTCGACCCTACACATTGGACGCCGCCAAGTAGATCAGAACCGCTACATCTACGAAGAGGTGGTTAAAATCTTACCAGCAGACAGAATTAAAGTAATGGGGCAAAATGAGTGCCATGGCTATTAAAAACATGGATTTCTTGAACTTCCCATGACTTATCGCTTCCTGAGAATTCATTTTCCCAATCCATACTACTATTCTGTCCATGTAGCTGATTCCAATAGGGAATTATTAACCTAGCGTTAATGTAATTCCTAAAAAGAAAATCATCCCAGCCAAACCCTATCTATTCTTGAATAATTGTACTTGAGGTTTACACCTCTCTATGGTTAAATAAGAATTTTATGTTCATTCGAAGGGTTGCATAATAGCAATGGAGAATATGTGCGCATTGATTTAAGTTGTATAGGGATGTGTAAATGCAGTTCTAACAATGGAAGTTTAAATTGGCAACAGATACAACCCCAAGCGCAAACCCAGAATCCTATTTCCGCACTAAGCCCAACAGAGGCACAAGAGAAGAAGTTTCTTCTCAACAAATCAAACCACCAGAATTTGACAGAAAAGGGAAGAATGTTGAAGTTGATGCCAAAATATAGATTGAATCCATGGAGGTCTATTTCAATGTAATCAAAACAACACCTATGAACCAAGCCATGATTGCCAAGATCCATCTCACCGACAAAGTTAGGTTGTGGTGGAAGCAATGGTGTAAAGACCAAGCACTCACTGAAAGCACAATAACTTGGGGTTTAAATCACAGTCACGTCTTTTGTGTTGGAAACTGCGAGGAAGACGAGAGAGGAAAGGAAGAGAGGAGAGAAGAGTGATATGAGACACCAAAAGTGGAACCCCAGAAGTGTGTCAACTAGTCACACATGATAGGAATATATAGAGGTGACCTAGGGCACTATATATAGATATACTATATATAGCTAACAGGGGCGCTATATATAGAGACTATATATAGCTAACATTTTGGATTGACTAATGCCCCCGCCACCTTTAACTAGGCTAATGCAAGAAATTTTTAGACCATACCTCGATGATTTTGTACTCTTCTTCTTTGATGACACCTTGGTTTATTCCAAGGAGGAGGCTGATCATGAGTCCGAAGTTTGCATTGACCTTGAGACCATGAGGACTCATAAGCTCTATGCTAGGAAGAAAAATTGTGCCTGGAAAATTGAATATCTTGGATTTATTGTGTCAAACAAAGGGATCTCTGTAGACGCTACTGAGGGCTGAAATGATGAACGGGTTGCCTCTTACCCATCCAATCTCCAATCCTCACTAAGAGAACTAACGAGGGGCACCACCTAGCCAAAGGGAGGATGGGCTAGGACATCTCTTTTCTCAAAGAGAATCAAAAGAACCAAGACACAAATTTACAAGAGAGAATATATGTACTAGACATCCTATTAGAATATGAGAGAGAGAGATGAGAGGGGAGGGAGACAAGAGGAGAAGAGGTAGAGGAAGCTTGCCATTAGGAGAAGAGGTAGAGGAAGCTTGCCATTATGTATTCATGGAATGAGAAGATGAGAAGAGAGGGAGACAAGAGGAGAAGAGGTAGAGAAAGCTTGCCATTATGCTACATAATAAAGAACTTACTCATAGCTTACCTCAAAGAGATGGACTAGTATGAGAGTATTCTAGAGTGCTCTCATGTGCTTGTCATTGTTCTCTTCCCCATTCTCCATGGGCTCTTTATATAGCCTCCATGAGGGATTAGATTAAGCTAATATTCTTGATTAGCATAATCCTAGATGATGTATGGCATCTTTGAAAATATGGAGAATAGTGGATGGGACAAGTCTCCACCTTGGTCATCATGCAAGAAGCCAAGGGTGGTGGTAGACAAAATAGAGAAAGGGAGATAGATTACAAGAGGTGGGTGCCCAAAGCACATTAGTATAATATATTTACAAGAAGGATAGAATGGAAAGTTGGTGTGGTGAAAGAGAGAAGCAAATTGCATATAGCCAGCAGTCTACGCCTTCGTAACTTCAAATTTGTGAAGAATCTGAAAAACATTTCTTCTGCAACTTTGTAGACTAGGTTGAAACCGATTGGGCAATGTGGGAATTTTCTTGAAATTCTCTTTTTCTTGGGAGTTATTGAGATTCTAAAAAATGGCTTCCAAAAGCTTCTTTGACTTTAGTCCCCCATATATATATAAATACATATAAGCATGTGATAGAAGGGGTCCATGCTTGTAAGCTTTTGTGTAAGATCCAAATGACACCATGATGTCGATATTCACTTGTGTGCTAGGGTGATGTGTCATCTAATAATGGTGATAGATTTCAAATCTTAGTGATGCAAGCAGAGCGCATGTGTAGTTGGAGGCTAGTCCTTTGAAAAATCTATGCACTCACTCAACTCCTAGGTGTAATCCATTTCCATCTTCACTAAGATAACCATCCCTTTTACCCTTTACATTAACATGCCTCCTAAGAACTTGTTCGCCCCATTTGCTAGAGTTATCATAATCGAGAAGCAATGTAGCATACCTAGTGCTTGAAGAGTAAACCCAAAGTGATATGGTAAGCTCTTGATAGGGGTTTTGGCCAAATTTTTGTGGTAGTAATCTGGGTTGTAAAAAACCCGGATCATTAGCCCTCCCCTTAGGCTAGAGACATTCATGCCTCTAGCTTGCTAATGATGCTCCAATAGAACAAGGAGGACTGCACCCCCTCATTGGTGGCTCTTCATTCAATGACTGCTCCAAAGTATTCATATTTCTTTGAAAATAAGGCTTCAGTCGTGCCATCCATTTACCCTTGTCTTATGAACCTTCCCATCCATGTCACCTAGCGTATAACTGCCATTTGGATATCTCCTTATGACCATGAATAGCCCTTTCCACTTGAAAACAAGTTTAGCATCCTTTCTGTTATCAAAGCGGTTATCGTAGCATAGCACAAGTGATCCTTCCCTTATGTGTTTGCTAGCCAGCTACTTATTAAATGTCTTCCTCCTCTCTTTAGCCTGCATGGAATAGTGTTGGATTGCTGCTTCCCTGTCTAACTCCAGCCTCTCTAGATTCAAGATCCTTTCCTCTAACTTCTTATCTTGATTCTTCTCTTGACTGGCTACTAAAACACGCAAACTGGCCAATTTCACCTCTATAGGAAGCAAAGCCTCTTGGCCATAGACGAGGTGAAATGGAGTATAGCCAAGTGAGGTTGTGAATGAAGTCCTGTAGGCCCAAAGAGTTGCACTTAATTTTTTATCCCAGTGCTTGGGGTGCATGTGTACTTGCATGGTAACTATCTTACAAATGAGCCCATTCACTTTTTCGACCAAACCATTACACTGTGGATAGTAGGGAGTAGAATGCATGTGCTTGATTTTTAGCCTTTCCATTAGCTCCCCTACTAGGTTCGCCCTAAAATTAGGACCCCGATCAGAGATAATTTCCAAAGGTGTGTCAAACTTGGAACAAATATTTTCAAACACAAAATTTTCCACTTCTTGGGTTGTGATCCTACTAGTTGATTGCTGAAGCCTCTATCCACCTCGTCATGTAGTCCACACCTATTATGATGTATTCCTTGCCAGACTGAGTTCTGGGAGTGGCCCTATTGCATCAATCCCCCATTTCTCAAATGGGCCATATGTAGTTATGGGATTTTGTTCCTCATGCACTAGCTTCCTTGGTCCGGCCTTTTGGCAATCGTCACAAGTGCGACACCAATGTTGCACATCTCGATGTAGATAGGCCATAGAAAAGCGGCATGGAGAATCTTCTTGTTGGTTATTTCTTGAGCAAAATGTCCACCACAAATCCCCTCATGGCAGCTCTTAATCACATCCATAATCTCCTTTGCTGTTGGCACCCTTCTAAGCACTGCATCCTTTCCTTTGCAATACAACACATCATTTATCAAGCAGTATTTAGTGGCCTTGGTAGCCAGCCACCTTTTCTCACTCTTACTCATATGTGTAGGTGCCTCACCATGCTCAAGAAAATAAAACACATCTTGTAGAGAAGCAGGGCTTTCAGGATATGCTTGAGCAACATGGAAGGGGATTTGCTTTCTTCTCGCATGAGATTGGCTATGTGAATCCGCATATTGTTGCCCCTATGGTGATCTTTACTATCCCTCATATTCCCTGGAACCTCCGACCTATTCTAGTGCCTATGGCACACCTGCCAAAGCTAGTTGACTTGCTGAATGAGAAAATGAGGATGGGAATCCTAGAGCCGTTATCTGCGCCATACTCAAATAGGCGGTTTACGGTTCCAAAGAAGAATGGTAATCTGCGATTTATATAGGACATGTAGCCAGTAAACAGAGTTACTATCAGGAATGTTGGTATAGGTCCAGTTGTGGATGAGTTTGCAGAAGCATTTGCTGGACGTGCCATCTATTCTTTGGTGACTTGAATTCAGTATATGATCAGTTTTAGCTGGCCTTGGAAAGCAGGGACCTAACCATTATGAGAACTCCTATTGGACTTGTTAGGATGTGTACCTTGCCTCAAGGTGCCACTAATTCTATCACACATATGATGAATGCCATGCATAAGGTCCTTTGCGAGAACATACCTCAGCTTACCATGCCTTTCTTGGATGATGTGCCCATTAAGGGGTGTGTAGAAGAAGAGAAGAATGAGAGTCTAAATGAGCAGGGATGCAGATACTTTGTGGCTGATCATATTGCAACTTGTGAAAAGATTTTGGCTAGGGTAGAAGAAGTGAACTTGACACTATGAGGATAGAAATCTGTTTTTGGAGTAAATGAGGTCGTCATTGTTGGACATATATGTGGATATTATGGCAGGAAACCTTCACCTACGAAGGTGGATGCTATAGGAAAGATCACAGAGTATTATTCTACTACTTCAAAGGTATAGAGATTCATTGGAGCATGTGTCTTTTAAATCATTTGGATACCCCATTTTGCACACATAGTAGATTGTTTATATCAGCTGCTTCGAAAGGGGTATAAAATTTATTGGGATGAGAGCCACACAAGAGCCATGCAAAAATTGAAGAAGTTGTTGCAGACTGCTCCTACTCTCAGGAAAGCGGATTATAATTGCGGAAATCCTATTGTATTGACAGTTGACACTAGTCCAATTGGCATAGGTTGGGCTGTGGGTCAAGATGATGCAGATGGAAACATGTACTCTATTCGATTTGGGGCGAAAGTCCTAAACGAGAGACTGAGGAGGTATTCACAAATTAAGAGGGAATTACTGGGGATTGTTACAGCTCTCAAATGTGACCAAGAGTATTTTATTGGAGCCCCAATTGTGGTAGAGACAGATTGCTTGCCATTGATAGGTATGATTACAAGTTGCTCTACTCCGGACATAGTAATGCTGAGATAGATTGCATACATCAAGTCATTAAATCCAGAATTTAAACATATAGGAGGGAAGGATAATCCAGTGGCGGATATGTATTCTAGAGCCAGATATGATGATGAGGAGACACTACTTGCAGAAGAGGATGATGCAGAAATTTCAGCCGCTATGGTTAATCATGTTTGCCATATCTAATGATATTGTGGCTTTCATAGAAGAACTCTATGCTGGAGATTGTTGCAGATTGGTAAGTACCTTAGTACACTAAGAAAAAGAGATGAATGGACAGATGAAGAGTTCAAGAAGATCTGTTGAAAAGCCTATGGTTATTTTCTCAAGGACAGATTTCTTTGGAAGCACCCGAAGAAAAGAGGTGGATTACCCTTGCAGGTTGTCTGCGATAAAGAGACCCTGATGAGAGAGTTTCATGAGAGTCCTTGGGCTGGTCATAGAGGACTGTGGGCTACCTATGAGAAAATCAAGGAAAAATATTGGTGGAAAGGCATGTAAAGAGATGTTTCTCGCTTTGTAGAGACTGTCAGATGTATTCCGTAGTGCGTCATCGAGACAAACTTCACCCGACCTATCCGCTATGCATTCATTATAAGTGGGTAGTTGACTTGATTACTATGCCGATGGGTCTCTGGCAGATGAGATATATTGTATTGGCTAGAGAGGATCTTAGCAATCATGTTGAGGGCAGACCTTTGAGAACAAAGACCACTAGTGCAATGTCTAAGTTCTTATTGGAAGAAATTTTCTGCAGGTATGGCTGTGTGGGTAAGATCACTGCAGATCGTGGTGAATTAGATGCAGATGAAGCTAGGGAGTTTTTCTCTCAACTAGGAATCAAGTTGGCTCTAACCACAGCATACAATCCAAAGGGAAATGGAAAGAGTGAAAGAGGGCATTCGCCAATAGTGAAAGCATTAGCCAAAGCATACAAAGGATGGATTGGAGAATGGCCGAGACTTCTACCATTTGCTTTGTGGGCTAATCGTATGACTCACAGTGTTACCACAGGATATATGCCTGCAAAGTTAATGTATGGCCAGAAACCGGTTATGTTGACTGAGACTTGTGCTTTGAGTTGGTCAGTTTTACCTTGGCAGGAGGATTTGACAAGAGAGGAGCTCTTAGCTGTTTGGATCCGGCAGTTGGAGAGAAAACCAGAGGATATTCAGCTAGCTATTGACAGGTTGAAGGTTTCTAGACTTAGAAATAAGGACATGTTTGACACTAGGCATCGTTTGCGGCCTAGAGCAATAGAAGAGGGAGACTGGGTATTAGTCTTTCATAGCAGCCTTGAAAATTAGCATACTGCACTTCGGAAGATGGTGAGAAGATGGTTTGGGCCGTACATAGTCAGACATGTCTTTGACAATGCAACATATGAGCTCACAGAATTGGATGGGACAGTGCTTAGAGTGCCCATTGTAGGAAAAAGAATCAAGTTTTTCAAGAAAAAAGATGAGGAGAATTATGCATTGGAAGAATTTGCAAGAGAAGAGCAACAAGAAAAAACTCCAATAGAAGAGATAGATGATATGACAGATAACCTTACTGATATACCGGAAATAGACAATGAAGAGATTGATCTGTTCGTGGATCTTGACGACAATGATCATGGGTAGTTGGCCCATCTGGAGGATGTGCAGGATCAAAGGGGGTGGATGTCGTGATGCTGCGCATCCGACGTGTGGAATCCACCAAAAATTTTGTGTCTATGACATTCGTGTTTTGTGTATACCTAGTCGTTGTATTTGCATTTTGTTCTGTGTGTGGCTTGCGTGTTTGTGTGTGTATGAACCCTAGATTTCCCATAAGTGTGTTTCCAGTTATCCTCTCAAACCTATGTGTGTGCGGTGACTTTGTTCCATTGTAAATAATATTATTTGTGTGTATTTATCTCTATGTGTGTGCCTGTCAAAAATATTGAAAAAAAAACCGATGCCAAGGAAGATTGCTGAAGCTGTCGAAGCGGTACAAGAAAACCTGGATCTAAGATAAGAAGAAATAAAAGAATTCCCTACAAGTGGATGACTAGGGACTGCTAGAGGAAACATCTGAAATAGACCTGAAGCTCACGGTTTGGAGACATACATGCTTCATGTGTTGGAGTTCAACATCGAGCCTAGAGAAGACTCTTCACCCTATTTATCCTAAGAAGCAAGCCTCTTGATGGAGGAACATGAGAGTTCATGTCTGGTGGAAGTGGTATGATTATCTTCACAATCAACGGGGTGTCATCAAACTGCCAACCCTTCTTTGAGTAGCTATTGATGTATCCAAGGGGATGGACTATTTGCACCAAAGTAACATTATACACAGAGATTTGGAGGCTACAAAAAGCTTAGGTATGTAAAGCTATTGGGGGGGGGGGGAGGGAGCTGGAAAAAGCTCAGTAGGAGGTTAGTTGAAGAACTGGTCCATTGGGCCACCATCGTTGCGTCTTTAATTATCTGTCCTGCACAACTTGGAGGCCCGGTCCTCGCTAATGATTTCACCGAGTGGCATGCCATGGAGGAGCCTGTTAGCAATCAATGGTATGGAGGGTGAAGAAGGCTCGATATTATCATGTTGCACTACTTAGAAGGAGTTAGACACATACTCTATTGTCTTCTAGAATGCTTTGATTCCAAGGGATTCAAACATCCCCACAGGGTAGAAAATCCAAAAATTATTGCCAACGAGACTCTTTTCAGCGTCAACGAGGTGGAGGCCCTATATGAGTTGTTCAAGAAAATAAGTAGCATTGTTATAGATGATGGCGTGATTAATAAGGAGGCATGATTAAACCTTGAAGACTCTTGGAAAAATCTGCAAAGCGAGTTTAAAGAGGATACTCTTGTTGGAAGATACCAGCAGTTGGATTACCATATTTTCTTGCCTTGATCATTTATTGGAGTTGAAGACATTCTCTTGAAGACTGGGTGACATATTTGAAGCTCTTGTAATATGATATAGATCTTGATGTGGTTTTCTTGAGAGGATTGACTCTCTTGATTGATCATTATATTTGTAATCCGTCTTGCCGCTTGTACTTGAACCAAAATTTTAATACACTTAAACCTTGTCATCAAAGTCTCGTCTTATAATTGTCTCGATCTGATCTTCCATCTTGGAATTTCTCAAGGACCTTTGTGGTCGCGACTTTGTTTTCAAAAACCCTTTGATAACGCCATCAATTAGTTTGATATCCCGAGGATATGGAGGAGATGTTGCAATTTTAGTCTATGCAGTGGTTGCATGAAGCTTTCATCACAACTTCTCGTGAAGAGATAGCGATCTCTATCAAGAGTGGGAATTCTTGAGGGAATGTAGTCCAAAGATGATCGCATGCTTTATTTTCTATCATATCTAGATCTTATGTGGAATAACTAATCTAACCATTTCAATGTATAGTACAAAATATATAGTATGGTATGGTCACGTGGATAACATTTTCATGCTGAGCACATTGACAAAATACACTCCACAACAGATTGTGGTATCATAGAAAATTTTGAGCAAGAGAGTTGACAGTGGCGGGCAACCGATCCAAATACCATAGTAGATGAGATGGAGTATTTTGGGAACTTGCAAAGTGTTTTCTTAGTGGATTACCGTAGCTTCTCCATGATCATATTTGATGTACATTGATTTAAAGTGGTATTGGAAGGAGCTTCGGCAACCATTCAACGAGATCTACCTCAATTTCTGGAGGTAGATTTCAAGAAACGATGGACAGCGGATCTACACAACATGTTTGTCTTGTTGTGTCATTGTGAACAAGTGCATGACCTTTTTAAAAAAAAACTTTATATACGACATGAAATAGTTACAAATGTTGATTCACTCTTATATGTGATATTGAACAAGTAATTGCAGGTTATCTTTTTTATGATGGCCATAGTGCAGGATGAGTCGAGGATGACCGATGAGGAGCTACATGACATATTCATACATATGTCTCTGATCATATGGCCCACTTTAGAGATATGGTGAACTTAGATTTATCACATACATCCTCTTGTTGTTCTATGAGGCCTACTTTAGTAGCTCAAATGATTCAATCTCCAGTAGGTGAGGTCAACACTATAGATTGGCCGTTGCAAACATGTAGATGATGTGAGCCCATGGTCGGTTCCAAAGAGGGTGGCTCATGTATGTGTTATAGAGGCATTGATGAGGTGTCTCCGTCTCATGGGTCTGGTGGATACTTATCACCTCCAAGATTTGTCACACCTATAGGGATATCTTCTCGCATGACTCTGGGTTTTTCACTCAACCATCCGCAAGTGGCCTTGCTATGGGTGCTGCTTTGAGAAGTAATACCCTTGCACGTACACCAGATGTACACAAGTCCCTTGGTTATCCCCAAGAGTGTGGTCGCAGGTGGGAGAGACCACACCTTATACATATCCTAGTAGGATATGGATACCTCATAGATGACAAGATAGGTGATGTGATCATGAATGATGAGGGGAGGGTGATGTCTCGCATGAGAGAGTTGTACCAACAAGTATTTAGGCACAATGTTTTGGAAAATTAGAATAATATACCAAAGGAGAGCAAGGACTATATAGTGGCATCTTTGCATGAGGATTTTTCGATACCTATAGTGGCATAGAGGTTTTTCACTAGGTAGATGATAGAGTGTATGCATGCATATATGTCACATAGATATTCAGACACATGAAGGGCAATCAAGAGTGACACCTCAAAGCCCAAGTGGTGGCTAGACGTAGAGAGGATAGACAGAGACTTAGGGAGGAGGCTATAGATTCTCTAGGGGACGATGGTGGAAACAATGGGAGGTAGCAAGGGCATGATTGGAGATAGGGGTTATGCATCATCTAGGGAGTGGTAGCCACCACAAGACTTATTTGGAGGCTTTCTTGTTTGGAATATCACTTGTAGTAACAACCTTGTCTCTAACAATACTATTATTATTTTTTTGCAGCACTCCATTACAAACCACAATATTTGTATCACTTTGAACGTCGATATGTGGCCTGTATCTTGTAGCAAAAATCTTTTAAGAGATAAATTGAATATCTACTAAACATAGCCTCATCCAATATGTTGAAATGCCATCATGCTATATATCATCAAAAAGCTTGTGAAGAGTAGGTTCTAAAATGTAATCTCTAACCGTTTTGAAGTTAATCTACAAAAAAATTACTATGCCCCTATTTTTTGAGAGAATATTTTTGTCAAACACTCTTAGAGGGGGTTCTCAAAACCTCAAATCTTCCCTATTTTTGGGACCATATTTTGAAAGACATGCGAAGTATGGTATGTCTTTGAATCCTTTTTAGTATTTCCTCCAAAAGGAGCCTTATTAAGTCATATCTTTGCGAAAGAAAGTATGGCTACTATCAAACCACCAAAGGTACAAAAATGCAAAAGGCTTAAGCTCCAATGAATTGTGGGATAAGTAAAATGGCATAGGAAGTACATCAACTACCTTTCCCATATATGTTGCCCAAAAACTACATTTACAAAGAAAGATATCCAATTTTTTTGGAGAGAATATACTGAAAAGTCTTTTGTTATTTTCAAGAGAATGCTAATGATGGCTCCTATTATGTAATCTCTTGTAAAGAAGCTAATTCCCACGCGAAACAATTAAACTAGAAATACAAAGAAATAGACTAAATTACTCAGAAACCATAGCCAAGGTGGCAAGGCTAAATGATATTACTATAAATGGCTGAGAATCAATTGATTAGAGGCTGCAACAACATGGTATGCATCCCAAGCTATAGTGGCCAAGAGTATGTACTCTCTTAGATGGTGGGAGGTTCAGATCTCAAACATGAAATGTTAGAAAGTGATAAAAAGATCCTTGGCTAGTTACAACTTAGCCTTTCATACTTAACCCTAGTAGCTAAATATTGACTAAGGTATTAAAGCATTTTTAATCTATTACAAGCCATCTCAGCCTAGAAGAGCTTTGTCGTCAAAGCTAAATTTGGGACAAGATACAAGGATGAGTACAACAATATCTTGAAATAGATAAAGTCATGTTGAAATAGAAGTCCATGCTCAAGAAGACCAAATAAGTCAATGAAGAAAGACATGTAAGTGAAACAAACTGCTATCCAAAACAGACTACAGTACAAATTTGGCCATATCTTGAAGTAGAAGTGTCCAATTTCCATGTATGAGATACAAAACTATAGAGGACAATATCTAGTATCTAGCCATGCCATCAAAATCAAATTTTGATAAAGATAAAGGAATTAACTTTAGTACATAAATTTATTATAGCAAGCTGGTTACTATTTTGTAAATGAACTATCCTCTTGAATAAGCCATGGAATTTGTTCCAAATGTGAAGCTTGTTGCCAAGAAGATTCTTCCATAGGCAAACCCTTCCACCTTAGAAGATATTCCATAAGAACTTGGTTTCTTAGAACCTTCTCCCACTTACCAATAATATTTTCAGGTTCATAAATGATAAAACCATCTTCATCAAGGGGAGGTAGTTCTTCAAGGACTTGGATTTCAAGGCCTACATACTTCTTGAGCTGAGATACATGAAAGACATTGTGGATGCATGTAGTTGAAGGTAAATCAAGTTGATAGTAGGCAAGATCCCCAACTCATTTAATTGTTTGGTATGGACCATAATACCTATGACCAAGTTTATTATGTCCTCCCTTAAGAGAAGCATATTAGAATTTTGGAGCCTTCAAGAAAACCCATTCACCTTTGACAAACTCCACATGTCCTCTTTTCTCATCTACATAGATCTTCATTATCTCTTGATCTTTTTCAATTTTATCTTTGCATTGCTTCATAAGAGCCTCCATCTTCTTTAACTCTTCATATCATGAGCATTAGGATTCACATCATCATAAAATAATGTGGAAGGCACTTGAATCTTATAGCCATATAATGCTTCAAAAAGAGACATTCCAATACTCATATGATGAGTATTATTATAATAAAATTTTGTAAGATGAAGCCAATGGTCCCATGCGTTTTGTGTATCATGGTAAAAATGACACAAGTAAATCTCTAGCCATTTATTGACCCTTTCAATTTGCATGTCTATTTGTGAATGAAAAGTCATACTAGGAGTCAAAATAGTCCCCATAGAAGAGAACAAACTCATCCAAAAGCTGCCCATAAATTTAGTGTCATGATTGGACACAATCTTTATTAGCATTCCATGAAGCTTAAAGACACATTTCATAAATTGATTAGCCACTTGCTTCGTTGTAAATTGAGCCTTTGTTGGAATGAAATGTGTTGATTTAATCAACCAGTCTAGCACCACATAAATGCTATTCTACCCATGTCTTGTTGTAGGCAATCCTATGATGAAATCCACACTAATATCAGTCCACTTCCCATGAGGAATAGGTAGTGGCTGAAGCAAACCATTGGGTCGAAGTGTGGAATACTTATTTTATTGACACTAAAGACTACTCATGACATAGTCTTTAACATCTCTCCAAATATCCTTCCAATAAAAGCTCATATGGATATTATCAAATGTTTTAAATAACCATGATGTCTCGCTAAAGGTGAAGAGTGCATCTCTTACAAAATTCGGTCTTTGAAAGATGATGTACTAGTTAAGAAAGCACATCCTTGATACCATAAAAGATCGCATTAAGATAATGCCAATCGAATGGTCCAATTAAAGGGAGAAATGTTAGAAACGCAGAAAAATGATCGTCCAAGCGCAGCCGGCCAGAATTAGAAGGTTCTTATATTAGCTTAATGGGAAAATTAAACAATTATAAGCTCGCCGGTGGCGATAATTAATATCGTTGGTGGAGCTCCCATCGTCTCAGTATATATATAGTAAGAGGAGTACTGTCTGCACCCAGTGCAACCGGCCGGCCGATTTTTATCGCCAATTAACATCAACGCAACGTCGTAGGCATTCAAGGCAGCGATCAGTAGAGGCGATTATAACAATTACGGCAGCTGGTGCCATTGGGAAGAAGATGCCTGCCGCAACACTAGCAGCGATGATGATGCTGGCAGCGTTTCTGATATGTATGGATCTCTGATCAACGTGGACTTGCAATATATATATGCTGCCACTATGCAGGGTTGCTTCGATTAATGTGAGGCGCAGCTAGCCATCTGATTATATAGGGTGTGGCTATGAGTTAAAACGGAATAGCGTGTGTGTGGCTAGCTATAATGGTTGTTGGTACTGGACTCGCGAGCTGTGATAGGATGGTTTATATATATTGAGGACGGGAAACTGGATCCCGATTAGTTTTGTGTGTGAAATGGGCATACGATCATGATTATGTTTTGCTGCAGTAGTGCGCGTGGAGGACATCGGGGTTGCGGCGACTTCGTGCAACTCTGCGGTGGTGGTGGAGAAGGGCGACACGTGCTTCGACCTCGCCAGGGAGGGCCACATCTCCGTGAAGAAATTCAAGAAGCTCAACCGTGGCATCGACTGCGACGATCTCCCCATTGGCAAGCAGGTAATCATCATCTCATCTTTTACCGATACTGCAAATTAGCCGAGGTATCGTTTATTTCCTCTGCCTCGTAGTTTTCGTAATTCTCGCGTACACATAACACCTGAACCTCCTCACAACTGTGCTTCGCCAGAAGAACAGTTGTTTAAGTATTCCTTTCACTAGAGGGCAAGGGATGCGGCACTTCCAATATCACTAAGTATCCAACTGGAAGCTTTTTTTTGTGTCATTCTATAATTATTAAAAGCTTCTTTACGATTCAGCTTCTCATTTACGTCTTTTTCTGGTTGCGTTTTCAGGTATGCCTTTCCTAAGGTTCAATGTGGCACATGGTATCCTTACACTTAAGGTGATAAAATGGCAAAGCTTCATGTGGCAACTCCATAGTCTTTCTCCTGCACGAAGTGGTGTATCTATCATTCCGACAGAATTGCATGGACCAACCTAGTTGATGTTGTCAAAGCTTTATTGAAGAATACCCTTTTCGAAGTCCTGTCCTTCTAGCATTTGATTCTCAACTTCCTTTTGTCGCACATTTCATTCTCAAATTTCTTTTGTCATACATTTCATGTTTGCACCAAGTGATGTCCTTTCAACATTTCATTCTCAAATCTCTTTTGTCACACATTTCATGTTCGCACCAACTTTTTAGATCTATGTTTCTTTACTTCCTTTATGAAGGGTGAGTGTTGTATAATTGACTCTAATGTATTCCCTAATTCCAACTAAAATGTATTCTTCTAGAACTATCTCTTTTATATGCCCACTCAGTATCCAGAAATGATGGAGATAAACATAGTGCTTACTCAAATGGTTCCTATAATTACATTTGCATATCATTCCCTCTGTTTGCACATAGTAGCATCATGTGACCAGAGCCAAGCATGTGCATGTCAACCAAATGAATATCTAGCAACAAGGAAAGAGGCATAGCAAAAGATGATGCTATTGCATAAGAAACATAAACCACGATCAATCCAGTGCATATATCACACATTATTCACCACAAGTGTTGCTTTGATGAGGTTATTAAGCAATGCCAAAAATGATAACACTAAACTTTTTTTCATGCCTTATGTGATGTGCATGGCTTTAGTGATGCTTCTTTAAAATATTCCCATAACTATTCTACTGTGTTTTTTGCACTTCCAGCTCTCTCTCTCTCTCTCTATGTTTCTTATTGATGTTGTACTTGCTAGAAATTCTTATTGATGTTGTATTTGCTAGAAATATAATCAAGATAAGCTGTCTCCCTCTTTCTCTCAATCTATCGAATTTGGAGAGAGATATGTTTCTATGTATGGGGAGAGAGAGAGAGAGAGAGAGAGAGAGAGAGTAAATTATATTATGAGAGAGATTAGTGAGAATTTATGGATGCATGATTTTCTTCTATATACACTTATAGAAATTGTTAAAGGTGTTGCTAAGCCTCCTCCTCCTCCTCCTCCTCCTCTCTCTCTCTCTCTCTCTCTCTCTCTACATACATACATACATACATACATACATACATACATACATACATACATACATACATACATACATACATCATGTACATATGTAAATGCATCAAACATAAATACATGTATATGTATGTACATATTCTAATTTATTTCAATAGAGAGATATCAATGCTCATCTTTGTATGCATGGTTGCTTTCTATATGTACTTGGAGATATTGTTTAATGTGTTTCTTGGTTATGAGCACATGGTAATCTCAACCAAAGTTGGAAATCACCCTCAAGCTTAGTTTGTAGATTTTTTCTCTATACAATAATTTAATGAGCTTAATTTAAATGCAAAAATCAAGTGTATAACTTAAATGGACTAGTGCCTTAGTTGATTGAGCATGTGTGGCTTAGTCTAGGCTTGCTTAGCCTAGACTACGCTAGTCTATGTAAGTGTGGGATAGGTGGACAATTAGATATAGGCCAAGCTAGGGTAGATAAATTTAAGATAGATGTATGCTTAGCTACAAACTACTAAGATAGCCAAAAATGTAGGCATAGACATAGGCTATGCTATCCTATAATACACTTAGGCTATGCCATGTTAGTACATGCTAAGTGACTGTGAAGTATCATTAGTAGTGTGGTCATCATGCTAGTAGCCAGCATGGTAGCCCTCATGGTGATAAATTAGATAGAAGTGATTTCAATAGTTGCAACTATGATAGCATTGATTATGCTAGGCTAGTACAAGTTAATTGAATGTGAATTATACCTAATAGAGTGTGTGCATGGTACTAGTAGTCAACATTATAGCCCTCATTGTTACAAATCAAAGAAAAGTGATTTCACTAGTTACAAGTTTTTTCCATCGAGATATCAGATATATACAAATGAGCTCTTGTGGGCTTTAGTATCAACATCAATACTATGATGCAATCATGATGTCTTAGATGTAATAAAAATTAGAGAAAGGTAGAGTGACTATCAATACTACATGTATCAAATGGTTGATTTTTTGATTTTTCCAAAAATCGCTCTCTTCACCATAATACATCTTTTACTAAATATATTAAAGTAAGTCTCACTTTTGAAAAATGCAAGTTCCATGAGAATGGTGACCGTAGTAGCTCTTGTTGCCAAATTGACTTAATTAAGTAGTAGAAAAATGGCAACAATTGTTAAGTGTGAATAGCATTATATATTGAGATGGCATTTTTAAAATATTAATACCAACATTAATCATAATCACTCCTTGTTGATTGGAAGAGAAAGTAGTGGGTGCATTGATAGTCTTTCTAATTTCAAGAAGCCTATAGAATAGGATTTTGTATAGTTTTTGGAGTTTGGATATTCTCAAATGGAATACAATTTTATCCTAGAAATGGTGAATCTATACACACAACATTTTAGTACCAAGAGAAAAATCTATTTGCACCAATCTTATAAGATTAGGAAAGCAAGAATGAGGCTTAAAATTGAGTAGCATGCAATGTGAGATAGGTACTTGAGCTTGATATAGGGTATAAATTTGTATACTTGTATGCACCACCCCATTGCCAAGAGACAAACCTATTTGCATTGATCATGTAAGATTAGGCAAGCAAGAACGAGATTGAAAATCAAGTAACATGGAGGCTAACATGGATGCTTGAGCTTAATATAAGGTATTAGATAGTATTCTTATACTTGGGCATATGTGTTGCATTGTTTGGCCATTATGCCTTATGTACCATTTCAACTTATGTAGTTGTTGGATTACTTCTTGTATTTTTTGGCTCTAGTTCCGTGTATCATTATAGTTACTATGATATTGGGTTTTGGTACCCTTACTTTTAGAATCTATTATACAATTGTAGATGTAACGTATCCACCTGTTCCATTTCAGGACATGTCTTATGTGGGAGCTTTCACTCAACCGCCAAGACCCTCGGACTGCTTATTGTTTCAAGCGTTCCAAGCCGAGCAATAATGGCTACCTCTCACATAGCCGACGTGCAATGCCTACCTTACGGGTGTAGTGAGCTTACCTTGATGCCATTCGAGTTACCTCCTCTCCCACACACTTCGGTAGCTCCACGATCCAAGTGCAAGCTTCAAGCAAGCTCCACACTCCAAGCTCCATGTCCGCGAGCAAGAGAAGAGAAGAGAAGAGAAGAGAAGAAGAGAGGAGAAGATGGAGAGCTTCTCCTCCTCGGTCCCTCACCCTCACACACTCACTCCCTCACACTCTCAAACTCCCTCTCTCAAGCACAAGCTCAAGCAAGCAAGAACAAGAAGAAGAAGAAGAAGAAGAGAGCTACTTTTGGCCACACACAAGAATGAGCTTCTCATTCACTTTTCAACTTTATATACAAAACCCTAAATCCCTTTTGGGCGGTCATCCCCTTTTCTCTTTTTTACATGGCCGGCCGTAGCCTAGGCCCTTTTTCCCATTGTCCCTCTATCTTCCTAGATTCCTTTCCACCGCCCGTCTACATTTACAAATTGCACGGGTGAGAGCCCGGCGCTCTTTTACAAGATTTCAGGGTGCGCCTTTTCCATTTTTAAAATGTGTCTTTCCCCTTTGATATTTGCCTTGGACTTTTGAGGTTGCCCTTGCGCTTTTGGTATTTTTTCCTCTTCTTTCTTCAGTCGGGCTACCTTTTTTCCGCCTTTGCCCTACGTCTTTTCCTCTTTCTTTTTCCTCCTTCGTGTTGGGGTTAACATTACCCCCTCCTAGACGAGTGCCAGTCCCATGGTACTCATCGTCGTAGGTAGGAGGCTGTAGCATGCACCGAAGATGTGGGTGATAAGTACGCCTGTAGTTTTCGTGAAGGAGTGTTGGTGGTGGTGTGGCAGAAGGTCTGGGGGGCCTGTTGGTGGTCAAGGTGGCTGGTGGAAGGTTGTTGGAGTTGATGGTAGGGGTATTCTCTGTGGGGGTTGCATTGGTGGCCGGCACACGTGTTGGTTTGTTGGGGATTCGTACAGGACTATTCTTTGCGGGCTTGGTGGATGGTGAGGGATAAGCATTCAGAGTTGGGTGTTGATGAAGAACGAATGACACTTCCGTTGGAGTCTTCAACACCTGCAATTGAAAACCTCTCATGTGGTCTCTCCCTAAGGGTAGTGCGAGTCTTCTCTATTGTGCACAAGACATAGTGCAATTAGTTTGGGAGACAGGTCAAACTGTAAGCAAGCTGAGAGTACAGTCCTGCACTTGAGGACCCAAACTGTGTATATACTTTGGTGTAGGTATTATGTGAGTGCTTGTGCATACTTAGATATTACTTAGTTAGAAGACTATCGGGCTGGTTCCTTGTATAGCAATGGGTCAGTGAAGCAAGGGGTTAAGTTGATGGAATATTTTATCGATGAAGACAGGGAGTACACTTGAAGATTGCTTGAGACATCATTATGTTCTTGTCAAGGCCATGTAGCATAAGTGAGCTCCTTGATGTCTAGCTCTTGGTAGCTAGTAACTACTTGTAGTGCTTGAAAAGTATGGTGTACTTTTCCATTGTCTTTCATGCCTTGCTTACCACTGTTGATTGTAATGGCATTGAGATGAGTGCAAAAGAATTGTGCAAGTGGTTCAGGGTGACAGGTCTAACTATAGGCGAGGCGAGCTCCCGAGGTATGTCTTGCCCTTGATGTGCCCTGAACAATTGTGGGAGATGTACAAAGGGCTAGGGGATTAGGGACGGAGCCAGTCGACCAAGGTCACTGGACGTACCTAATTTGAGGACCCCTAGGTGCGGTGCTGTGATTGTGTGTGTGTTTTTGTTTTTCTTTTCTTTTTTTTCTTTCTCTTTTTTTTTTCTCTTTTTTTCCTTCTTTTTTTTTGGTGAAAAAATGAATACAATCAATGCCATACTTTGAGGATGTTAGCCTTTCATTTGGATTTGAGAAATGTTGGGATCCAAAGGCGATGATTGTGTCACCAGCCTTGATGCTAGAGGAACTGTTGTTGAGATGAAGAGATACACTTGAGATTTTGCAAACCTCTTTGTAACATGTGAGACATCGATTAATTGAGGTAGCACTTGGAGTGAGCCATGCATGGACAAGGGTAGAGCATCTTGCGAATGGAATCATGGATGATGAAGAGACGTTTGCCCTTGTTGAGAGTGTGGCTCCTGCCTGAACATAGAGTTTGGCCAAGAAGGAGGAGGTAATCAATGATTATGCTTTGGCCATGCTCAGTATGTGCTTTTGCAGAGGTGTCCTTGGGTTCTCTTCTAGTGGCGTTTCCGTCATGGCTTCTGTTTCTTGGTATTCGTGTCACCTCCTCCATAATGGTTGTTTGTGGGGTTGGTGGTCTTGTGGTGACTTGGATATGAAACGCTTCTAGACATTGACCTGTGTCATTCTGCATCAACTTGCCGCTTCATGAGAGTACATGCATGGAATAGGTCGCAACTATAATAAACTAGTGCAATGCAAGGAGATATCACTTATCTGAATTTTATGGTGTTGACTTAGATATTTATCACCTGCGCTTGATTAGCTTTTTCTTTTGCTAAAGATGTGAAATATATTAAACGCAGATATGAAAAGTTCATACACTTCGGAAACATGTCAACACTTAATCATTTAAAGACAAAAATTCATGGCCAGGTAGCATTTGATGAGCCCTTTATACGACATGGGGCTACTCTATTTGTACGAAGCGGGGCGAGTCTGGGTGGCCGGTTGATTGGGGCTCTGCTGGCGTGGGGCTCCTATGGGGTTGGGTAGGGAACATTTCGACTGGGACATGAATGGTGTAGTCCCGGGCCGCTACCATTTCCAGAATGTCTTTAAACAATTTATTGAATTCTTCCCTTTCCCGAGCTGCCCTTTCCGTCCTTGAGCATCTGGGGCCCGGGCGTGAGCTGGGGGTTTGTGCCACTAGTGCTGCCACCTATTGCGCATTTTGAGTCTTGGCTTTCTTGACTCGAGGATTCTTTGACCTTCGCCCTAGACAGTGGCGCTTAGGGCCTCGCTTCTTGGCATACCTCTTGATGGTGGGCACAAAGCGCTCCGATGGAGGGGCGCATGTCACGTGCTCCCGTCATCTGTGAAGAGAGTCTTTGCATGCCAGATGTCCATGGTTCTCCATGTGTTGTGTCTGGAAGCCTGCAAGATGCAATCCAAGGGTTAGACCTTGATACATGATATAATTGTTTGCATGGAAGGGATTTTAGTGTGGTTTATCAAGTGCCTGTGACAAGAAGGGGAGGGGTGAGGCATGCAGTGTTTCGTCGTAAAGGGATGGCCCCCATGATGATGTTTGTTTTGCCTCCAGCCATTAGCCAATATTGGCTTATGCTAAGTTGTGTGGACTGGTTGTCATGGAGTGGGATAGGGCACATCCTCGGAAGGATAGACAAAAAAGGGAAGAAGGTGTATAGAAAGGGGCTGCACCCTGTCTACACCATCAGTGTTGTTGGTCAAGGCTTCCTATGGCGGTAACGTGGGTTGCATGCCCTTCACTTGGAGGTGGGGATGGTCACACGGCTTTTAAATGTGTGATGAGAGGAGAACTTGAGAAGCTTAGCCTGTCAGACCCAACTCTTCTCCCTGCGCTTGACTATCATTACTTGTGTGTGTTGATATTGTTTATACAAGGTGACACAAGAATCAGTGTTTATTTATATACATCATGTCACTTCACGAGGATAAAAACCAATTGTAGAACTCGGGGTTGTACTGAAGCGTGGCACATGCATCCAGCACTCGTGGCAGCTTACTTAGTACCAATAGATATTTTGCCACATCGAGCAGCATGGACCCTTGTCCAAGTCTACTGGCAACATGTAACTCCTCCTCAGTGAGAACCTTATCAAACAGAGAGTTTTCTTGGCTAGGTTCAGCCAAGTCCCTACC